>NC_043973.1:5702659-6010159 GCF_902148855.1 Sphaeramia orbicularis
TTTATTGAAAGTCATGAGAATTTATTTGCCACAAGAAAATGTACATAATAGAAAATGTTTTTATTCTATGTGTCCTCCTTCTTTCTCAATAACTGCCTTCACACGCTTCCTGAAACTTGCGCAAGTGTTCCTCAAATATTCGGGTGACAACTTCTCCCATTCTTCTTTAATAGTATCTTCCAGACTTTCTCGTAATAGTTTTGCTCATAGTCATTCTCTTCTTTACATTATAAACAGTCTTTATGGACACTCCAACTATTTTTGAAATCTCCTTTGGTGTGACGAGTGCATTCAGCAAATCACACACTCTTTGACGTTTGCTTTCCTGATTACTCATATGGGCAAAAGTTTCTGAAAAGGTATGGATAATAGTGTTAGGCATGATTATGACATCAATATATGTTTGGTTTCAAAACAATTGACGTAGTGCCTGCTGAGAAAAAACAACTAAATGTTCATTGTAAATTTTGCTTCCCCACCCTGTATATCAGAGGTTGCGCTAGACATTTTTATTGTCCGTCATTTTGACGGACAGGGTCGTAAAAATTCCGTCATAACATATTATTTTAAATTTTTATTTTTTATTTCAAATTTTTATTTTTTAATAATAAAAAGATATATTTAGTAGTATTTAATGCTCAAAAACGTCTCAATGATGCAGCAGCTGTAGCTGCTGCTGGCTGATAAACCAACATGATATCACGACTTGCATAATTCTATATGCCACTTTTAATTGGTGTGTTATCATGCACTGAGGGTTAGAGTTCAGGTTATATGAACCAGAGATCTATGCACAAATTGACATGCCATCTAATAACACATGAAAGGTAGAAAATGCGTACATATAACACACCAAATGCCATCAGAACTGGAGTATTCCTTGCTTGTCCGTCATCCTTCACTGCATCAGTCCCTCTTTTTTCACCGCGTTTATCAATGCCATCACATTTACTGGGCTTTCTAAAATAAGGAGACTTAGCTGTCTTCACAGTTTGTGCTAGCAAAGTAGCATCTAATTTTGGCTAAAGTCAGCAAAACAACGACACAAGACTGGACACTGACTGACTAATATTCACACTCACCATCAACAGGACAGTCTACTACAGGTGGACTAACTGGACAGGGGGTCTACTACAGGTGGACTAACTGGACAGGGGGTCTACTACAGGTGGACTAACTGGACAGGGGGTCTACTACAGGTGGGCTAACGGTAAGTCATGTGACTGCAGTACTGCTGTTGTATTCAGTGTAGTTGTCAACAGTGGTGTTGTTGGTTCTATACAGGTGGAGGCTGTTCTGGACTGTTTGATGACTTCTTCACAGACAGACAGACCAGCAATTCTGCAGCAGTTTCTGTTCACAGTGTTGTGTGAAAACTTTCTTTGGTAGTGTTATGAGACTGGTGTGTGTGTGTTCGTTCCTTTAAGTGCGAGAGCGATGTGTGGCGCATGCGTGTGCATATGGTATGAGTGGTCGAGCAAGGTGAGGGAGCGGCAGTTTTGAATATGAGTGTGTAAGAGGACAGAAGGAAAAAGTGTTCTAACATCGATATACTGTGCATAAATAAAAGCTGCTGTCTTCCACTACTGGTAAGGGAGTTAACCCCGACATCGGCCCTGGAGGAAATCTGCCCTGTGCTCGCTGACTATGGTCGGACGAGTCGAGCAGGAAAGGTTAACAGTAGATTACCCTCAGTATTTGAATCTGTCAAAATGACAGATGGCCTTCAGAATTTTTTCCGTCATTTAAAAAAAAAAATCCGTCAATAACGGAATATTTTCGGTTAACGCGACCTCTGCTGTGTATATATATATATATATATATATATATATATATATATATATATATATATATAAACTAGCAAACAAGTTGCTGATATCAAAACTCAAAAGCCTCCTACACTGCTAAAAAAATTACTCGAGCAAACAAGGCAGAAAAGAGCAGCAACAAGCCATATGCCAACAGTGATATCTGAACACAAGACTTTCAGGCCACCAAGTAGAAGAAACCATGAAATAAATGATTGACCCATGCCAGGAATGTTCTCCATGACAAAGTCAGCCTGTGTTAGATCCATATTCAATTCTGCTTCTGTGTCTTGTGCCTGCTTCTGTGGGACACGGTAGCCACAGAGGAAAGTAAGAAATAACCTACAGACCTACTATATCAAACCCACAACATTGCCATGAGCAAGAAATAAACTGTCTTCAGTTACCTTTAACAGAGTCCGTTATCCAGTCAGGGGTGACGATCTTGATACCTGGGTGTTTGAGGGCACACTCAAACTTTGCCTGTAAATGCAAACATGTACACATGTTCATGTCATGAACATGACAGCAAATTCAGTAACATGATCAGATCAGGGATTAAAACATTGATTCTGCTTCTTACAAGATGTAACTATCTATAGTAATATTCTTTTTATAGCTTACTGTTCATTTAGTCAAACGATCTGCATGTTGATTTAGAACATACAAAGCAAATATCATGAATAACTTCTTTTTTTTTTTTTTTTACAGCAAAAGAAAATGGTCTTTCACTCATAATTTTTTACAAATTAACCTGCATGCAGGAGTTTTTCTTTATTAGGATTTCGACAGTGCTGTAGTTTACCCACAGCCTCCAGATCTCTAAATCCACCTGCTCTAATCTCTGAAACTATGAATGACAGGTCAGATCATGCTAAAACCCTTTCAGATTAAATTTATGAATGGATCTATAGTGAAACAAAAAAAAAGATGTCTACCATTTCTTTTAATCTCCAGGGTGGGATCCAGGCTATTAGCATACATTCAGTCTGTTAAATGTATTCTTAAACACTGGGCAGATCAACTATGTGCTTAACAGTCAAACAGTGCATTTCTCTGCCAGGACTTAACAGACTTTTGCTAGGTTTTGTGACAGATCACTTGTCTATCCACCTGTATACGTAAAAGACTTGTTGCACCGTGTCAGCGAGTGAAGTGACCACTTTCCAATTTAGTTCTATGGGTACACCGGCTGCTGTCTCCAGGATGTCTTTGTTTTGAGTTGCTTGAAGCTGAATTGTGTATCAGAGAGCTGATCAACCCTTCAGAGACACCAAACCCAGGTTTCTGATCTGAACTGAAAATCATAAATGTCTTACTGAGAAATAAGAGTTACTGAGAAAACTGTGGTAGACAACCTTGCTGTATGAGAAATCTATTTTTCTTTCTCCAGTACCATTTGGGATACTGGTAATGTCTGAGCTTATCAAAATGCCAGTCTTTAATTATTTAGCCTCAAGGCCTGTTTAATGCCAGGTTTTGGTATCCATCCCTTGCAAAGGATTTGAGCCAACAAGCAACCAACATTCATCATCAACATTTACACATTTTAAATTCCACCACACTGGAAGGTAAATGTTTGTACCACAATCATCTGTCCTTGTCAAGTCATAGTTGGTAATTTTGTTGCTACTGATCACTGTAGAAAAAAATATTGTGATCATATTTTCTTCCATTTCACACAGCCCTATTTTCTGGTGCAATGAAAAAGACATTTATGCATTATGGGAAGACCAGTACCCCTCTTTAAAAAAAAAAAAAAAAACTTCAACATGGGTGTTAATTCTTCTACGACTGGGAAGGGACAGGTTTTGTGGTGGGAGTTGGATGGAATAGGAGTGAAAATTCACTCCTGTGTGAGCACCTATTCCAAATTATACCTGGATTACACACTCACCCCTTTTGGCTCCTTCACCACAAGGTGGGTAACTTTCTTGTTGAGGTTAAGCTGACATTCCCCCCCATAGAAGGTTATAAATGCCCACAAGGCATTAAGATCTTCTGGAAGCTGTACACGTGTAAACACACAAAGAGAAAGATTACCTGAAAAGTTTAAACAAATCAAGTCAAGTGAAATGTTTTTCTTCCCTTGCTTGTTGCTTTGTTTTTAGTCAAACAATGTTGGTTTTGGCATCAGGATATAGAAGAAATCCACCAAGAATTAATACATTTTAAAGTTTTAAAAATGTAATACAATTTATTTCACTACATTCTGAAATCCACCTTACTTCTAACAATTATAAATAATTTCTAGTTTATCTCGTGTTCTACTTACATGATTACGTTTGTTATTTACTTTTTTTTTTTTAGGTCAAGATGGATAATTTTGCAAAGAGTGAGGTTTACAATCCTAAGACTTAAATTCTATATCTTTTTCAGGCATGGAAAGTGACAATTTTAAATTGTAGTTTCATGACTGGGAACCCTTTTATAAATTTAAGTGCTTGTGTAGTTCATAATGTATTTTTAGGTAAATAGGATAGGAAAATGCCAATTATAACCTTTTAGCTGAAAAGGTTTAGAAATTCCTGAATTTGGGTACTTTCACACCTTAAAGTTCAAACCAAGGTAAAAAATTTTTTGGTTACACTGTATGAATCTAATCCTTTATAGTATGGCTTTCACATTTAAAATTTGGTATTGAACTAATACATGCTGTTGTTATTATCAAAATATGCTGTGTGGGAGACAGATAACTTAATCCCCTTCCAAACCACTTAGTCCTCAAGAGGGACAAGTCGCCAGGTCATCATATGGTCTGTTCGTATTAAGTAAATTGATCATTTGACTCTCTCACGTCTCCATTTACCTTTGCGCATCTTTTTGTCTCGCTTGTATTTGTTTGGCTGTGTTGTGCACTCTTTGTTGTTGTATTGCCTTTTGATTTCCTGTACTTGCTTTATCTTTCAAAGCACTTCAAAAATACTTGTTTTTTTAAGGCGCAATATAAATATTATTATACTACAGCATATAACCAAGTGTGCTATGCTCTGTAAATGGAAGACAAAAAAAATAAGACAAATCTTTTGAAAAATAAGATTTACACACACACCATAATGTTACAGCAATACATGAAAAGACTACACTAATACACAAACAAGCACACACAAACAGACCCTCGGAAGACAAGCTGTCACTCCAAAGAATATCTGTCCAGATTCAGGAGAAAATCCAGTGACTCTGATGTTCACAGTTATGGAAAAAGCTATAACAAGGGAGTTGATTCTAGTGATGCAGTTCTGATACACTCTTTATACTCTCTTTGAACCCACTATTGAAAACAATAGTCTGAACAAGTATTGTCGTTCTGGTGACTTAAGGATACGGTAACAGGTCTCCACATCGGACTGACAGGATCACCCAGGATGGCTGCAACACAACAGAAAAATAAGGTGACTTTAAGCATACTATATCAGGCTTTGTCAATGTTGCCAGTGAACCCAGTTCCAACTCCAGCACTCCACTTCCCCATGAAGAGGAGCACTGGAGCTTGGGCTGGGCAATAAAACAAGAATGACAACCATCATAATATAAGATTTCAATAATTACCATAAACATGACATAAATATTTCTTTTAGAAAGAATTTTTCTTTGTTTACATTGTCAGTTAAAGTACTTGAGTATTTCATTGTTTTCTTGTTTGTTTTACCAAATTTATTCAGTAAAGATTGCAGGTTAAGGTTAACTCACTTTACTATCCCAGTAGGGTCTTTGCACCTTACCCATCTTAATACACACCCTGGACTTAGCATTAGCATTATAAGCAGTGAGCTGCCATTGAGGGCACTTGGGGGACCAACTCTAGAGCTCAGCACAGTGGTCGAGGGCACTGACAAGAGAATTAATCTAGATTCTACATGTACATGTTTTAATGAAAGGGATAACCAGAGGAGTCGGAGGAAACTTATGCAACACAGAGAGAACTGGTAAACTAAACACGGAAACCTGCTTGTTGTGAGGCCAAAGTGCTAACCACTAATAATTACTGCTGAATTCACCTGGGTGTTTTGGCTTTACACTACTTTATATGGCTTAGTTGCGAACATGGTTACACAGTTTAGTTGAAAAGTCATTGTGAGGAATACTGTAATTTGCAATTTGCATCTAAGAATATAAGGTTTACTCATTTGAAATTTGGATTTTTCTCAACTCAACCATACATACTCTAGCATTAAAACAAAATTTCGAAAATTATGAATTTAATTTTGCTTGTTTCACACAGTACCTCTCTCCACTCTGGTCAGTCTCCAAAATGCCACCGGACAACAGAGCTGGCGTTTTTTTTTTTCATTCCTGCAATTATATCACCATAAATTCTCGAATATGCCAGACCTTTAACTTGGAGTCTTAAGTCATTTAGAATTGCACAGACTGATACTGCAGTTACAACTGTTATCAGTTAATTGTGCAGCCTTAGGGCTGTTTCATAGCCAACGCAAGGGCATGCAGATACAAATGCATTGCGACGTATCAAGACGCATTGGCTGCCGTGATGCACCTCAAAATGTGTTGTCCATTTTTTTGATACGTGATGCAGCAATGTGTGTAGGGGTGTGTATTGGCAAGAATCTGTCAATACAATACAAATCACAATACTAAGATCACAATACGATATACCACGATATATCATGATGCTGTTAAAAAAGCAATTTTTTTGTTTGTTTCTTTTTCTTTAAGATTTCCAGGAAGAATTGAATTACACCAGAAATATGTACAAATACTAAACACATTTTTATTTGATCAGAACAGGATCTAATGCTATATCACAGCCTGTTTCTAATTCTCTTAGTTTCCAAAGGAACTAAAATCTGCAACTCTCAGACAGTAAAAAGTGCTTTTAGGATGCTTCAAATAACCATTATTTGATACAACAGTGTTAAATAATAATAAATAGAATATAAACAAAACAGAAAAACAAAAATGAATCTCTGCCATTTTTGTATTTGAATAAATACCTAAAAATATTGATACAGTACTTTTTAATATCAATTCAGTATCGTGAAATGAAATATCATGATATATTGCAGAACCGATATTTTCTTACACCCCTAAACGCATGTAATACTATATGTCACCGGCGGGGGCAATACGCAAGTGATGTAGTTTAATTAAACACGTTGTTATATTTACAGAAGATGATGGGGATTCACCGGAGTCTCTGGCAGAAAGCGAGCCACTTGAGCAAGCAGGTGGGAGACAGACATTCGGAAATAATGGAAATGCCTTTCCCCATCTAGAATTCGCATAGGCCGAACAAGGGATTGGATTTCCACATCCTGAGTTCATTGCTGCTGCAGTTCAGAGGCTGGACGTGGCAGTGTCTATATTTGGCATGGTTTTTTTTGAGCCACAGATTCAAAATCAACATTGTTGTGTATTACAATCTGTTATGTGTTCTTTGTGTTCTTAAACTGAAGGGTCAAAAAGGATGTTGACTAATAAAAAGTGACATGGGCTCAGTGAGTTCCTGTCCAACATTACCGACTACTGTGTATGTGATTGTTCTCCAGTGAATTACCACAGTATTCCTACCCTTAAAATGTCAGAATACACTCTTCTTCAATAGCCATTTTGATCTGAATATCATCCGGTTTGACATGCGGACTGTACCTGACTCAGATATACCCCCTTGCATGAGTGATATATTGCATTTTATGCATCATCCGGCTCGCTTACATTCAATATGTTGACTATGAAAGGATATGTGTCACATGCGTCACACGCGTTAACTATGTAGGCAGCCTTAGTTGTGACAAAAAACATTCCATCCCACTTCAACCTGATGATGTACAGACAGCCATTTCATATCACTGAATGGCATGAAATTGTTTAAAAAAAAAAAACGAAAAAACTTAGCATTAAAGTTGTTAGGTCACTCTATTCTGAGCTACTGGATTTCTTTGAAAAACCTCAATTAGCTGTTTTGTTTGTCACTTTGGGTATTAGCTAATGTGTTAAAATAGTAACAAAATGGGCTGGATGACCTAGGTGGATGTAGAAATGCTTTTATTGTTGGCGAGTCAGGTTAACTGGTAAATTAACCCTTTCAGACCCTAATATGTTTCTGCATGGGTGTAATGATACAACTGTTCCGTCAATCATCACCACCACATGCCTCTTGCTGTTTTTTTAGCACTTTGTGAATATAGGGAGAGCAGAATTACAGTCGCAATTCTGAAAGTTCAACTCTTACCTTGACAACAGGCAGGTCAAAGACCTCTCTTGACTCGCCCACTTCAGGGTTGTCCCCATCCTCTGCTATGATGTGAGTGGCCAGGGCATTGTATGAAACCTCCTTTCCTTTTCCAGCTTTTAACAGTTGTACCACCTACAAAGCAGCACAGTTGTGCACAGTTAAGCTTTTCATAATCAATCATCAAACCTACCCCCTGGGTAGAGTGTTGAGTTCTTCACAGAAGATAACAATATGGTCAGAAAGACAAAACACAGAGGCTTACTCAATTCAGTGACAAACTGACATACAAACCAACTATGGGATACAGATGGGTATCATTCAGACATTCTGATACCATCATTAAACAATTTTCCATTATATTAAACAACACGAGGTATTTTTCAATTCATACCAGCAATAATTTTTATCTATAATCATACATTTAGAAAATAGCCCTAATAAATTAAAACAAACCTGCTCATTGTTGAAGTTAACACACTTAAGATTTTGTGAACAACCCACCATAACCTTACTCTAGTCTACTGAGTGGTATTCTGTTTTCTCTGACAGTAGAAGATTTTTCCTGTTTCTTTAGCTTAAGTGCTGTACAAGTGTTGTGCTTCACTCACACAATAGCAAGGCAAACCTCACATCTGTTACATCTATGTATAACTGCTGTACAACAATTGAATAGAAGAAAAAGAAAGAGTAATTTGAGTGAGCCATCAGACTACTCTTAGCCAATGGCAGAAGACAGACTGGCGATTCTGAAAATTATGTTTAATGGTTACCTAAAGTATGAATCACGTCACTCTACACAGTTCGCAACAATCAAAAACAAAAAATAAAGTTAGCATGTAGACAGTAACTACAAAAATGAATTAATTAAACTAAATGCTGTATTCTAGCCATTTTATTTGAAATTAGCGACATTGAATGCGCTCATGAGACGACTGATCATTTACCACCGATGGTCAGTCTTCTTCGGTGCTCAAATTAAATGGGACATTGCAGTTTGTACCTGGACCTGCTCAGTATAAACAAGCTCAAAGAGACGTGCGACCAGGGACCACTATTTGGCAGGAAGTCCATTGGCGTGCCACAGGTCTCCTGTACCAACGACACAGACCACGAAAGTACATGCGCAGCAAGTGACGCCGAATTTAGCAAGATGTTGGTAGTCCCAGTTACATACACTGTGCGTTGTACTGTATACTAGCGTTCCCTTGCCCTTCAGAAAAATAAGACAGTGGGGCTGTTGAGACTGTCGGGGTTTTGGAAAAGCAAGCTACATTTCTTAGGAATAACACCAAGCCCTTTTGACTGATAAACCGCAGGCTACATGCTAACAGCTAGCTATAGGTGCAACTAACAAACTCAAAGCTAGTGCTACAAAACAGTGTTTAAACGCTGCATGAAAAAGTCCGGTGTAAAGTAACTTCACGGGAGTCAATGACCATTATACCACGGTCTCACATATACATTTAAGTAAACGAGATACAATCAGTGCAACAGCCCGTCAGAATACAAGCTCAGTGTACCCCACCTGAGTTAGCCTGTCAGCCAGTTAGCTGGCAACTTAGCTTCCCGTGCAGTAACTTATTTACACTGGGTGATGCTAGCATGTTAGCATGCTACTAACTTAGCTCGGAGAAGCTAATGTCCAGAGCCTCACCTTTTGGTCAATGTCCCCAACTACGTAGAATTTGACATCTTTGAAAAGTTCATCAGAAACCTTACTGTCCTCTTCAGACATGATTGTCCATTAATGTCATATGGTCATATAATTAAAAACCAGCCTAGAACTGTAAGAGTGTAAAGTGTACAGTACTGGAGCTGCCTGGTAGCATACAGTATACCGGAGATACTCTAGCGCCAAATCGCTGAGCGCGCCTTGGACTGTAGCATTGTTAAAAAAGACGTAGGGGGGGCTACAATTTATATTCGGTTATATATTGCAAAATATATGTCTCGTAGTGGATTCTATATATCAGAATGCCTTTCTAAATGGATGAAGCAATCAAAGTGAATATACAACATATTCAAAAGACGGTAATGTCTCAATACCATGTCTCGCAACGGACAAGTAACCTCCCTATAGAATGCGAGGTCATGTTTTTACCTAAACGTGTAGCCTAGATTGTCAAATGCAACCGCGACAGTCATATGAGGATATTACAGTTATTACCTCCGCCAAGGAGGTTATGTTTTTGCCAGGGTTTGTTTGTTTGTTTATTTGTTTGTCTGTTTGTTTGTTTGTTTGTTTGTCTGTCCGTTAGTGTGCAACATAACTCAAAAAGTTATGGACAGATTTGGATGAAATTTTCAGGGTTTGTTGGAAATGGGATAAGGAAGAAATGATTACATTTTGGTGGTGATCGGGGGTGGGGGGGCCCACGGGGGGGGGGGGCACTGATCAGCCCTGGCGGAGGTCTGCGCTCTCCGAGTGCTTCTAGTTTGACATAATTTACAAAGAAATACATAAATAGTATTTAGTAATTGTACTTCATTATTGTCTATACATCTATTGTTTACTACGAAAGTAATTCAATTATCAAACCAATTTTTATAAATTAATCATAATATATTTGCAAATGAGATGCGCCAGGGTTTGTTAGATGCTCATTTGTCAAATCATGTTTACCATTCTTATTCTAAATTGTTATTATGAGAGCCAACACAGTTCTCAACTTTTGTGAACTGCAAACAAAACTCTTGGGTGACCAGGTGTCCTGACTGCACAGCACATAGTGAATCAATGTCACACTTTCATTTTGAAGGGAATAAATGAATTCAAGCAGTCAGGGTTGCACTCAAACATATTGGAGATTTTATCAAATTTTTCAGAAAATCTGAAAAAAAAAAAAAAAAAAACGAAGCTCTTTGCATGTTTCCACCGTAGACGTCCTCCATTACTGTTCAAATGTAAAGTTCAAAGTTCAAATGTTTAATCAGTTAACAACTTCATAGTACTAACATAATTTAATTTATCATATTTGCTAACAAATGTTCTTATTGTGTTGTTTTTCCTTTTATTTGTAGCAGCAGGAAAAAGTAGAAAAGCACTCGGAGACCGCAGACCTCCACCAAGGCAGGTCAGTGCCCCCCACCACCACCACTACCAAAATGTAATCATTTGTTCCTTGTGCCAGTATCAATATTTCTTGAAAATTTCTTGAAAATCCATCCATAATGTTTTGAGTTATCTTGCTAACAGACACACAAACTAAGAAACAGACAAACCCCGATGAAAACATAGCCTTCTTGGCGGAGGTAATGAAGTGATGTGGTAATTTTGTTATTCATTTGTAACATGTTCCCAGTTGACTAATGGTGTTCACTGAGGCAAAGTAAGATATGAATGCTAAAAAGGGGTAAAATAGTGGATCATTAGCATAGCAAGCTAACACAAATACAACAACCGCTAGCACAGTGGTTCCCAACCTTTTTTGGCTCGTGACCCCATTTTAACATCACACATTTCAGGCGACCCCAGACATTCAAAATGGTGACATTTTTTGCTAAAATTAATTTGTTTTTGATCATTTAATAGTTTGCTATGCTATTTTGCAAATAAACATTAATTTTAGACAACATTTAGGCTATTTCATGTATATCATTATGGACGGAGGCAGAAAAGCCAGGTTGAGATTACTGCACAAAGTGAGAATTTTATTTTCCTTG
This sequence comes from Sphaeramia orbicularis, assembly GCF_902148855.1. Lineage (NCBI taxonomy): Eukaryota > Metazoa > Chordata > Actinopteri > Kurtiformes > Apogonidae > Sphaeramia > Sphaeramia orbicularis. The sequence continues at coordinate 5,714,327 of NC_043973.1, forward strand.
GTCAGGATATGTACTGTCAGTCTAGCTTGTATTTACAAGACTGCAAATTAATACTAAACAAACAATAACTCAAACTATGAATTATGAAAGAGCTGCAGTATCTTAAACCAGCCCCAATGAACATTTGAAAGATAAGCCGTACCACAGTGCTTCAGTTTCAGCTTCAGAGTTTGTCCTGTCTGTATTTTGATTGTCTCTCTCAACTCACCATATATTTTTTATTGGTAATTTTATTTTCATCAATTACTAGAAATTTCAGGCAACCCCATTTGAATTGTTGGCGACCCCACATGGGGTCCCGACCCCAAGGTTGAAAAACATTGAGCTAACAGGATGAATAAACAGCTAAAATAGTGGGCAGCAATGTGATACAAACTTGAACTGCTGATTTGGTAAAAAATATTTTAAATAGTTGCCCTTAATTGTGTTTAAAAAAACATAGACCTTAAGGACCACAACACTTTGTTGTCATGACATAATGCTATGCAAACTGTAATCCAACAACTTTTAGTTTCCTGTGACCATCTCATGTTCAATGAGTGGGCAAGTTCTGCAGAGCCTGTTACCTTCAGAATTGGAAATATTCACAAACATATTCCTTAGAGTGCATAATTTTTTCTCATTCTTTATGAATTAAGTTGTCCCAGATCTTCTTTTAATTCAAAATTGTCAACACCTACATTTGTGGACATCACTCTTTGTCCTTCTTATTTTAGCACCCCCCCCCCCCCCTTTTTTTTTTTTTTTCCTGACCCTAAACCTGACTCATGGCATTGTGTAGACATCTTTCATTGTCAAAAATTAACAATAACCTTGTACATCAAAAACTATTCTGTGAAGGAACCCTTTGTGTTGAAATGTATTGCTTTGACCATGCATTAGTATGCAATAGAGTGTAGGGAGTGTAAAATGACAACGCTGGTCAATTAATGAAGGGGTTTAAAACCACCAGTGATTTCTTTTCTGTTGCGGTGATTTTGCAAGCTCTTGTGCTTGACTGAACGTACAGTGGCTGCACCTATGGGGAAATATTGTGCACAGAGAAACCTTAGAAGGATGGAAGGTGTTGAATGACAAACTCTGTTGACGTTCACACAGGACACCAGTTCATGTCTCATTTAAATCCGAAGGTATATACTATGTGTTTTAAAGAAGGTTTTGTTATCTAAGTTCCTTGTCATTGCCCTAAACATCACAGCCTAATTGCAACAGTTCTATTCTTATTTTAATGCAACCATTGCTGTTTTGTATTTGCAAACTTTGGGTGTGGGAGTAGTTTATGAGGGTGTGTTGGTTTTACCCTTTCTCATTTTCAGTAAAGGAGATATATGAGGACCTGATCTCATTTCTCCTTCAGTGGGCTCCTGTAGTAAATAATTACTTCACACTATAGTAGCTGTCATCTGTCAAGCTTGTACACACAGGCAGGTATGAGATGAGACCCACCGTGCATAGCAAGATGCATCAGCGCTAAAAAGCCTTGACAAACTGAGCTACAGCCAAATGAAAGCAGTAATTGGCTCTCTGACAGCTACATTAATGATGCAGATGGTCACTTCCTGACCTTGTAGGTACAGTATAAAATGTAGACATTACTCTTTCGACACACCCACTGTCATTACACACCACATTGGACTTGGAGGCTTATTCATGTCACCCTTTAGCCCATGCCTCCAGTCGAGCTTAGGTGCAGTCATGGTATCAGAGATTAGATGAGCCATTTGACAGCTACATTAACGCTGCAGCTGATCACCTGATGACCGTGGCACCTATTAGACTTAGACATCTCTCTCACATATATGACATGTTGACGCACATTGATTAAGAGCGAGTACCCTAGTGGTGTGTTCTCCTACAGGTAAAAGAGTTGTATCTTTATAAGTAGATTGGATGACTTTTCTACCTGATAACTTTATTTCTGCTGCACATTATCAAAACAATTACCTAAGTGAAAGATTCTCTCCTGTCTCCTGTAATACAAGAGCAGTGTTTATTTAACAGACTCAACCAAGGCCTCAGGTGATGGTGGGCCTTTAAATCTTCCTCTTTCTGGGAGACATTTTTTGTAGTTTCCAATGCATCCCTGCATCTTTATAAGGTTTGTTATTTTGTTTAAAAATAGCAACAAAGAGTATCAAGCCTGACACTGCAGACAAGAAGCCTTTTATTTTTCTATTTTTCTTCGATATGCCCAAAAAGTTCATTGATGCAGCAATAATTTTTAAATTTAAATTCAATGTAAGTCTATCACAGCCAAGATGTTTCACTGCAGCATCTAGTGGCTGTCAGTGGTATTACTTAACTGTAGAATCTGAGTCGTTCCTCGTTGAAGTATGCTCTCTGTACACTCTGTACACGCTCTCTGTCACGTTGTCTTCTCATTAAAGAAAAAGAATCTAAAATTGTAACTTAGAGAAAGTTGTCAGCAAGAGTGTTTACTGGCATAAAATTTTCCCTTTTCTTCTGATGTATTTTTTTGATTTTGAGATCAAATGTGGATGAATCCAAGCTGGTGATATTCGAGTCAGTGTTTTGTGAGTTACAAATAGAAATGACTAAGGTGTCAAACTGTCAGAAACTGATTGATAAAATATGAGGTTAAAACCTGAGTGGTGATACTGGGATGGATGTAATGGCCTCTTTGGACTATCCCTGAAAGTTACTTTCATTTATATATTTATATATTCCATTTATATTCACGGTCTGGTACACAAGTCTCTACTGTCACAAAATTTTGGAAGGATACAAATTTATTGTATCAAAGTCTTTTATACCCCTGCAGGAGTATATAGTTATACCAGGAAGTCCATCTGTCCATCTGAGATTTTTGTCCATCCCATTTCTTGGACACTATTCACCCGATGCTTTTCAGATTTGACAAACATATTCTTTATCATAAGGAGAGGTGCAGAGCACAGTTTGATGGGTAATTTTCCATTTTGGGATTTTTTTGGATACATTTTTGAAAAGTTTTTCAAAAAGATTGAAAGTCAAGACTCAACATTAATACCTGGGGTGTCAGTGAGCAGAAGGGGCAAAGTGCTGTGTGACTGGGCGGGGGTATTAGTAAACTCTATACTTACTTTTTCACTTGTAACCTTGAAATAACTGTCACATTTAAAATGTTACCTGCAAATTGTCTCATGACAAAAGCAAAGCATTGGTCTTTGATAAACCTGCCCACTAGATCTAATTTTCTCTAGTAGTATAGTTGATGTTTGTTTCAACATTGTTCAACAATTATTCAATAACTGTTGTAATGTAATTGTTTTAGTCCAGATTAGATTAGATTAGATTAGATTAGATAAAATAGAACTTTATTGATCCCTTGGAGAAGAATTAGAATATACAAAGGAAAAGAAAATAATGATAACCATAACTATCATGGATGGATGGATGGATGGATAGTACTACTACTACTACTACTACTACTACTACTACTACTACTACTACTACTAATAATAATAATAATAATAATAATAATAATAATAATGGGAAGAAACATTGCACACTGGATACAATAATCTATATTGCACAGTTCCACTGGTAGAGCATTAGAGACTTACTCTAGCCTTAGCTTCATCTCATCTTCCTCATCCTCTCTCCTCCTGCTTACTCTTCCCTTTCACCCCAAGTAAAGAGTTGTACAGTTTGATGGCTTAGGGGACAAAGGAGTTTTTAGTTCTGTTTGTTTTACTCCTGGGGAAGAGTAGCCTATGGCTGAACAGATTTCTCTCTATATACTGATGACAGTATGCAGAGGATGACTGGCATCGTCCATGATAGCCAGTGGTTTGTTGAGTGTTCTCTTCTCTGCAGTTGTCACCAGAGAGTCCAGCCTCACTGGACTCTCTAAAGGAGCTGTAAACAGCTGCAGTACATCCAGAACGCTGCTGCTCAAGTCCTGACTAGAACAAGGAAGTACGACCATATTAGTCCTGTGCTCAGATCTCTGCACTGACTTCCTGTGGCTCAGAGAATAGACTTAAAAACAGCTATGCTCATTTATAAGTCTCTCCATGGTCTAGCACCAAAGTATATCTATGACATGTTGGTCCCATATGAACCATCTCGGACCCTGAAAACCTCAGGGACTGGTCTTTTGCTGATACCCAGAGTCAGGACTAAACACAGTGGAGCTGCATTTCAGTTCTATGCAGCTAAACTCTGGAACAGTCTTCCTGATGACGTGAGACAGGCCTCTACTGTGACAATGTCCAGGCTGAAAACAGTTCTGACTAACTATGCATATAACAACTGAAAGGCTTCTATCTGCACTCTACTCTTTTACTTTGTTTTAATTGAGTATTATTTGTGTTTTATTGATTATGTTTTAATTGTAATTGTGTGTTTTTAACCTGTCTCTTTTCCATTTTTGTAAAGCACTGTCAGTTGCCCTGTGTATGAATTGTGCTATACAAATAAATCTGCCTTGCCTTGCCTTGCCTCATGCTGACCACAGAGCCTGATTGGTTTGTCCAGCCCGGAGGAGTTCTTTTTGGATGTGCTGCCACCCCAGCACACCACAGTGTAGAAGAGGATGCTGGCGAGTGACCACAGACTGATAGAATGTCCACAGAAGTTTCCTGGAGATGTTGAAGGAGTGCAGCCTCCTGAGGAAGTACAGTCTGCTCTGGCCCTTCTTGCACTTGTGGTCTGTGTTACATGTCCTATCCAACTTGTTGTCCAGCCACAGCCTGAGGTGCCTGTAGCTGTCTAAGACCTCTACCTCAAATCCTTTGATCAGAATTAGTGATAAACATGATCTTGACTTCTGAAAATTAATGAGGAGTTGTTTAGTTTGAGGTGTTGAGCTGCAGATGCTTTTACTTTTTTTAGGAAAACAATTGTCTCAGTAGAACTGTGAGAGTACTGCTTGAATAGATTATGATTCAAAGATAGAAAGATGATGTTAAATTGGTGGTTTTTATTCTTTTCTAATTGTTGGAAAAGTGGTAATAAAGAACCCAGAACAAAGGTATTTGTTCATTGTAAATAAGAATCTCATTTAATTACATGAAATTTCAGACATAATCAGAATCGAACAAAGGTCAACAAAGTCACATTTAGCCTCTGAGAGCTGTGCTTGTATGTGAATGTCCATAAACCATTCCTGTAATAATCTGATATCTTAATGGTTACATCATCTGAACACCCTCATTATCAGTTCATCTAAATCTAGAGGCATTTGGTATTAATCTGAAATACATACAACTAATAAAATAATACCCAGCATTTAGTCTTTGTGGAAGACTAGGACACATCCATCAAGCATTCAGAGCATCTGTAAAGCTTCAAAACCAACTTGCTGAAGAATACTGTGAACTACCTGCAACTTTTAGATTGGATTTGATTTCTCCATGTTGATTTTGTATGAATTTGGTTTAGGTAGAGCCCAAATTGGCTTAGGTAATGCACCTAAGCCTTATGATGGTAGAGAAAACCTTGATAGCCTAATTACAACAAATCTCTCATTGTGCACTGTATTCTTAGATATTTCCTTCTTATCTCATTTGAATTAGTATTCATGAATTAATTAGACTGCATATAGACTCATTTTAAATTAATTAATAAAGCTTGCCCTGAAACCACTGAAAGTATGCCTATTCTTTGCAAAGCACAGCATGGAAGTGTCAAATACAGTCTCAGGTAACTTAAAGCTGAGAGAAATCTGTCATCAGACTTTTGTCAAATCAAATTATTTTATCACCTACGTTTAAACCTTGTGGATATTCAGTATTTGCTGCCAACATTGCACATGGTCACTTTCAATAGGTTGTCACCTCGGTATAAAGCAGTGTTTAACATTGTTTGCTGTGTTTTTGTTTTATTTAGATTTTGAAATGAATTAATTATTTAGAAAATTTATACCAAAGAATGCATACTTTAAAGAGTCTGATTCAAACATGGCTTTCCTTCCATGGCAAGAATGAAAGCAAAAGCCACATAGCTTGATATAGATAAAGTTAGAGGTCAGATTAGTGTAAGACTTAGAGTTCACTTGTACAGTTCACAGGGTGACTTATGCTTCCTGTAATGGTGGAGGCAATGACAATAAACAATTTGATGTCCAACTTTTGACAGTTTTCTTATTTGACCTGTCATCTGGGAGGCATTTACAGTTCAGGCTTTCTGAAAAAGAAGAAAAGAAAAGAAAAAAACACTCTGTGTTCTAAAGTTGCAACCATGTTGGTGTCTGAGCCCATAGGTTTCTGAATCCAAATATTACAAATTACATGCGTTTCCTCAAAATGGTTTGCAGTTAATAAGTTGGGTCCAGTGGAAGGTGGCTATGAAAGCTATGCTATGCCTGGCTCTAATTAATGGATTAGAAGAAGTAGAACATTCTGTATCTATTTTCACTTAAACTGGCAGACAGCTAATGTCATGAGTTACCTGTTTACTGAAAAAGAGTCTTACCATATCTCTCTGTGTGTGTGTGTGTGTGTGTGTGTGTGTGTGTGTGTGTGTGTGTATTTTGTTTGGTTGTTTGGTTGTTTTTTCTTAAAAAAAAAAAAAAAGGGGGCAATAACCACATTAATTGAAGATTTTTGTCAAGGTATTCCCATGAACATTTTCCAGTACAAAGCTTCAAAATGTGTAGTAAACAAAATAATAAAAACATCTCTATATCATCTTGAGTTCAAACTCAATGCTTCTGTCAGTTAGAAATCAACCTATGATACATTAGCATTTCATGTTGCACAGATATTTGATGTAATATATGCCATAATATTTGTTCATTCTCTACAGTAGCACCAGCACAATATAAATAAGACTTTATAAATAAATAATTTATTATAGTTATATGTAGGAAACTGATGACATGGTTCAAGTGACACAGTTAAGAAACAAAAAACATTCCAAGAGGGTTGTTAACTCTGTGTAACTTTATCTTGACTAAGTTGTTGTTGTTGTTTTTTTTTACCTAATCACAAATCAACATTTACCATGCATAGTGTGGATAATGCTTTTCATATTAATCTGCACACCAAGAAATTATGCTCTTATGGTAACCTCTGCAGAAATATAATGCCCTGACTATGGATGCATGTGTTGAGTTGTGTATTAGATCTCTTTAAATCTTATATACTGAATAAAGAGTGTGAATGAGGGGTGGTATTCACCCTTGCTGATTAAGGGAGCATATGTTACCTACTGAAAAATCAAATTTAAAATAAAATACATAGGAGTAATAGCGAAAATAGAGAGAGAAACAAATGAGTTTGCTAGTGTGAAGTGTGCAATCTTGTTTGACAATGAGAATACCCTCAAATAGTTTTATGCATGACAGCAAACGCATTGTAGAGGAGACAGGACAGACCTCCTATATGATGTATTCCCTGCTGATTGAATGTTGTCATCCAACTATTATGGAGCAGAAAAGTACATTTTAATATTGGGCCATTAATTGAAAAAGAGAAAATGACCTCCAAAGCCAAAGAGGAGACAAAGCAGCCACAGACTGTCTAATAGAAAACTTCCCTTGGGTTTTCCAGACAGTGGTACTTACTGCCACACAGATTCAATCAGCAGCATAAGATTAAATAGACCAAGGAACACAGTTTTAATTAGGGCATTTTAAAGTATAATATTTAGCTGGAATAATAATAGCCTTTGCCTAATGGTTGGTGTAAATCTGACAGAATGTGGGGGAGAGAGAAAATTATGAAAAGTAAGAGGACATGGTGCATCAGGTCAAGGTCATATGACTGACACAGAGTCAGAGAGAGACACATTCCAAATAATTTAAGGAAGTTAGGAGAGGAGCTATGGTCTTGTTTATTCTGCAGTCACAGCAAATCTATATTTTGTCTTGTATATTTCAATTAGTGATAATTATTTTGACATGATAACTATACCAACTAATGATAATTGGGATGAAACAAAGAGGAAAGGAAGGAACTATATTTTGTATTATTTTTGTCTGTTCCTATTCTTTGAGGTGTGGGGGGGACAGCTATTCTAACGTACATGTAAGGGCATATAAAGACCAAAAAGAAAAAGAGAGAGAGAGAGAGAGAGAGCGATAGATAGATAGATAGATAGATAGATAGATAGATAGATAGATAGATAGATAGATAGATAGATAGATAGATAGATAGATAGATAGATAGATAGATAGATAGATAGATAGATAGATAGATAGATAGATAGATAGATAGATAGATAGATAGATAGATAGATAGATAGATAGATAGATAGATAGATAGATAGATAGATAGATAGATAGATAGATAGAGATTCATTGCTGATGGAGACTACAAACTGTATAAAGTATGCACATTTAAGAAAGAAAGAAAGAAAGAAAAGCTGCTTCCTTGTGCCTCACACAAACAGAAAATCTGTTACTAAAGTTAGATTAGGAGAGTAAGCATAATGAGAAACAATAAGAATGTTACTTGTTATATGTTATTTCAGGGCACCATAGACTTTAGCTGGCCTGTTAGCTTTCCTGATATTTTCAGACATGATGGAAAAAAAACAAGTACATCCAAAAATTGTCTCTTATACAGCATTCAAGAAATAAAAAACAACACAAACACTGCTTTGTAGACCTCACAAATCTCCTGTGTGGGTTGGATTTTTTTTCTGCCTAAAAAACAAAATGTTAGAGTAGCCTTTTAAACTAAAAAAGGCAACGAAGCAAAACCTTCCTTTGTCAGCCAGGACTGCTGTGAAGTCATGCAGGACCAAGCAGCAGTCCAGGCTGCCAAGCTTGGCTGGAGCCAGGGAAGCCTTGTCAGTGTGGCCTAGAGGTTTATCCATGGCACAATGATCAGGAAGATTAGAGCAGTAACTGATAGCAACAAAGTCACTTGTGGTCTTTTAAACATGCTTTCAGTGGCCAAGACAGAGATACAGACCTGGGCTAGTGCTGCTACAAAGACAAGAGGAGGACAAAGGACACATCCAGGTATGACTCCCATTCCCATTTTAAGGGAAGATTTTTGTACATTCAAAAGAGTGTTCACAGTGTTTTTACTGTTATAGGGACTTTTAGGGATATGGAATAAATGCAGATCCTACCTGTAAAATACAATGTTGAGGCACACTGTACATAAAACTCTGACAAAGTGGCAAAAAAGGAAATGATCTACCAAAACTCCCTGTTCCAGTACCAAGGTTTCTATTTATGATTTGTGTTAAGCAAAAGACATAAATGTTGGCAAAAAAAAAAAAAAATCTCAAACTATCTGTGGACACTTTGGGACAGAAAAAGAAATCATCAAAACACTTGAAAATTTCTTGCAAAGGAACCTGCCTTCCTGAAAAGAAGCTCTTCCCTTCTTTTAATAAATGAGGCAAATCTTTTTAACTGCACAATTGTAATTTCTCAGATACTAAAAAATATTACACCATCCTATGGATGTATGTGATAAACTGTTCATTTTTGTTTATTGTTACATTCATTCCATGCATGCATATGTTGATGACGTTGAACATTTTACCATTGTACATTTGATGTTGAAGGAATGTTTGAAATTCCGCTGGTTGGAAAGTATTGGATATTTATCATGATGACTATTGATGTCAAATGTTTTCATTGTGAGACGATCAGCCTATTATCCCCATATATGATATTTCACAGGTGTAGATCTTAATTAGAATCTCAGTTTAATTAAATCAGAAAACATTTGTGATTGTGTTGGGAAGCTAGACAGAAAACCCTGAATGTTGATCTGATCTGTCATCAGCAACCTGAGTGCTTCATGTTCCTCCATTTTTTCAGTATGTCATAATCAAAGTGAGACACAGAGGAAAACATTGGTCTTGTATAAGGTGCAGAATTTAGCGTTTAACCCCTGAGGATGGTGCATAACAGTCAAAATGGAACCCTTTCAACATTTGGTGCATTTTTATAGGCCCTACACAATTAAATTTACTAAAGCCTGTAGATGTTGTAAAAACAACCACAACAGGTCAAAAGGCACAAATATTGTCACAACCTACACAATGAAGACATTACAATAATTACAGTACTTCAGCACAAGCACTACACAAGATTTTTACTGATCACTTCTTCATCATCTTTTTATGGATGCCACTAATGAATTTTACTACTAATATAATATTTGAGAAAATTCTGATTTTGTGCTCAGGTGAAAAATAAAATCCTCTTTTCTTCCTTCAACTCACAAATGTGTGAACTAAAACCTTCCTTGGACAAAATATCTAAATAAAAACATAAAAGTAAAGTTGCCTCTTTAAGTCTGAGGTGATATAGGGATGATACTGTTTCAGTGTGTCTTTTTTGTCAGTTACTACCGTAATGCATTCCACTCTGGGCCCAGGTGCCAGCTTCATTAAAGTATTTGTCTAATGTAATTTAGGCAGTTTCACAAAAATAAAATCTGGCTTACTTTAACCCTAAAAGGTTACCAACTATAACTCCCAGGCTTGGAACAGTCATTTAGTATAATCAAAAAGGAACATTTTTGACTTTGAATTGAATAGTCTAATTTTACATTGTATAGGCCCAATTCAAGATTTTATTAAATGTCTTTAATGAGGTTATTATTGATTTTTATAGTATTTATATTTACTTTATGCTGTATTAAAAGCAAATTAGTCATTTGCATAACCGATACACTTCCCCACCATTATAACACCTATGTGCAGTACTTAAATGGTTTTAAACAGCACAAATGAATATCAAATGATCAAAGATGTCAAATAAAAAGGAAAACTATGCTAAGAATTCTCTACCATATTTTGTTGCTGTCAAAATTTCACATTTTATGTGAACAAAAATATCAGATAACTTCAGGACTTCACACTTAACCTGATCATTAAGGTTTAATGATTATTCTTACTATTGTCCAAATAATGCCAAAATCTACAACCTGTGCATGATTTTATTGCAAATATTGTAACACTAGTGTTAGCTATGTGAAAATGCACAGTTTTTAGACAAATAATATTAAACAACCTGCAATCCATTACCACATGACCCTGATTGCAACCTCAGCATCTAAACCCCTGAGAAACCTTGAAAGTCCGGCATTTAGACAAGTATCGGAAGTCTGACTGTTTACTTACATCTAAGCCAAGTCAGGGCCTGTCTTTTTAAAACAGGCCCCTGGTCTTCCCTGTTAACTCCAAGTCCTATAAAAGCTTGATGTAATACATTAACATCCCACATGATGCATATTACCTTTGTCAAGTGACTGGCTTTATTGACTTTTGTATTCAGCTCATGGCTGAATATAATTAAAGAACATTTATCAGCCTGAAATTTGATAACTTATCCTAAAATGAAATGAAATGAAAATGACAACATTAAAACCTTAAACTTTTGAACAGCTGCTAAAAATATTTGTTTTGAATCTGTGTCGGGTGAAACTTGACTATCAAAATGCTCAAATGCTTTTAGATGATTGTAAGTGTTCACTTCAAAAATGTTCCAGAAAGTTTTAATAAAAATCTTTATGTCTGTCTAAAATAGGCCACATGATGTGCTAATAGATATTTTTTTCTCCATCAGCAACTGGTGTAAGATTCAGAGAGCACCCCTCTGCTCTCTGAAATATCAATTAAGGATGACTCACTTGTTTATTAATGTCTAATGGTATAACTATGTGTTCTAGTTTGCAATGCTCATGAAATGAAAAAGTGTTTTGCAGAGATCAGAGAATGAAATCTTAAACTACTGGACATGATTTACTAGAATGAAAGCTTTCCATTTCCCTTAGAGGTTTTAAATGATGGTCATGTTTGTGGTGATTTCGTGGCCTCTACTAATTTCCTGCCTGTGCATAAACACAGCAGACTGAGTGGAAGAGGAAGTGTCCATAACTGCAGCTCAGCCTCATTCTCCAGGCCCTTTTGTGTGGAGGACAGGAAGCCAATGGTCCCAGCTGACCTCCTGCTTTGTCTCACTGCTCATCTCACATCTGGGCACCAATACAATGTTGGAGACAGCAGCATTCAGGCCACACAAAGGCAGCCTCTCATCTTCAGACTTGCGCCTAAGCTGTGGAGATAATACGAGATGTGTTGGTCATTGAGATGATTACTGAATTTGGTTTTAGATAGGGCATCTGAATGATGACACGTAAATCTTCAACTCAGCTCATGTTTCTATTTACATTCAGAGATGTACAACATATATATGTGCATGTGTGTGTGTGCATGCATGTGTGTGTGTGCAAACACGTTTGTGAGATTCAGGAAAACATCCACTGATTACTGATTTGACCCTTTAATGTCCGAACACAAGCTTTAAGATCTAATTAGTTCTTCGACACTAATGACACATAGAGAAAAGGACTTGGGGAAAAATTATTTGACTGAAAATGGTCCAACAGAAGCTGAACCTAGATTTTCACTGAAGACTCTTAAAGAAACATTGTAGGTTAAATAAATCCTGTACCTGTGTGTGAATCTACATTAAAGAAGCACCAGCTTTAACTGTAGCTCCAATGTTTTAGCGAGATATTTTCATCCCACTGAGTGGCATATTCCTTTTTCTATGATAATTGTCTCTTAGTTTGAAATTGTTTAAAACCACCTGATTTAGACTTAACATTACTTTCATTTTTAACTTGAAGTTTTGTGAACTTTTAATATAATTCCTATCTCATTTAGCCTATTTATAGAAACTTGTCGTCTTGCTGGTAATGTTTCTATGTAATAATAATATAATCAAATAGATAGAAACAGAAATATTCAAACAGGCTACAGCTTTTGTAGACTTGAATATTTTGAATTTGCTTTTACGAATCAGTTAAAATGGATAATGCCAGTGATTTTTAGTTATTAAATTCAAATAAAAATAGTAATGTATCTCGTCAAGTACTATAGGTTTGAAATTGCTTCATCTGAAGACTTTTACAACAAACTGAACAGAGCATAGTCTATTTGATTTTTACTCTGGTGTTTAAAGCCTAATCATATAGATGTGGAGCCCAAAATGTCTAAAATGAGTTGTCATCTTCTGCGCTATAAAGTGGTGAGGGATGTGTCCGTTCACATGCCACAATGCTCCAAAAAACGACACACTTCAGAGCTCTTTTCCTCTCAGAGGCCTTATAGATTTGTTTGGATTCAGAAAATATTTTTAAATCAGGGAAGTCCCATTTGGTTCTGCTCCGAACCTCGTGGAGGATGGGGAACTACCCCTTCCACACCAGCTTTAGAGCTTACATTCCCTTGTGTTTCTCTTACATCTACAAAATTTTCAGCCGCCAGCAGCTACATGTTTGTGCCTACGGGCTTGTTTCGGAGAGACTTCATTTACAGAAGTCACTGACCACTGTCGCGACTCGTCACGCCACGGGCCTGTCCGCTTCGAGCGCGCGCACAGAGGGAGTGAGCGTCCCGTTGCAGCTCAAAGCTGCGGCTCCCAGACCGACACCGGAGTTGACATCATGAAAATGACATATAATAGAAAGGCAGACCAATGCACAGATAAACGAATGAATCAAAGTTTATCTCCCAATAGCAGTAAAAGAAGAATAATTCAATCACTGGTCGAGAAAATTTCCCTTTTGCACAAGCACAATATAGTTAAGAAGAAAGTTAACTTTTCTAAACTATCAGTAACAGAAAACAATATCCGTGTACGAACTGAAACAACCCTGCCTAGATTTATTAAACCCCGTTTGGGACACTAATTTGGCACAATCCAAATTAAGCAAACAACAAACAACAAAGAAGAGGGCAAAAGTCGTCATAGACAATGCGCTACATATAGAGACTGGACAATATGGAAACCATGTAAAACCATAAAAACAGACATTTGATGCACGATAAAGAAAAAAGGAAAATAATATACCAAAATGTGGTGATATGCCGTGACTTAAGATGTTTAAAAATATTAGGCCTATCAGGTCTGTTTTAATGTAATTCATTGTGATATCTGCACTGTGCATTCCTGCTTTTCGTTTTTGTGAGGAATAAAATCATTTAATTTGCATTGATTTTAATCATTTTGATGAAACTAGGCCTTTTATTTTCGCAAATATAAACAATACAATTATATGCCGTTGATAACCTGTAATTAATCCAAGAAGATCAACGTAAATGAAAACGATTTTATAGAACACAACCTGTGCTGGAAGATTGATACTTTGAGAATATATATTTTTTTAAATAGGCTAAGTTAAAAGATTAAAATCTTTTTTCCAGGTTGTTGTCTATTTTAATGTCTCTGTGCTGTCTTTGCATATTACCGAACAAAAACTATCTCCTGAGCTGTGGTCGCGTCTCAAATGAATAAAGTTCCTCTGTTTTTCTCGTCTTGTGCTCTGTGTGTGAATGTAAGCCTACAGACGAATATCGGTCGGTCAGTATGTTAGGCTGTCCACCGATCCAACGATGGCGAAGGCTCTAAATCAAAGGATGTTCTTACAACTATAAAGAACTATAACAGATATGTGGAGCTGTTATGACTCAGAGACTGAAAATTTTTGTGCTGAACTTTTTAATTATGTAATTTATTGGGGGTGGGGGGGTGGGGGTGTCACTTCGCTTCAGTCCACGCCGCCGTGGTAGTGGGGTCTCTGTTCTACCTGCTGAGAGAAGGAGAAGGGACCTGGTTGTATACCAAAACGCACCCAGTCTATTTGAATGTGGTCACGACTTCAACATTCCAAGTGCCCATTGGGGTCCAGTACTTTTTTTTTTCCTGAAGTCGGGGGAGTAGTCTGTTTTACATTCGCTGAGCCGTGCATCACTTTCAACATATGGCAGGTTTAGTAGAAATGGCTTTGTGGACATGACTGAGTTGTTCCCTTATGGCTAATTTTATGTCTTCTTGAGGAATCCCCATTATGGCATGCTTTTAAAAAGAGGAAGAGAATCAGATATAAGATTCTGATTTGGTTGCACTCAAAAGTTGCTCTTACCGAGAGGCATCCTTAACCCACCATGCAACAATTTTAGGAGGTGTTGACATGAAAACGTTGAACATAGCCTAAGTCGGCACACATTTTGCAATATATCGCCCCTTGTGGATGCACAAAACACTATGTGAACAAGAATGTTTAATGTACTATTGACCTGAGAGCACACTACTTGGTCTATATATAGATAAAATCCAACCAAACATTGTTTTCTTTTCTTTTCTTTTCTTTTCCTTTCTTTTCTTTTCTTTTCTTTTCTTTTCTTTTCTTTTCTTTTCTTACATATAGCCTATTATAAATGATATCTTCTTTTGTGAGATATCAAGGTTGCATTAATATTTAATATTACGGTTCTTTCACATTAAAGTGAAGGAAGCCTATTCGACGGTGAGTTTGCATTAGATGTAGTCGGTAAAAGATAGACACAGATTTTTCTGATTCCATGAGTGATGGCTCTTTTCTATCTAATTATCTTATAAAGCAATGGTAGTGAATGAAAAGCAATGTCAGTAGCCTATGTGCAACTCAAAACCCTGGAAATGATACATATACATGGAAAGCATCCATAGTCAGTTAATGTTATCACACTTGTTTATTTTCTGCTGTCAAAGGGACAAACGTCAGCTGTGAAAAAAGTCTTATGATGAACCCAACTGTGGACAGACGTGTTCCCCTGTCTGTACAGCTTGCAACCCTCATGATGACAGCCGTTTGCGACCAATCACAGTGGCTCCATTTAACTCCATTTAGAGGATAGCACTAACTGGACACAAGACATCAAGCTGTTGACAAAAGGAAGTTTGGCCTTCTTAGCCAAAGCTTTTAAACAACGTGAGCCGAGTTTCTCTAACATATTTAGCTTAATTTGTGTTTGAACATAACACATTTGATTCCCCTTCAGAAAATGTTGACATTTAGTCTCACCATTCTGGATGACTTCTGTGCTTCAATTCATACTTCATGCCTTTGTATCACTTCATGGTGGGAATAGGTTTTTTTTGTAAAGTAAAAGATAACGGGTAAAATTTGATGTCTTTTAGAGACACGAAATTATAAAAATAACCTACATAACATAACATTAAAACCTACATTTATAAACTACTGGTATACTAAAACAAAGAATGTTGTGCATGTTTGTACCATCATAAATGCTAAGTTTAGAGTTCCATTTCTCATACTTCAGGTAACATGCACTAAAAACTGAGGATATGTAGGCTATCAAAAAATGAACTGGACAAACTGGTCAAGTGGAATGATGGCTTAAATAAAATTCACCCCACAAGCATATTTTTGAACTGCCAAAATGTTGCTGTCTGCAAGAAACACAAAGATGAATGAACATTAGGTATGACTTTTTTTTTTTTTTTTTTAAATACCCCCGTATGACAAATGAGAGAGTGGATTGAGGGATTCAGTATGGGCTATATTTAAATGTCGGTCTTTAGAATGGTGAAACATTCGCTTGTTTCCTGAATATTTTTTATACCTGTCTTTCCATCCTTTGGATACGTGAATAAAACAGTAAACTTAATTAACCTTATTAGCCTTACCAGTGCAAAAAAGCTAACCCCTCGGAATCCCAGGAGTAAGTCTACATATCATGGAAAAGAGTCCTGAATTCGCTTCATTGACATGTATGATATGTAGGCCTACATATCATAGATGTCAGTGATGCGAATTCAGGACTTTTTTTTCCTCTGGTAAAATTAATATAGCCTTTTTTTTACGAGACGGCGCTCAAAGTTTGATGTTCCCTTAAGTCTTGAAAAGAAATTTCCGCCTTCACTTGAACGCAGCGCAAATTGTCTGAGTGGATTGGATTAATATTCCCCTCCAGGGAATTCCGGGATGCTCACATGACCTAAGATCCCTAACGCTATTGGTCAGAGGCACGTGTCTTAAAAACGCTGTAGTACAACGTCACTGAAGCTCACACAGCCAATCAGGAATGAGATCCAAAAGCCGTAGTGAAAGTATTTGAGCGGCGCCTTTATCTGGACACTTCAGTGCTGCTGGACGCGTCTATAATTGTGTGCAGGGATCTGTAATTAATAGACTAGGTGTTTTTAATATATATATATTTTTTTCTGTTTCAAATAAAAAAAAAAAATAGAGCAGTGAGTCCAGCCATGAGGAGTAAGTTGTTACCAGAGAGTGAAGCATGATTTTTCTTTGTCCAAATCATAATCAGCGCCTTTTCAGAGCATAAACAATACAAATAATTTTTTTTTTTTTTTTTGCCAAAAAGCACAAAGAAAAGAAAAAGGACATTC
Source organism: Sphaeramia orbicularis (assembly GCF_902148855.1). Taxonomy (NCBI): domain Eukaryota; kingdom Metazoa; phylum Chordata; class Actinopteri; order Kurtiformes; family Apogonidae; genus Sphaeramia; species Sphaeramia orbicularis. The sequence continues at coordinate 5,731,449 of NC_043973.1, forward strand.
GTTCAGTTACATTTATTCTTCGAGTGTGGAGGTTAGCAGAAGGAAGGTGGCAAGATCACAAATCTGGAATTACTTCTCTGAAGAAGAAAGAGGTGCTGAGGCTGACTCCTATTAGACTTGATCATTATGGAAGAAAATGCTCGCCGAGACCCAGAGCGCCCAGAGAACTCCAGCGAGGAGTCCAACCGGGCCATCCTGCCTCTGCTTCAGCCCAACGGGAACCAGCTGTCCCACCGGATCACCAACTTTTACATAGATAACATTTTAAGACCAGATTTCGGTCGAAAGAAGAAGGATGGCATTTTGCTGCGGGATGCGGACACCCTGGGAGTGCTCAGCCGCAGAGATGTGCTACTGGCAGGGAAGAGGATTTCAAAAATGAGTGAAGGAGGAGCGGGAGAAGAAGATGGGGTGTCCGACGACACTGAGGTATCCGATGACCAGCATCCCGACACCGAGGCAGGCAGAGATGAGCTAATGTCCGAGGATGTGGCCGCGAAGGGGGGCCGGGGGGGCAGCGGGGACCGGTGCCTCAGCTCCCAGGCCAGCGCGGCCCCCGCGGCCAAGTCGATGCTGTGGCCCGCGTGGGTTTATTGCACCCGCTACTCTGACCGGCCCTCATCAGGTTGGTGCAAGAAACTCTTCCTTTGGCCATTTCAGCTGTGAATAAGAAAAGAGAAAATACGTCTATTTAAAAGCTAACTGCAGATAGGAGAGAGGAAAAAAATCTGAAAATTTCTGAAAATGTGTGAGCCGTCACACATCGCTTCGCAACACATATCGTTTATTAGATAATTTTCAGAAAAGAAGCTAATTCTTAAACAATAAATTAAAAAAAAAAATGCGAGTACAATAAGAATGCTTTGAGAGTCATGCCACCCCCAATCCTCTTCTACTTAACAGACATCTCAGCGAGCCTATAACAATTGACAAACCAATAATTGAATCATCATAAGTAATTTAAACATTATTCCATACTTCAGTGTTTAACTATGCTGCACGTATTCGTAAAATAAACCCCCTAATATTTTATATGAAATAAAAAACTTTTAGGTTTATTAGTTACTAGTTTGAGTTATTTCTTCGGATGGAATTTGACGGATATTTGCCTTAAAAGGGCCAAAAAGGCGACCATACCGCACAATGCCTTTCAGAAGTGTTCTGAAAAGTGTTAAAAGAGAAATATGAGTCGAAAAGAAAACTTAAATGGAATCATGTCGAAGTAAAACCAAGTTTAACGCCATTGTTCCCACTCTTCTTTGTTAAATATTCCATTAGCATATTTTTTTTGACAAAGGCAGGGAATCCAAAAAGTGAGGGCTATGGTTCCCGAAAGATATGAATTCGACGCTAACTGCACACCCTTTATTATTTTTTATTCTTTCTTTCTATTTATTTATTTGTTTATTTATTTTTTACCCGCAAACGATCAACGCATTTTAGACATTTATGTACATGCAAGTTTTCAAGTATTGACTTACTCCTCTTATATGTATGCTGCATAAATCTGTTTAGGCTCCTTCCTCCGTTGCAATGCATCACTCTCTTTTATCACAATACTGGAACAAAAATAACTTGGCCTATCTTTATCAGTAAAGCAAAAGAAGTTGTGTATGTTTCGCAGTGAGCATAAGGTGCACTTGGACGTTTTCTTTGTCAGGGTTCAGAAACACAGTCACCTTTGGAAATAATGTTGCTGCAAAGGTAAAGCGTCAAATAAATGTAAGAAATGTATTTAATACCTACCGAGAGAGCTTCTCCAAGACTTTCAACGGAACTTTACCCAGTCAGAGATGTTACTTTTATTGTTGTGTAGAAACATGCAAAAAGTTTTCGTCGAGGTCCAGGCCGACCTTATGAAAATGAGCACAAAGGGCCCTTGAAGAGGTCATGGAGCCTTCAGCATTTAACAGCTAGAAATGAATGCACTGATAGCCCCTTTTACAAATTCATTATGCCTTTATGTAAGTGTATTTTTCATTTGGCATTCTACCCTGGAACTCCTTAAATATAGTGGTACTGTGAACATCTCTAAGAGTAAGTGATCAATGGGTTTACGTTTGGAGAAACGCTAAAAACATGAGTTCTTCTTATGAATTATTTTATCTTTGACTTGGTCATTATAGAGAAACACAAAGAAGTCTCATTGCGTTTTTTTTTTTTTTTTTAAGAAACTACTTTTTAGTTCCAGTGGGAGCAGGGAAGGAAAGAGGCGCCTAACTCCCCCCATTTTCCATCGATCTGATCTTAACCCCACCCCCATCCACCCGCCTCCCCTTCCCATTATAGTCTGAGAGCACGAGAGCACCGTGAGCCCTGAGCTTTCCAAAAACTAGCTCAAATAGCTATATAGGAAAAGGGTAAAATAGTGTTTGTTTGTTTGTTTGTTTGTTGTTGTTTTTATTCCAGTGCACTGTACAATCATGTATCTGTCAAATAGTTCAACCTACAAAACCACAAAGAAGTAGACTCATTAGTGGTAATAGTCTATCTGCTTGATTATTTTCATGGTCTTAAGATGAAAGCATCGCATTTAATTCAGTTATTTCAAACATAACACCAAATCTTGCTTTATTCGTCAGACTGAAGATGCTTGGGAGCATAATCGATATCTGGGTAAAATATTCTATAATGTATTTCAAAAACAATCAATAGCTGTGCCAGAACAGTTCAGACTTCAGACTGACATTACTCACTCGGAAAAAAGATATGATCACCTGTATCACCAACATCAGTCTACTGACTGCATGAATGCAATTTAAAAAGTCACATAATTAGCCTCACCATTTTATTGACCCATAACCTTAACGTATTATATTAAAACACTTTACTGATCTAAAAGACTTGTGGAAACAGTTTAAGGACATCTGCACCCTCAGTAACACGTTGTTTACTTTAATTATTATTTGGGTGCTAACAGGCTAAGTAAGTCTACTGTTAGGGTGTTAATAAGAGCACCTAGAATTGCTTTGAATTCCCTACAGATGGTTCAAACGATTATGCTTTCGTAGAAAGCGTTAGCTAGCTAGAAGAAGTTTCGGCTCTAACAACAAAATAACTTGTAACTAAAAAATAACATTATTTCAAAATGGGAACCACAGGGTCCGACTGGAAACACCGCAACATTGACTACACTTTTTCAATTCCGTGGCATAAATGCATACCTTCAGGAAGCTGACTTGTAGGAGCGGTATCTCCAAAATATCCACAGTAACCAACTGATCTCATTTTGTCTCTATCTTCACCCCAAGGGCCCAGATCCCGTAAACCAAAGAAGGCCCCGACTCCCAGTAAGGAGGACAAGCGGCCCCGAACGGCCTTCACCGCGGAGCAGCTTCACCGGTTAAAGACGGAGTTCCAGAACAACCGGTACCTGACCGAACAGCGGAGGCAGACTCTGGCCCGGGACCTTGGTCTCAACGAGTCTCAGATCAAAATCTGGTTTCAGAACAAACGAGCCAAAATCAAGAAGGCCTCCGGCAATAAGAATTCTCTGGCACTCCATCTGATGGCGCAGGGACTGTACAACCACACCACAGCCAAGGACGCCAAGTCGGACAGTGACTAGAGGAGAGACGGGGAGGCGAAGGGACGGGAGGCTCCGAACCGAACCATGCAATAAAGTGACAACAATGCCAGCATTCATATTTAAAACTGAAGCGCAAGCGACATTATGCCATGTTTGGACTACTGACGATGAAGTGTGTGTGCGTGTTTGCGTGCATGTGTTCAGGGCTGTAGTGACGACGAGCAAATGCAAATGTTGCGTTCATGTCACTCTCGGAAGTCATATATTTCCACAGTACCCTATAAACCTGTTACAAGCCAGAAACCTACTGTAGAGTGGAGAGAGAACCACGTTCTAAACCTTTTGGTTTTTGGCTAAGTAATTATGAGATGATCTGGTCTTCGTTTTATAAAACATACTCTGTGCTACAAACGAACAGTTACAGCGAATAGACTACCATTCATGTAGCCTACAATTAGCCTCCAAGGTGAAATGAGACAATTAAACGCACGGATAGAGTTAGTTACAACACAGTGTGGTTATTTGTGGCTATTTCTACCAGAAGGACTGTTCTGGTAGAAATAGCATGTTCAGGACTTAATTAAAATGTAGTCTAAACCCTAAGTGTCCTTTGGCAGCAGAGGAACACCTTCAAACTGTTTTTTTTTTTTTTTTTTTTTTCCAAAACTGTTTTTTTTATATATATATCTATATATCTATCCGCTTGCGGCCTTTTACAAAGCTTTCCACATAAGTAGCCTATTCTATCTGAATGACATGTCTGATAAAATTGCAAATGCGGCCCACCTCAAAGCGTAATTCATTAACACATAGTATGTTAACGAAAATGACACAAACAGAGTGATCTATTGTTTAACTATAACGAGAGGGAGAGAATGAAGGTGAACCCAACAGATAACACAAGTTTGATTGGGGACAAATTTGTGAAATACATTGGGCGCTGGTAGCCACAAGTCCAACAGCCACGCGCACTACAGCCCTGTGTTCCGTTCGGCTGAACTGACGCAGTGTGAGATGAACCGAACCGTAGCCTAATGACTCTGAAAACTATATGCTGAATCCAAAGATGTACTCTGCTGCATTCTGAGAACTGTGAACTGAGAAAATAGCCCACTTTGTGTTCTCTGTGTTTCTATTTTCAGACTTTATGGGCTATTTTCTCTTGTTTTCCATTCTTGTCTCTGTCGGCGTACTGTGGTGAATGTGACCTGCAGGTCTGGTTGTTCTGCTGGGACAGTAGCCTACACAAGCCTTGTGGTGGACGCCAAAAGAAAATTAGGCGGATCCGAAATTTGGGAATGTACCTACACATTTATTATCTGGAATTAAACGTGTACTTTACCAGCTGTCTGCTCAACATTGTTTAATAGTAAAATGTGTTTTAAAGTTTAAAGAAAGAAAGAAAGAAAGAAAGAAAGAAAGAAAGAAAGAAAGAAAACAGAAACGTAAAACCACGCAACTGAACATAACCGTTCACCCCAATGTCGATTTAAAAGAGCGAAAGATGATATTTTTTTCGGATTTTATACTGATGATAGGATATATATATTAGACACACAATGTCCCCATTCAAATCACCAGCACATATGAAAACGAATTTTGACCACGTAAAATTGAGAAAGACGCCTTTAAGCAATTGCCATTGTGTCCTGAAGTCGGGCTATTACCCACATTTCATTCACCACCAACCGTCTGCCGACTTTCTGGCCAAGTCATGGACCTATAGTAGAGGCTGTCCTCGAATGTTCAATAAAATACATTTTAATTTTTTTTTTCAAACATATTTCATATTTATATATGAGTGACCATCAAGCCATCTGAAGTTGGGCTCTGGAGTGTTTACATAACTTATTTTTCCTGCAATAACCTTTTTGTTCCAATGCAACATCTGAAAGGCCTTGCTGAGTCCAGTTCATGTGGATACAAACCAAATCGTGGTCTTAACGATGCTGTGAATGTGTATGTGTTTTCTGTTTATGTTATAACGTCCGTTTCCTTCCATTGAATTACAAACGTGGACAAGCTTTTGCCTTAAAATTGTGTAAATATCAACTGGAAAAATATTTACAGTGTTATAAAGAAAGAGCAGCTGTGTTTTCTATATGGCAAATGGGATTTTTTACATCAGGACTTTTAAGGATTTAATTAATAAATACATTTAGTTGCTTTTTTCCCTCTATTTTATATGATTCTACGTGTAAATAATTTATATCTTAATGGTGTGATGGTAAATAAATGGAAACAATGCAAATACGACTTTTCAGAAGTTGATTTTATTATGTAGGACAAAACACGGAACCAAAATGAAGATAAAATTCACATATTCAAAAAATTTAGTATTTGAAATTATTGTTGATGTGCGTTTTTAGATCAGTCTGCTGGTCTTTGAAAGAAACAGTGATTAGCATAACAATCAGAGGCAGACACAACATGGAATACATTTCTAGTCGGTGTCTAAGTGTTCACCAGTATTATCTCATCCTCAAGAACACTAGTCATTCAAATTCAAAATACACCGGAAAAAAATATTTTATTATCAAAAAGTCATAAAACACACATTTAAAAACCAGCCTATAACAGAGAGGTGTATCACTTTTATATTTTGCAAGACAGTATATTACTTTTCTTCATTCCTATTTTAAAACATTTTGATTTATCAAGTAAAAATGTAAATGTCCGTGCAAAGATGAAATACGGTTTTATAGTTTATAGATTTGGCATCACCATAAAGTACATGAATATAATAATAGTAATAATAAATAATAAGAATCATGAACTAATTAATTTTGTGTAATGTTATTTACAACACAATCCACATTATGCATAAAACAACGCATTAAATAAACTCTTCCTTCTGTGTGTTTTTTTTTTAAACTGACCCAGTGTTAACACAGTTTATGGCTGATTTATCATCAGCCTAGAGGTCAGGAGTCCATCTGAGGTTTATAATACAGAGCATTCATATACATTTCACATAGTCTATCCATTTGGATGTGCATGCTCTGTACAGTCAGTGTAGTCCTTAATGTTACATCAGGTTGACTTTGACCTGTAATGTAAACAACAAATTTCCATATATAAAAAACAGGGGGGAAAAAAGAGAAAATCCAAAATTTTGAGCGTATTTCTTTCAAAAAGAGCTCTTCAGGAAAAGTTCTAAAGCCATTCCCCTAACATGAAACTGGAGGTTACACATGTCAGCGGTCCTATGATTAGCTGAAGGATTTGGATTTACTTACAGACATGAACACTGAAAATATGAATTTCAGCAGCAACGAATGGAAGTGACCCTGCCACCCTCGGTTTTAGTGCAAAAGAACATTATCTTTCACTGGTTAATATGGATAAGGAGAGACATTGTTCTTAGAGTGGCTGTGCTGTAAAGTTTCATGATGCTCTGGTTCATGATGATTCATGAACCCCTCATCAGTGTGTGTCTGCCTTCTGTTCCACGACACTCAGGGCATGATGACTTATCTTTGTTTATTGATATTTAGATAAATTATTCTGTTTAAGTTGTAGAACTTTGGAGTTGTATCTATATCACTTTTCATGTACCTTTTCTGCCTGATCACCCCATTTGTTCAAAGTGGAAGTTCAATGTTTTGAAAAAAGTTAGACCTCATTAATATGGAATGGCCAAACAATATAGTAGCAAAAACAGTATACACTATGTTTAAAAAATAATAATAATAAAATAAAAAAAAATAAAAAAAATTCAATGAGGCTATTCCCACACCAACACAACAGCGGAAAACACACAACAGATTTGTTTCCATCCCACTGAAACCTTGGAAATTCATTTCTGAATAGGTGTTACAGTAGTTTGCTAGGTACTCAAACAAGTCATATTTCCAAAAATGTCAAGTCAGTTTTAATAAAATAAGCCATTATTACAAATCACACATTTGGTCATTGGGCTAAAATAAAAATAAGTGATTCCAACAGAGGAAATGACAGAAATCCACATTTGCTTAGTTCCGTTTTTGATTTAACATCTGAATCATCAAGCAGAGACAGTCAACAGGAATTAAACATATAGAAAAAGCAGGGAGAACTGTGAGCAAAAAGCCAGCATTTTGTGTGACTTATCCATTTGCTGTTGTAGCAACGTTGACCTGAGCTGTGTGAATGGGTGCAGAAGCCCTCATCTGCATTTCCATTCTTAGTTAGTTTGTGTGTGAAAGTAACGCCCAACAGTTGCTGACTTGATGAGCTGAGCTAGTCTTGACTCGGAAGAGGGTGGGTGGTTCGGGGGGGGGACTGGTTTTTTCATGCACAGTCTGGGGCTGTCAGTTGAAGGTGCCGGGTGGAGGAGTGGGGGATATTGGACAGAGAACCTGGACATACGTCAAAATGCTTTGGGTGTCCATGCAGATAGCAGCAGGTTACACCTCCCTTGCCAAAATTGGTGAGAAATGGACACCATTTGGTTCCTCTAGACCAAACTGTTGTGGAACCAAAGACAGGGTCTATTAACTGCACTTTGCTCTCACTTAATATAATTACATAGTGACAGCATCAGCCTAACTGAAATCAGAGATTTCAACTTAACTGTTAACATGGATACTAATGTGATAAGATGTGCATTTGATTAGATTAAGTTTTAGCTTTTTATACCTGTGTGACATTAAATTGTCCCTTGTACCACAAATGTAATACAGGAAGAAGAAGAAGAAGAAGAAGAAGAAGAAGAAGAAGAAGAAGAAGAAGAAGAAGAAGAAGAAGAAGAAGAAGGAGAAGCTGATGGGTGAACAGAGCATAATGTCTGATATCCATTTTTTATGAGAGAAATAGTCCAATAGATGTCTAGACAGTGCCATTGTTTGTGTTTTGGCTTGGTTTAAGGATAAAAACTACTTGATTAAAGTTAGGAAAATGGCCAAAGAAATGGTAAAAATAAGAAAAACAATGAGAGAAAAAACGTGACCTAAAGTTAACCCCATGTAGGTCAAAAGTGCACAGTAAGAGAGAAACAACTGGATCAGCTATTATGTAGCTAATATTTCCCATATTGATCAGATTCTTACTGGTTTTTTTCATTTTCTCTGAATGTGTCTCTATGTCTGTGCCACAAGGCAACACCAGAGTTTTTAAACCAAAACAGGGGCAAAACAGGACTTTTCCAAAAGTCTGTTTGGGATGTTGAAACATTGGCTTAGAGTGGATGCTAGCAGTGGCAGAGGGGCACTGCCCCACTAAAAATTACACAAAGCACTATCAAACATTAATTTTAGAAAAAAAATGATCTGAAATTAAGAAAGAAAAAAGTTCAAATAATTATGGATACTCATTCTATGTCCCATGGTTGAAGTCAACATTTATTGAAGTAGTTTTTAAATTTTAATTAGTACATATTTGTGTGGATCAAGGTTATTATTGTTAACGAAAACTAATGAAATGACGAAAATTAGAATTGAAAAAACATTTTTGTTAACTGAAATAAATAACAATAGGACCAATGGCCCTGTAGCTTACCAGCCAAATTAAAAGCTTTGGGAAATGTATCCAGATGCCATTTATTATCACTCAGTTATGTGTATTTATTATATTACAGAAATAGCCCATGTTTTGGTCATATTCCAATCAGATCTGTAAAAAAGTCAAATTCCAACTTCATATCATTGATACTTACTGATTTATTGTATCAATCCACTTCCTATCTCTTATAATGGGAAAAATTTTCAAAGCCGCACCAAATCCAGAATCCGATCCAAATCAAAATAATTGCAATACCTTGTGTTGACATCATCATAAAGAAGCTGTATACCAAGTTTGAAGTCAAGCAGAACTGTAGTTTCGGAGAAGAAGACGATTGAAAATTTTTCCCCGTAGGAGCCCATGTTAAATTTTTGTAAGTTCCCGGATCCAGAGGAAGATCCTAATCAGCATGTGGCCATTATGTTTTGGTCATCTCCCCATCAGGGCTGGACTGTAGAAATGTACACTTGATATAATTTATACTTACTGAGTTATTGGATCGATCCACTTCCTATGTCTTATAATGGGGAAATTTTTCAAAGTCGCACCAAATCCAGAATTAGATCTGGATCCAAATAATTTCACAAACTTTTGTTGACATCATCATAAAGACGCTGTATACTAACTTTGAAGTCAATCGGAATTGTAGTTTCAGAGAAGAAGACGATTGAAATTTTTGTAACGGACGACAGACGATGATGACGGACGCCGCATGACGACAATAGTGTATGGCCTGTCGGCCGGTAAGCTAAAAACTATAATTAAAAGAAAAAAAACAATAATTAACTGAAACTGCATTGTGTGCTTACAAAACTAACTAAAACGTATAAAAATTATGGATCAAATTTCCTTCGTTTTCGTCTTTGTCAATGATATGAAATCGATTTATTTCCCTCAACCAATTTTAGCTGCTGGCACTGTATGATATTTATGGGTTCGTCACTTCTCATCACTTGTGGTTTGGAGTCATCTTCTTATCCCCACTCTACCTGGAAACATGGAGACAAAAGTTGGGAGAAAGCAGCAGAGTCCTGTACGGGATTTATTTGAATTTGACAGCAAAGAAGATAAAAGATATAAAAAAAACTAAAATTAAACTAAAACTAAGCATTTAGAAAATAACAAAAACTAATAAAAAATGAGCAAATCTGCTCTAAAAACTAATTAAAACTAACTGAATTAGAGAAAAAAAGTCAAAACTAAATAAAACCAGACTATAACAAAAAATCCAAAATTATTATAACCTTGGTGTGAATATGCTCACTTCCTGGTCATGAGGTGCTGGACAAATGACTACATAAACGTTAAGGAATTCTGTACCTGGCTAAACTTAATGGTGATATAGGATAGCTACACATAGGTAAGCAGTTCGTAGCACTAATGCTTTTTGATAACAGTCTTTTGATATACTACATACCTATTATGTCTTGCATGAATAAGAGCAACAGTCACAACATGATGTGCGCACATGAGCGCTGTCCTCCGTAGCCGTCTTGCCCTGTGTCTTCATTGTTGAGAAATGAATTCTACAATATTGTAAACCTGACGTTGCACCAAATGCTCTTGCAAACATTTGTGCAAATGTAAAGGTAAAGTTTGCTGGGGGTGATGAAGTCGTTTATTATTTTTCTTTTCAAGCACAACAGACAAATCTAACCGGAGTTCTGAAAATGAAATGTTCGTATGTTACTGTTTTGCATAAGCACTGAATCCAACCCATACCCACACTGAAGCTCAGTTACCAGGAACATTAACGAAAATGCTGACTTTTGACCTCTGCCTTTCTACAGTGCGAATATGAACTAATAATGCACCATTTCCACAATAGTAAAGAAAAAACCCTACTGTGTCAGATCGGGGCCGGGCTGCTTTCACACCTCAAACGAACTGCACCAGGGTTCGAATGGAACCCTATGAGACCACCTCTTCAGCTGGGTCTCGGTTCGCTTGTTTGGTCCGGAACAGAGTTCGGTGGTTTTTATTCACACCAGCCCAGAAGGTCCAAACCAAGGGAGCAAACAAACTCTGGTCCATTTTAAACGGACCAAACAAGGCAGGTGTGAATACACCCTTAGGGCATTTTCACACTGCGTACCCGAGTCCGTATCCGAGTCCATTGGACCGCAAAGTCTGCTTAATTATATCAATGTGAATGCAAACATTTTGTGCATGGGTACTGTACCTGAGTCCAGCTGAGAAGGTAGTCTTGGATATGGACTGCATGGACTCCAGTACGGCCCATAGATGGTGCTCCTGTTATCTCGCGAAAAAGCCTCGGATCCGGGTGGCATGGGCTCGCCTCACCTACCAAACCACTCGGAGATATATCAGGGACAACGAAGGTTGCTCTTCTTCACTTTGCCTCAAACAGGATAACAGATAGAAAACTATTGCCCGTCTTGCCGCCATTGTAGACAAACGAACAGAACAGTTGCTTGGTTTATGACCTAAGGGTTTGTCTTCTTCTGACTTCTGCGTTTGTTGGATAGCAACAGAATTCCTTCCACATTGCCACCTACTGTTTCAGCCCTGTAACACCAACTCGTACCCTGGCACAGGCCACGGTATACACTTGTGAACGCAACATCTGAGGGAAAGGTGTGAGTGTATCTAGGTATGGCACGGATCTGGACACCCAGTGTGAAAACACCTTTATTACCTGGAGCTGGTACTGACAGTACCCCACACCCTCCCTCCAGGGGTGGTTCCAGATTGCCAGGTTGGTCAGGGTGAGCATGGTGGAAATGAGGTCTGGGTTCAAGATGTCCTGGGGAGGAACCCAGGACGTCTCCTTGGGACTGTAAACCTCCCAATCTAGCAGGTATTGGTAACCACATCCCCGGTGATGAGCTGCCAGCCGACATTTCACAGCATACACTGGAGAATTATCAACAAGTTGGAGGAATGGACGGGGCCTGGAAGAGGGAAATAGATGACTCTCCCTGATGGGCTTGATGTGACTTAAATGGACAATCGTCTTTGACACTGACGTCACTGACACACCCTCGGCACCATTTTAGTGGGTAAGCAAACAACAACAAACACTGTTTATTAATGGAGAGGAGCAGTAAGGAAATATAATAATAGAGAAGAAAAAGGAGAATGAACGGATACCATATCAAGAGAAACTTAGCAAAGATGTCAGGGATCGATACTTTGCTAATTGGCCTCTATAAACAACATCTATCCTTATATCCCTTGGGATCAATAAAGTATCTATCTATCTATCTATGTATCTATCTATCTATCTATCTATCTATCTATCTATCTATCTCTCTCTCTCTCTCTCTCTCTCTCTCTCTCTCTCTCTCTCTCTCTCTCTCTCTCTCTCTCTCTCTCTCTCCTGAAAAATAACAGCTGGAAAGCTGGCACAGCACTGCTGCCTCCGACGTATTCCATAATAATAATAATAATAATAATAATAATAATAATAATAATAATAATAATAATAATAATACATTTTAGTTATAAGCACCTTTCAAGACACCCTAGGACACAGTACAACAAGATAAAACAAACAATCCATAAAATACAAAGAAATAAACAGATTAAAACAAATAATTACTATATATAGAAATGAAGTAGTAGAATAGAGATTAGAGCTTATGGGGGGTAGGCTATTCTGAAAAGGTGAGTTTTGAGTCTGGATTTGAATGTGGGGAGAGAGTCACAGTTACGGATGGATGGTGGGAGGGAGTTCCAGAGCGGAGGAGCAGAGTGGCTGAAGGCTCGGCCTCCCATGGTGCTGAGACGGACAGGGGGCACGGTGAGGTGGCTAGAGGAGGAGGACCTGAGGGAACGGACTGGAGTGGTGACATGGAGGAGGTCAGACAGGTACTGAGGGGCGAGATTGTGAATGGATTTAAATGTGTACTGGAGGAGTTTGAATTCAGTTCTTTGTTTGATTGGGAGCCAGTGTAGTTCCTGGAGGATAGGGGTGATGTGGTGGTAGGAGGGGGTTTTGGTGATAATGCGGGCGGCAGAGTTGTGGACCAGTTGGAGCTTATGGAGGGACTTTTGGGGGAGACCGAATAGGAGGGAGTTACAGTAGTCAAGGCGGGAGGTTACGAGACTGTGCACAAGAATAGAGATGGTATGGGGGGTGAGGGCGGGGCGAAGACGGCTGATGTTGCGCAGGTGGAAATATGCAGACCGGCTGACGTTATTGATGTGGGATTTGAAAGACAGTAGGCCACCGAGGATGACACCCAGACTCTTAACCTGAGGTGAGGGGCAGACTGAGGAGCTGTCGATAATGAGGGAAAAGGTGTTGGTTTTGGAGAGAGTGGATTTTGTGCCAATGAGGAGCATTTCTGTTTTATCACTATTGAGTTTCAAGAAGTTGGAGGTGAACCAGAGTTTAATTTCAGAGAGGCAGAAGGTGAGGGAGGAGCAAGGTTTGGTGGTGAGGTAGAGCTGGGTGTCCTCCGCGAAACAGTGAAAATGGATATTAAATTTTCTGAAAATATTGCCAAGGGGGAGAAGGTAAATGATGAAAAGAAGGGGCCCCAGGACTGAGCCCTGGGGCACACCTGAGGTAACTGGGGTGGGATCTGACCTGAAGGATTTGAGCTGAACGAACTGAGTGCGGCCTGACAGATAAGAATGAAACCAGCGGAGGGGGGTATGGGTGATGCCAATAGATGAGAGTCTACTGAGGAGGATGGGGTGTGAGATGGTGTCGAAGGCTGCACTCAGATCGAGAAGAATCAGGATGGATAGTGAACCGGAGTCAGCTGCAAGGAGGAGATCATTAGTGATTTTTAGAAGGGCGGTTTCTGTACTGTGGTGTGGGCGGAAACCGGACTGGAAGGGCTCGTAGAGACTATTGGTGATTAAGTGTGTGGAGTTGAGCGGCGACTATTTTTTCAACAATTTTGGAAATGAAGGGCAGGTTGGATATGGGGCGGAGGTTATTGAAATTGTTGGGGTCTAGACCAGGTTTTTTGAGGATGGGGGTGATGGCTGCAGTTTTGAATTGTGGAGGAACAGTTCCAGTGGTCAGGGAAGAATGAGTGATGGCAGATATGAGGGGAAGGAGAGAGGGAAGGCAGGATTTGACCAGAGGTGTGGGGAGCGGATCAAGGTGACAGGTGGAGGGCTTGGAGTTTTTGATAAGGTTGGTGATTACAGAGGTGTCAGGAAGTTGGAAACTGGAAAATGACTGTTGGAGTGTGAGTGGTTCAGGTGGAGAGGCAGGCGGTGAGTTTGGACAGAGGTGCTGGTGGATGTTGTGGATTTTATCATTAAAGAATTGCAGTAGAGACTGGCAGGTGCCTGACGAGTACATGTAGGGGGGCAGGGAGTCAGGTGGCTGGAAACTTTTATTGAGTAGGGTGAACAGTGTTTTGGTGTTTCCTTCTGCAGAGATGATTAGGCCAGAGTAATAGTTAGATTTGGTTATAGTGATTAAGTCCTTATAGTGCTGTATATGTGTTTTGAGCATGTCCATGTGGATAGTGAGACCAGTTCTTTTGAAGAGTCGCTCAAGCTGTCGACCTTTGGCCTTCATTTGATGGCCAAAGGTCGTCAGGCCATGGACATTATTATCTGGTTTAAAGCATAAGTGCTTACAGTTTTCAAGAGTTTAAAAATTACAGATCTCTTGAGGCCCATGGACACTTCTCCAACGGCTGGGTGCAGGATCTTTACTCATTTGAACTGGAGAATTGTGCAAACACAGTCATCACAGCAAAGGTAAGAAAACCTAATCAGTGTATCACCCTGCAAATGGTGATGATGTTTTGTTTCTTTTCCTACATTTGCACTACATCATCTTGAAGATCCAATCCAAAAATAACAAATCAATGTTGATGCTACATGATTTTATTGCTATTGTTTATGAGTTTTGACCTGTGATGCAGCATTTGGCAAATGATTGGTGTAACTCTGTTGTATTGTTGTCCTCTGTCTGCAGTCCATATCCTCTTTTCCAGGTGGGAAAAGAGAAAAAACATAGACCACAGTAAACCACTCTACCTTTTGAACTGCTATTGCAGCCTTGTACCCCATTTCTCACACAAGAAACAATTTTAACTCTCTCATCCATTCTCTGACATGCAGCTTTGTTTATCTCTTTACCCTCCAAAATGGTGACAAATACCCAGAAGGCACTAGTTTTTTGTGATTGTGATGTCAGGTGTCAAAGACCGATAGGCTGAATTCTCCATGTCTTAGAGAGTTCAAGGTGCACAGCAGCAGAATTGACCACCTCAGAGATCAGGAAGAGGTCAAAGAAACGGGGAGACAATTTGCAGAAAACCACATGGCTGGGACCTGCTGACAATCTGCTACCCTCCTATATCCCTCTGAAGTCCGGTGAACCCAATGTCAAATCTGAGGTGCTAAATCTTCCTCTTGGTGTGTCCATTAGACTGCAGGTGGTAGCTGGAGGACGGGCTGACAGTGGCCTCAGTCAGTGTGCAGAAGGCCTTCAGAAACAAGAGATGAACTGAAACCCCAGTCTGGGCCCCAATCTGACACCACATCTATGGGAAAACCATATGCAGAAAACTTGGGACAGCAACATCTCAGCGGTTTCTTTGGCAGAGGACAGCATGGAAGAGGAATAAAATGTTCAATATCACAGAACCAATCCACTACTGACAGTACTGTGGTGTTACTCTCTGAGGGTAGAAGGCTGGTAACAGCAGTGGCAGCAGTGTTGGAGGCAGAAATTGCCTGCAATCCAGTCACTTCCATCTGCACCCTTTTGTTCTTCTGAGTCATATGATAACAAAAGGAACCTAAAGGACATGAAGAAAAGCAAGGCAAGTGTCATTAGTATAAAAACAGATATACACTGTGACAAGGTATTGCCAATATGAACCTCTGGGCATTTTGTGTCAGAATCCACGTCAGCTCTACAAGTGTTCAGACCTCATGAAAAGGTCACTGGAAGATAGATGGACAAACATCAAGAACAACGAACTGTGTTATGGCTGTCTGAAACAAGGTCACACTGCAAAGGATTGTAGATGCCACCTCATCTGTGACACTTGTACAAGAAGGCACCCAACCTGCCTTCATGACGACAACTACAGCAAAGAAATGAAAAAGGAAAAAGAATGTGAGTATGACAAATGTAATACGAAACAGTACTTCAGAGACAACGGCTGCTGTGTCGCTTAACATAGCAAGAGAAGAACGGCCTGCTAGTACTTCAATGATTGTTCCACTGTGGGTGTCATCTACAGCAAACCCGTACAAAAAAAACACTTGTTCATGCCCTATTAGCTATCACTTGTGAAGTAGGTCTCTTCATAGGCTACAACTGTTCCAGAGCACTAGCCCTTAGACAAGTAATACTAGGCAAGCACAATGAACCTCATGCTATTCAGACCAAATTAGGGTGGAGCATAGTTGGTAGTTCAGAATCTTACTTTGAAACAGATATGATGAACAGTCTCTGCCATCGAGTTACTGTAAAAGAAATCCCTTCAGTAACTCCCCTGGATGTAATCCGCAGATTAGAAAGTGACTTCAGGGAGGTTGGCAGAAATGATAAAATAGTGTCACAAGAGGATCTCATCTTCCTTGACAAACTCAAGACCAATATAAGAAAAAACAAGCAAGGACATTACGAAATGCCACTGCCCTTTAAGCAATGACCATGCATGTCAAATAATAGACACCTCACAGAAGTCTGATTCAGCCTTCTCAGGAAAAAACTCACTAGAAATAACAAATATAAGGAAGATTATGTTAAGTAGATGAATGATATCATTCAAAGAGGTGAAGCAGAAGAAGCTCAAGATGATGATCTGCCTGGTGAGAAATGGTATATACCACATCAGGGCATTTATCATCCAAAGAAACCTGAAAGGTTACGTGTTGTCTTTGACTGCTCAGCCAAGTATAAAGGAACAAGCCTTAATGACCACCTTCTATCTGGTCCAGACATGATCAACAATTTACCAAGTGTCCTCAAACGCTTTTGGCAATACCAAACAATCTAGAGAAATTACAGATAGCCAGATGTTATGTGCCTGAAAACTTTGGAAAGGTGATAAAAAGAGAGCTACATAATTTTTCAGATGCAAGCACCACTGGGTATGGGCAGTGCTCTTATCTGAGGCTTAAGAACAAGGATGGAAACAGACACTGTGCCATTGTCATAGGAAAATCTTGTGTATTCAATTCAGTTTTATTTGTAGAGCCCAATATCACAACAAGATTGCCTCACACGTCTTTACAGAATTAGTTGAATATGAAAATAAATAGTCAAACAGTCGATGAAGGAAAAGGATTAATGTCCCGGGCATCCCCTGTCCTTAGATCCTCCCTCTCGGCATGGAAAAACTCCAAAAACCCAGTGGGAAAAGAGAAACCTCTGGGAGAACCACAGTGAAGGAGAGATCCACTCGGGCTGTAGATGAAACCCAGACCAACTGACATCCACTTGCGAATGTAGTTCCAGTCTGTAAAGATTCAGTAGGTTGGGGGCACATGAGGGGGTCCATACAGACAGGTGAGGGTAGGGCTGTGCAATTAATCGAAATTCAATTACGATTTCGATTAATACACGCAACGATTACAAAAATTATGTAAAAAAAAGAAAAGAAAAAATGATTATTAATTTTGAGTTGTTTTAATTCACGCGCACGCAAGCTACCATGAGCTGCTCTGCCCCGCCCCCCTCTAAGCTACAGCTGCCAGCTAGCCGGCAGGTCCACCCCAAGAGGAAAGTTGTACCAGTGGTCTGGAAAAATGGCAAGATAATCACAGCAGAAGTGCTTGGTAAACAAAAAAGGCAAGTCAAATTCAATTGTATGGAATCACTTTGGGTTTGATGAAGACAACGAAGAGCAAAAACACATCACGTGGAAAAAGTGTTTCGTAGTTGTGTCTGCACCGACCTGTAACACAACAAACCTTTTTAACCATCTAAAGTTTAACCACCGCCACCTTTATCATAATCTTATGAAAAACTAAAACGCATAAAAACAACTTCGTCCGCAATGCAGTCTTCAGTCTCCGAATCTCTTTACGCTGTGACTCCCGTATTAACCTAACCCGAACCCGTATAACCCTAACGTACGTATTCTAGATGGCTGATGTATACAGAAGGCCTTAACTGAAACCTCACGGCACTGAATTTACTATGTTTCATACTACATTGAACATACTTGAATTTATAATTTGCACTTTACATGAGTTTTTTTTTTTTTTATTGCTACAGTTCTATGGCAAGTCTATAGCAGTTTAATTCCAGTGCACTATTTATTTACAAAAGGAAACATACTTGAATTTACAGTACACTTATTTGCATTCAAAGATTTTTTGTGTCATACAAAAGTGAACATACTTTGTTTTAGTGGTTAAAAGCTTTATTTATGTTTAAAGAGTATATTTTACATTGCAAGAAAAAAATAAACAACTTTAAGGTTAACAAATAATCGTTTTTAATAATCGTGATTTCAATTATTGCTAAAATAATCGTGATTGGTTTTTTTTCTATAATCGAGCAGCCCTAGGTGAGGGTGAGGGGGTCCATCCAGACAAGTGAGGGTGAGGAGGTCCATCCAGACAAGTGAGGGAGGAGGTCAGGGGTCACCAGCGTATCCCCTACAAAGGTCACCATCATCCCAAGGTTAGAACTAACAGCAGTAGAAGCAGTCTCAGTCACAGTCAGTAATATGCTCAAGAAAGAACTATCTTATCCCAGTGCGGAAGAATTTTTCTGGACAGACTCTAAAGTTGTTCTAGGATACATAACTAATGAAGCAAGGGGTTTTCATACTTTTGTGGCAAACCGGGTACAAAAGATTTACAACAGCACAATGCCGCAACAATGGTTTTATGTACAGACAAATTAAAACCCAGCAGACATTGCATCCAGAGGGACAACAGTGGATGAACTGCTGTCGTCCAACTCATGGGACCCAAGTTCCTGTGGGAAAAGGAAGTGCATCCTCCAACAAAGATCATGGAACTTCCAATTGGAGACCCAGAAGTCAAAAGGGTTCAGACATTGCATACAAGGACTGTTGAATGGGTGGGTCCTGCTGACCGCCTGGTGAAGTTTTCATCCTGGTCTCAGGCTGTCAGCGCTGTAGCATGCCTCTGATGACGAGTCTTGAAAGACACATCAAATGCACACTCTACTGTAAGCGAACAACAAGATGTAGAGCTTTTGATTATTAAAGATCTGCAAAGACAAGCATATCAGGAAGAAATAAAGGCACTAAGAAAAGGGATTCCACTACCAAGACACAACAAGCTATACCATTTTGATGTCTTGCTGGACAAACATAATGTGCTCAAGGTGGGAGGAAAACTACATTGTTCGTCCCTTCCTAGCTTGTTCAAACACCCCACCATCATCCCCAGAGAGCATCATATCACAAAACTAATTATTGCTCACTTTCATGAAAGAGTTAAACACCAAGGCAAAGGCTTTACCATCAATTAAATCCGATCCAATGGCTATTGGATCCCAAGATTAAGTCAATCTGTCACATCCTACATCTGCCAGTGTGTGATCTGTCGAAGACTAAGGAGACCTGTAGAAGGACAAAGAACGAGTGATCGTCCTAAGAAACAAACAGAACCTTCACCACCCTTCACTTATTGTGATATGAATTGTTTTGGTCCATTCATGACAAAACAAGGATGAAAGAAATATTATAGATATGGACTACTCTTTATGTTAGGGGTGTTCAATTCTGGTCCTTGAGGGTCAGTATCCTGCAAGTTTTAGATATTTCCCTTTTTCAGCACACCTGACGGTCGTTATCAGGCTTCTGTAGAGCTTGATGATAGGCTTATCATTTGAATCAGTTGTGTTGGAAGAGGGATACATCTAAAACATGCAGGATACTGGCCCTCGAGGACCAGGATTGGACACCCCTGGTTTATATGTTTCAGTTCTCGAGCTATTCACATTGATATGTTAGAGGACCTGTCAACTGATGCCCTTATCAACAGTCTATGTTGTTTTGTAGCACTGCGACGCTCCATCAGACAAATTAAGTGTGACCTAGGAACCAATTTTGTAGGTGCCAAAAATTAACTGAACGCATCTCTTGGGGATGTTGATGCTGAGAGACTAACAACCTTCCTTACAGAAAAACAATGTATTTTGTCTTTAATGCACCTCATGCAAGCCACACAGGTGGAGTGTGGGAGCGACAGATAAGAACTGAAAGAATGTCCTCAACTTCATGATCTCACTGGTCCCTGGTAGGCTCAGTGACACATCCCTAAGGACCCTGTTGTATGAGGCCATGGCAATTGTAAATAGCCACCCTCTCACAACAGACAATCGAAATGATCTGAATAGTTTGGAACCACTGACCCCCAATCGTCTCATCGCAACAAAGGTCAGCACTGCACTACCTCTGCTAGGCAAGTTTGTTAAAGAGGACTTGTATGAAAGGAAAAGATGGCGTCAAGTGCAATATCTAGCAGAACAGTTCTGGAGTTGCTGGAAAAACACAACACACAACATCACAGTCAGACAAAGATGGCACACATCTAAAAGAAATATTCAAGTAGGTGACATAGTGATGGACACAGATGACGTACAACCAAGATCAGTATGGAGACTTGGAAGAGTCTCAGAGATTGTTTCAGACAAAGATGGGGTCATAAGGAAAGTCAAGATATTAGTAGGAGATAGAAATCTGAAGAAGGTGGATGCATTAACAAAATATCTGTTGTAGAACGCCCTGTTTATATGTTTCGTCTGATATTAGAAGCTTCTTAAGCATGGAGAAGAGCTAAAAATTGTCTATTGTAAATATTTTGCTCTTTAAAAGGTTATTTCATATGGAAACACACACAGAATGATTTGGTGGAGGTGTAAATGCCCCCTGATGGTTTGTGCTGATGTGTTTCACTTTGTTCTTTTATTTTTGTGATTTCCTGTAAAGAACAATGTTTTATTTTGAAAAGCTTTTGTGCATGTTGTTGGCGTAGTAAGAGTCATAAAGCAGTGAGAGTTGTAAAGACAGCGAGAGACAGATGGAGAAATTTACCAGGAGAGAAAAAGGCTGAATAACAAAACACAGGGAGAGAAAAGTAAAAGATGATACACAGAGATAGAGAACGAGAAGTTTTAGCTTCAGCTGGGAACTGAGAACGAGGAGATTGTAATGTGATTTATGTGTGTTTATAAGGATTCCAATGGTTCATAGCTAAATTGCTAACCTGCTGCTAGTAGCATTTGAAGTATTTTGTGGTCTGTTTGTTCTGTTTTATTTAGCTCTTACGTTGGTCTGCAAATACCTGTGATCAACTGAGCAATAAACATCAGAGACCATCAGTTCAGGCTCACTTTTGCTCAAGCTGGAAGGTACAATTATTGATAATAGTAGTTGAACATTGTAACATGATAGCATTTTGGTTGCATTAGGTCAGTTCTAGTCCACATGATGCAAATCCTTTGGGATTAAAATTGCCTCTGAATAAATTTTGCCATTGCAGTGTTGGTATTTCTATGTCTCCCTATATTTTCTTGTATATTTTTCTAAAGAGGTGGAATATCAAGAGGACACACACATGCACGCACGCATGCACGCACATGCGCACGCACACACACACACAAACAACATCTTATTTACTCAAAGTTCATCCATCCTCTTGTCATAAATTTAACCTCTCCAACAGGCAGAGGCAAAGGGCAGACAGGCAGAGAAAAGAAAAGTACAGATCAGAAAAGTATTGATGTCCCCTGTGTCTCCGTCAGACAAAAGATGGCCCATCCAGTCCCCCTTCCCCCCACTGAGTAATTTAGCCATAGTTCTCTAAACGCTTCCTAGTCAAACTTGGAATATGGAATGAAGGGGACAGGGGCTTTGTGGCGGAAATATAATTACGGCAGCTGAAAGCTGGGGAAGGTGGAGAATGGGGGATGACATCAGACCAATTTCACACCCGAGCCTTGGATGGCCAGGCCAAGCCTGGGCCTCGCTGCGCAACACTGATCAAAGCGTGCTGCAGCCGTCCCAAAAGCCAAAAAAAAAAAAAAAAGAAAAAAAAGAGAGAGAGAGCGAAAGAAGGAGACTTAACTATGCTAATCTCCAGGACAAATATATTTTAATCTTGTTAGAATACAAGTTAATACCACAGCTCAGTGAGCAAACTTTATGCTGTAAGAGTGGAAGAACGCAAGAATACAAATCACATTTTGTCTCAGAGTTTTTCTATTCATTTGGTAAATGTTGGCTTGAAGATAAGCAACAGTTGTCAAGCAATTCAAGCTCAGTCAACATCCTGCCCACACACTGTAAACTCAGTGATTAACAGAGAACACTATGCCTTATGTCTGGACAACCAGGACAAAATTCCTGTCACCATAAACACTTTTCAACTGATATCAATTATTATCACCATAAATGTCAAACAATTATTTCTTGAGGTTTAAAAGCTGATTTTCGGTTCTCAGCGAAAGTTGAAGAAACCAAACATTTATTTGTGGTTTGTAATCATATGTAAAACATACAAAATACATGAACATATAGTCCCTCATTTTGCTATTTAGTGTTTATACTTAAGTACTTTATTAACATGCAATAAGAAATTAAACTGTCAATTACATCAAATTAATTATCTTATTACACTGATAATTTTTTATTAATATGTCGAATTTTTTTTTTTTTCAATGAAAAAAAAAAAAAAACTGCTAAAAACATTAAGGCAAACCAAAATAATATTGCTGGATTTAAGGTTGCTTTGTTCTCTTTTGTGAATTTTGTGGCTTATCCTGTTTATTTTGGTCAATTTTTTTGGTAAAATTTTGTTATATTATTGGCTGCTTTAGCCCTTAAAATTTCTTTTTCCTTAAATAACTTCCTAATTATTTTTGTTGATTTTGTTGATTATTTTGTTGACAATTTTGATAATTTTGATTATTAGTTGATTATTCTGTTGATTTAGTACATTGCCTTTCACAAATTAATGGCCAACATAAAGGTAGACTGTTTTTTTATTTTCCGCAGCAGGAGAAATGTCGTGAAGCAGATCTTTGCAGTTTGCATCTTTACAGAAGACAAACTGTGATTTTGATCAGTTATATCAGATATGCAGACACTTTATCTAAATAAAAAGTCAACCTTCCAGCACTGATAACAGGTACCACATTCTCCCACACAAACATAGCCTGCATCTAACTTGCTGGTTGCATGTAATGTGTCCTACTAGACAGACAGGAGCAAATGAACAGGGAGGGCATACAGACAGTGGGTGTAGATTTCAGTATGGTACACTGAGGTGTTGTGTGACAAATTAACATTGTCAAAAGAGTTTCTTAACATCCTTTACAAAAACAACAAAACAGCAAAACTAACAAAAACATGGGTGAAAAACACACAGATAAAAAATGTTAGGGTTACACCGAGGAGGAAGAAATCTGATATTATGTGAAAAAGTTATAATGTTGCAACAATTAAGTCTTAAAATGTGGGTAAAATGTTAAAATCCAGTTTTAAAATGAAAAGAAATATGTATTGCTACATCTAAAGCTGTGGCACTCTGTGGATGTGGACTGTGACTTCAGGTGCAGACCCTCAGTAGACCTTATGTTGGGTAACACGGGCACTAAATTCTGAGCACCATTCTCCCTAAGTTGCATGCACAGTCTGATTTTCCTCATCAGGAGGCTGTTCTCATGAAAAGATGATGGTGATGTTTGAGTGCAGAAGAAGAAACACTGGGATTTCTTTCTTGCTACTAGGCCAAATTGAAGAGAAATAAGATTTCCAATCTAAACAGCTCAGTGCGTTGATATACTTTACTATTGAAGAACTGTGGGAAATGTGTATTGATTGCGTGTGAGGGCTGTGTGCTACCCTGTCAGCAAACAGCACCTTGGTAAGGGCCGTAAGCTGGGCTTGCCACCATTTGATCTGAATGGTTCAGGTTGCTGCATCTACCCCTCCTGCTCCCTACAAAAACTGAGATAACCCATCATGGTTCCATGGCTCCAAAATGAAGCCAACGTGGAAGTTTCTTAAAGTTCTAATAACAATGACGACCACTGCGGTTAGCTCCAAAAACCCCTGGCTCCCACAGACTTCCACTGAGCTCTTTAAAAATATAGTACTAAAATCCATGTTACTGTCCTGTCATCAGTATCTCAGCAAAGTGTTTGAATATTAAAATTAGTACTTCCTAAGAGCCACTTTTTTTTATTATTGTTGTAGGCTGTAACAGACCCCCTTCAGCAACCACTGATAACTTATCAACAATTTGTAAACAACTGTCAGTGTTAGATTTTAATGATGTTCTCCTGAAGATTTTAATTTTGAATGGTCGTCTTCTGTGTCTGACAATCTTAAATCCATGTGTTTCTTTTAATCTTACACAACTAATATCCCTATATGTCTCAATAGCCCAATATGTCCAAATATTATAAAGAGAAATCCTTTCTTCTTGATTTATTTTTAACAAATGCTCCACATATGCAGATGTTGGTATTTTTTGCTAATGACATGAGTAACCACTCTGTTATAGATACCATAAAGGCAA
The DNA here is from genome assembly GCF_902148855.1 of Sphaeramia orbicularis. Lineage (NCBI taxonomy): Eukaryota > Metazoa > Chordata > Actinopteri > Kurtiformes > Apogonidae > Sphaeramia > Sphaeramia orbicularis. Next base: position 5,755,930 of record NC_043973.1, read on the forward strand.
AACTTGTAAACTCTAGACCACAGATAGTTTTAAACTGGATTTTAAGCATTTCAGTGAGCAAGCTGTTTATCATAAGTTATGGTTTTATGACTGGAACAAGATCTTGATGTCAAACTAGCCTGGAAATATGTTTAAGACGTGTTTATAAAAATTACAAACAAGCATACACGCTTTCATAAATTCTGATTTACTGGTGAGCTGTCCAAACTTCTGAAAGAAAGGAATGTTGCCTGGGCTAGGGCTAGGAAATCGAAATCTCAGCCAATCAGTCTGAGATTTAGACTAATGAGAAATTGCTGTACTGTCTTTAAAAAGGTCAAATTTTGCTAAGCCCACTTTTATTAGCCTTTGGTACATTTATTTGTGTATTTGGGGACCCTAATAGTCCCAAAAGTTTGAATTTGAGCCCTCCAGGTCCATACTGAAAATATGTCCAAACTTCGAGCAGATTACCTAAAATGTTCAGTTGTTGGTTGAACGGGACAGCAGCACAGCCAACAACTTGGAGGGGGTGGGACGTGAAGTGGTTCATGTGCATTTAAAGGCCCAGCGCTGAAAACAACCTTTCTTGTGTCAATACTCAGAATTAGGGTTGAAGATGGACCTGTGGAGTTTAATTAATGAGGAATTCAGACCCAAGCATAGCATTTACAGTTCATGTAGATCACAGGGAAATATTTTAAAATGCATAATTCTATTTAAAAAAGCAAAATATCACTCCTTTAATAAAAAGGCTAAATCTGAGTTTTATTTGTCTGCCATTAATTTAAATGATCCAAAGAAATTTAATTTCTTTGGATCACAATATTACAATTTTCATTTGAAAGTTTTTTCAAACCAATGAAGAACCAACCTACATTATTAAAAATCCACATACTCTTATGGATAAATCAGAAATCCGGAATTATTTCAATGAACACTTTGTTTCCTTGGAGTCCTATGAATCTTTGCATGCACATCCAAAAATACAAAATAAGCAGATGCTTTATTCATCACCACCTCCAAGATCTTCCCTGCCTGACTTATTCACTTTCACTCCTGTAACAGCAGTTGTGGTCTATATAGCCCTCAAGGAACTGGACTCTGGCAAATCTTTGGGTCCTGACAATCTTCAGTGCTATTTTCTTAAATCATCAGTGGATGTTATAGCAGAGACTCTCACTTATCTTTTTAATCTCAAGCTCTTTAACAATTTCCTTCTTTCTGTTCAGAAATCTGCATATGTTCCCGTTTTGCTCAAAAGAGGAGATCCCTCAGTAGCAGTGGCGGCTGCTCATCTTTCAGACAGGGGAAGCTCATTGTTGGCTTACATCAAAAAAAAAAAAAAAAAAAAAAAGTCAAGTTATTTAAACATACATTCGGCCCTCCATTCCTTTTTAAGAAAATGCTCAGTGACCTTATCGTACCAAGTAGGCGTCTTTTCCAGGGACTGGACCAGTGTCCTCTTAATGTCCAGCAGAGCTAGGCTGCTTAGATTGCCTTGGCCCATTGTGTTGTGGGTGTAAGACTTCAGCCTTTTTAAACAAGAGATGCTCCTTTCACTCCGACCTAGCCGACAGTTTGATTTTTTTTAACTATCTACAAAACGATATTAAACTCGAACAAGAAATGATTAAATTATGTAACTGAAACAAGAAAACGCTGAAATTATATTAAATTGAAACAAGGAAGTACAATGAGTGTGTTTTATTTACAGTGCAAGAAATGAACAAGTAATTTCGTTGTGGTTTCTCTCCTGATTTCACAGCAGAATGCACGGCGGTATTAAGCTGAACTGTGTCAGTGAGGGAGTAGATCTGAAAATAGCTGTCAATCAAACGGGGTTCAGCCTTTCGACTGATCCTCCAATCAGCATGTGGGATTCTGGCGTCCAGCCCGGCCGAGCTCCGCCCACAGTTCCATTCACCCCCAGAGACGCCCGGTGTCCGGGGGCGGGACAACATTGTGGCATTTATCCAATTACCGTCCAGTTTTGTGGCAATGAAAAAAACTGTTCCACTCAGTCCCATTGAAGCCCAGAGACACCCGGCGTCTACGGACAAATGCACTGAGCAGAGATCGAATGAGAAAACAGCGCAGCGGTAATGTATGATAAGTGAACAACATTGCGTCCGTTGATTTGTGATAAAGCTGATTCTGAACGAACTCGTCTGTGAGATGAACGTGTTCTAACACATTTGTAGTCAATAAAATGTCAACACAACCGTACATATTTAACCATTTAATTTTCATAATTTTAGGGGAAGCTGGGCTTCCCTTGCAGTCTATGAGAAATCGCCACCGCTCAGTAGTTAATATCTACAGGCCAGTTTCACTATTATTTATCCTGGTGAAAGTCCCAGAAAAATTTGTTAATGAACTACTTAAAATTGTTTTAGAAGCTGGTTTTAAAAAAGAACACAGCACTATATCTGCTGCTATCAAGGTAATAAACACAATAAGATAAGAGACATTGTGCTGCTCTTCTTATCTATTTTGATCAAAGGCTTTTGACACAGTTGACCTTGTGACCATGATTGACAGACCCTATTATATTGGTTTATCTGATCATACTGTTGTCTAGTTTTCAAACTACTTTTCAGGAAGAACTCAGTGTATCCATTTTGCAGGGACATCCTCTTCTTTACTTCCTCTTTCCAAAGGGATTCCCCAGGGATCCAATCTGTGTTCACTGTTGTTCCCCATATATATCAATAACTTCTGTGAGAAGTTATCAAATGTCATTTTCCATTTATATGCTGATGACACAGTTATGTATAGTTCATCTCCGTCAGTTGACCAAAGGCTGGAATTTTTAGTTGGTTTTTGATATTGTTCAGTTTCATTTAGCTAAACTCAAACTGGTATAAAGTGCAGACAAATCAAAATCCAAGTTATGTAGAGTGCAGATATAGTAGTTCCTTATAAAATGGAGGTTAGATCTGGTATCTTTGCTAGTGTGGGGCCTAGAAGGGTGGAGAAGCAGCTTGTGACTGAAGGGTTGCCAGTTCAATTTCCTGGGCCAGGCTGATGTGCTCTTGAAATGTGCCCCCATTTGCTCCCTGAGCACCTGACATGGCAGTCCATTGCTCTTAGTCTGAAATGTGTGATGTGTTCCTGTTCAGACAGATCAAAAATACTTACAAATATCCATTTCTTCTGAATGTTAGTGTTACTTTTTTACTGCTGAAAGGCACTCTGCAGATGATATCAGCATGAACAAGCTTTTACCTTTAGTCTGTGTAAAATCCAAAATAACCTCAGCATTGGAATGTCTTCCCTATGGGAAATTACTGTTTATTTGGCCAATATTGTTCTATCCAGCGCCCTCAGGTGGTGGTGAAGGTTAGTGCCACATTGGAAAGTCCTGATTGAGGAAGTGAATAAATCAATTTCGATCAATGTGATACTTTAAAAACTATACCAATACTTTTACATATGTTGCATAGTCTGGCTCAGTCTGGAGAGTGGCACAAGATATCCTCTGAGCTATGAAATGTTAGTACATTTGGCAACAGACCATCAAATGACAGAATAAATGTTAAATCAAGGGTAATAAACCAAAACAATGGGCAAAAATATACGCAGCTGTCTGCAAATGATGTGTATATTTGACCATCTTTAATGTTATTTTCTTAAATCATGAACAAGTAGTACTTATGGTTTCAATTAATGACAATGTGTATGTTTATTTTTTCTGATTATTGGCAACATGTTCATCCAACATCATCCCTCATACTCATACTTTTTGCCCCACATTTGACTTGCTGGGACCTGATCTCCAGGGAGAAAGATCTGATACAAATATGGAAACATGTTTGCAATGTCCATTGTGTTTCATGTTGTCTACCAAACAAATCTTTCAATGCAAGATTTGCTGATTGTACCTGTCAGTGTCCAGAATTTTGTTCACTTTACAATCCCCTAATTATTCATTCATTCATACATTCACTCACATGTTTATTTCAAACCTGCTACCACAGTTTAACACTTAACAGACGACAGCTGGACAGACTGATAAACACATGGTTTGAAAAGGGGATGGAAGAAGCATTGCTTTGAAAATTCCAACCCCTCACACCACACAACCCATCACAAAACATCTCACTACACCAATACAAAACAATACAGAACATTACAGAAACACATCCTCACAGGACAGGAACATAGACAGGCCTGGACACACCCTGACCCTATACCCATCAGTGGTATGTGCCTCAGAAATGTACAACCTCTCCCCCAAAATGAACTCAGTCAGCAGAACCTAATCAGTGATTAAGTTTCTGCCTCATGTAGAAACAATGGGAAAGCATAAAATGCATTCAAGAAAATGTGATCTTTTAAGATAAGATAATTTATGACTTTATTTATCCCACTGTGGGGAAATTTCACAGTTAACAGCAGCAACGTACAACAAGCAAGTACAGAGAAAAAGACAGGTAGAAAAACACCACCAAAATTTTTAAATATAAAGAGAAAAATAAGAAAATTTATATTTATATAAATGTTTATATGAATACAGAATTAGAATTAAAAATTAAATCTTATTTACATATTTACATCATCATGGATGCTGTACCCCGCCTTCGCCCCTATGTAGCTGGGATAGGCTCCAAGCGACCCCTGTGACCCTAGTGAGGATAAAGCGGGTTCAGAAAATGAATGAATGAATGGCTGCACATGTGCATGGTGTGATTTGAGGGGCGTTACTGGGAACTGTTATACAGTGTGATGGGTGTGGGGAGGAATGACCTGCGGAATTGCTCCTTCGTGCACTGGGGGTGTAAAAGTCTGGTGCTGAAGGAGCAACTCAGGGCCTCTACAGTGTGGTGCCGGGGGTGGAAGGGGTTATCTATGATGGATGTTAGCTTTGCCAACATCCATCTGTCCACCGCCTCCTCAATGGAGTCCAACGAGCTGCCTAAGACAGAACCGGCTCTATTAGTTTATTGAGCCTCTTCCGTGGGTTCTTGCATCAGTTCTTTCCGGGTACTTGGGCTTCCTCCCACTATCAAAAGACATGCACTGATAGGTTAATTGGTTAATCTAAACTGCCCATAGTTGTGAATGTGAGAGTGATTGATTGTTTGTCTGTCTCAGCCCTGTGATGAACTGGCGACTCATCCAGGGTGTACCACGCCTTCACCCACATGTACCTGGGATAGGCTCCAGAGACCCCCGTGACCCGAGTGAGGATAAAGTGGGTTCAGATCATGAATGAATGAGCCTCCTCCTGTCTACCCACACTGCCCACTCCTCAGCATACAATGGCAAAGTGTACTGCAGAGGTCACCACAGTGTCAAACTAGAAAAGCACTCGGAGAGCGCAGATTTCTGCCAAGGCAGATCAGTGCCCCCCCCCCCCCCCCCCAAATCACCCCCAAAATTTAATCATTTGTTCCTTGTGCCAGTATCAACATTTCCTGAAATTTTCATCCAAATCCATCCATAACTTTTTGAGTTATCTTGCACACAGACAGACAGACAGACCAATGCTGGCAAAAACAAAACCTCCTTGGTTTAGGTAAAAATGTCTGGAGGAGAGCCCTGCTCACTCCGAAGGACCTCAGTCTCCTCAGCAGGTGGAGGCGACTTTGGCCCTTCTTCAACAGGGCATCAGAACTGTCAGTCCAGTTTATTGTTGAGGTGAACACCCAGGTACTTGATAGAGTCCACTATCTCCATGTCCATGTTCATTTGTGTGTGTTGTGGGGGTGACCTGCAGAGGTCAATCATAGTCTCCTTCATTTTCCCAGTGTTCAGGAGCAGGTGGTTCCACTCACACCACTCCACGAAGTCTGTGATGACCTACCTGTTCATTCCCTTCAGACACACAGACAACAATGGCAGAGTTGTCAGAGATCTTCTGCAGATGACAGTATGTGGAGTTAACATATATATGTAAAGTCCAATGTGAACAGGAACAGTGACAGCACCATCCCCTGGGGGGCCTCGTGCTGCAGACTTTCACATCTGACACACAGTTGTGTAGTCTCACATACTGTGGTCTGTCAGTGAGGTAGTTGGTGGTCCATGCAGCCAGGTGAGGAGGGGCCCTGGATGGGTGGGGGGTTGGAGTCAGGACAGAGTCATACCTGTTGAAATAATCATTCTTATCTGCTAATCACAATATCCTGTGTTTACAATTGCATATAATGGTTAGAGGGAAAAGGGTTTTGTAAAGTCTATAGCTTAATTCTCTTCTTGAATATTTTTCATTGTTAACAGTGGTCTTGGACATGTACAAGATGTACCTATTGGTAGCTGGGATAGGCTCTGGCACCCCTGTGACCCTCTCAAGGATTAAGCATTTCTGAAAACAAATGAATGAATGTTGGTCTTGCTCTTGCTGCTCACTCTGACGCTGTAAATCTCCCTGGTACAGGACTAGTAAAGGATCTTATTCTACTAGTCTTGTCTAAATATCCTGATGTAATTATGAGAAAAGGCCTCAGTATCAATCACCATCACTTAAAATGAGGTATTTCTTATTTGTCTTGAGTAATATACAAATTTGTTTTTTTTTTACAAGTAGCTTAAAGTTTTCAATGGTGCCTAGGTTCATAAAAGAAAATAAAGACAGAATATGAACCATAAGTGCCATAAAAGTAAAAAAAAAAACAAAAAACATGCAACCATAAGAATAAAACACATACAATAAGACATGACAATAACAACTACGGAAGTTGTACAGGGGTGAAATAAGACAGAAGACTTATGAAACAAAAAGTTATAATATGTTAAAAAGTAAAAGCAGTTAAGAACAAGGCCAATAAAATAAAAAATCACCATCACATAAAATGAGGTATTTCTTATTTGCCTTGAGTAATATACAAATGTGTTTTTTTTGTTTTTTTTTTTACTAAGTAGCTTAAAGTTTTCAATGGTGCCTCGGTTCATAAAAGAAAATAAAGACAGAATATGAACCATAAGTGCCATGAAAGTAAAAAAAAAAAAAAATGCAACCATAAGAGTAAAACACATGCAATAAGACATGACAATAACAACTACGGAGTTGTACAGTGGTGAAATAAGATAGAAGACTTATGAAACAAAAAGTTATATTATAATATGTTAAAAAGTAAAAGCAGTTAAGAACAAGGCCAATAAAATAAAATGGTGTCACATCATAATTCATGTTTATTGGTGCTCTGTGTAATGAACATACACCTGTTTCTGTCTGAAACAATGACGGTGCAGATATAGAAGGTATATGGTCTTTGTTTTTAGTCAGTATGTTTATGGAAAATATGTGTACTGACCAGTTTCATTTAGGTACAGAAAAGAAAACCATATTCAGTTTTGTTGTTTTTTTTGTTTGTTTGTTTTTTTTTTTTTTTTTACAAAATATCGTGCATCTTACAGCTTCTCAATTGACAGCTCAGGTCATACATTCTTTTCTGTAATACTACATCAAATGACGAAACTTTTATACTATGACGAGGTCTTAATATTCACATTCAATGCAGTTCAACTTTATTTACAATACATAGCTTCAATCATGTTAACACATAACAGCACTGGAAGGAAACAAACTTTCTTTTTTTTTTTTTTGGTCCCTTTGGACCCTTCCTCTGACAGTAACAGTAACCATGGCTAGTGCGTCAAGGGAAAATTTCAGTGCCATTATTTTTTAATTTATTAGAGATTTATATCATCTTGTCAAATACATGGCAGGTATTGCTGGTGAAGTATTTTGTTAGGCTTTCACCTGCCTCCACTCCAACATCAGCTGTAAAGAATGGGGCCTGAGCTGCTGAGTGGTGTTCCCCCTTGGAAATGCATCCTTTAGCATATCAATGCAAAGCCCAGGCCAATCACTGAACAGTTCCTACTACATTTCTTCCACTACATCTATTACAATCAGACAGTGGCTTCAGATCACACTCTACAACACCTAGAAGCCTGAACAGAACCTGTGTTCATTCACAACAAGCAGCTCCTCTTAATCATTACACCAGTGCTGGCATTCTGCTGCACAACACAAGATAAATAAGAGACAAAATAAAACCAACAACTGTCTTTCAACAAATGCGGTCAGAAATTTAAAAACAAATGACATGATGATGGTGCAGAAATTTCCATTATAAATCACACGTTTGTTACAAAATCATGGGAATCATAACCATCCTAGTATTTTACAGGGATTTTCTTTCCCATGCCAAGCTATCTTCTAAATTAGTGTACCATCTGCAATGGCCAAGGTGGTGGCCACTCCTGGAGGAGTCCGGTCCTGGTTTCCCCCACTTGTTTAGACAGGAAGTGGTAGGAAGCGCCCCACCCAGATGAGATGAGTACACACCTGAGAGGCTGATTTAAACTGAGTAGGCAGCACTCTGTTCTCTCTGCTCTGTGGTGTTCAGGATCCAGCCTGTCACATACACCTTTGGGGTTTTTTTTTTTTTTTTGCACTTAAACACATTTCACACGAGCAGAAGAAGAAATAAACCGGTTTCTTCAGCTTTGACTTTAGACCTCAAGCCAACCTTTAAATTGTAGAGAGGTAATCATTTGACACTCATGATGAAAACAATGGACATGGACTAATATGAAAACGTGTATCATAGTGACATTTCTCGATCACCCCACTCTACACTAAAATGTAATATTTGTTTATTAATGTCCTGTCACTACACAGATTATTTTAGTGTCACAGAGAAAGCCAGATTCTCCATCTTTAAGCTCATTACTGTATATTCGTTAAAATGGAGAGTTCAAGAGGAAATGTAAACACTGTGCTGTTACTGTGTCTATGTCGTGGTTTGTATTGTTGAATTTCATTGCCAACCTCAAAAAAAAGAACCACTCAAAGTGTGTGTTTTTTATTTTTATTTTTCTATTTAAAAAGATGTCAAACACAGATTTTGTTCAAGGCCTCTTGTTTCTCCCAGTGTCTTCCAAGAATTTGCTACAACTCTTCATTTATATGGCCGTTATCTTTACAGTAATCTGAAATCAAACAAAGGCAAACATGAGTGAAGACATTAATTAATTAATTAATATAAGCCATATTAAAAACAGGATGAGAACATTTCAGTACCACCATGGAAAGTGAGCTATTATTGTAGTGTGTTTTGGTTTGAACAGATTGACTTTTATAGCTTTACATTAGTCAATGATTTATTCAATTATTCTCCATAAATGTCCATTACTGGGAGGGAATAAAAAATAGACCACCACTTGTATAACTAATTGGCTGAATAAATACACATACATCACAGCTTGAAGATTTTTGAAAAAACACTTTTTGACCTTAAGGGCAATGAAAGTAACAATTTTAAACAAAAAAAAAAAAAAAATGCACACAATGGATAACTCTCAAACTGCGATGTCTTAATAAATGCAACAAATTATGTTGTTGTATCTATTTCTAATATTCTGTCTTTATTTGTTTTACAAATTCTATCAGAAAAAAGTTGGTCACTCCAGTGGTATCAGGTAAACATTTGAGAGAACTAAAGAAACACAGTGATGTTCATCATTTTTTTACGTCATCTTTATGACCTTGACTGAAAAACTGGGCGGCATATTGGAAATGATTAAAGTCATTGATAATTATAAGTTATTAAATATGTTAGATTAATTAGTAAGTTATTATGGTAACCGTTTTGTTTAAAGTGTTCTGGCAAAAACTAGTCAATGCATTGGAGACTTAACATCAAAATAATTGTTACAAAAATGGGTGATTCTTCGTGTGATTTTTATCATTGGACCTATTATTTCTTTTTTCCTATTATTTCTTTTCCTTTTGAGAACCTAAATATTTGCTGTCTACCACTATCAGAGATAATTTATGCTGATACTGATAATGTGTAGTGTGTAAAATGTCTGGTCCTATTGAGACATAACCATAAAGAACAGTTTAAACGCACAGATAACCATTTTAAATCTTTTTCGTCCTGTTAAATAAAAACTTATATTGTGCTTAATTTAACATGAAATCAAAATTTAGACTGGAAAAATTAAAATCAAATCCTGAAATCAGAGACTATGGGTGTGTTTTTACTTTAATATCAATTACACATCATTCTTTATAAATATTTTAAAGCCACAAATATGTGCCTAGTTTCCTTAGCTTCTACTCAGGATCAAAAATCAGCCTTTAAACTGTAAAGAAATAATGCAATGACATTTACAGTTCTAATTAGTGCTACTTACACACATGAAAATGTTTAGGGTAATAATTTTTTTCAACCTCCTCACTCAGCTTTATTGTAATGTTCAACATCAGTTGTAAGCGAAAATCTAAGGAAATGCTAATGGGCATCCATGCACAAAACAGAAAGTAAGCTGTGGCATCACATCCATCATGTGAGAGTGTGTATGTCTGAATGCTGGTACTACCTGACACTCTGTTGCATAATTCCTTGTGCACATGTTCTGAGTCTTGGTTGAACAGAGAGATGATGTCATCCTCCAGCTCCTCTACGATGCTTTCACACTGAAAGAGAAAACAGGCAAGAAAAACACGCACGCATGGGCGCATGCGCGCACGCACACATACACACACACACACACACACACACATATTTGGCTTTAGGGGAACAGAAATGAGGCAGCTCGGCCATGCACACACACATATCCTTTCAGACAATGGTAGGCACAGCACTACCAGGGCGGTGGCCATTTTCTCCCCTGTATGCCAAAAACTGTTCAGCCATTTTGACGACTCACCGCTGTGCCACAACTCATCATGTTCAGTAGGAGCTTAATGTTACCTTCAACCTGTAAAACTGTTCTGTCTGATTCCTTTCAGCACATCACCCTGCAGGGGATTCATCTACTGATGCTGAATACAGTTCTGTTTAATAAAGAGCACATTTCACAGGCAGTACGGCAACATGCAAAGAAAAATCCACACTCACAAACTGTTGGGAAATAACTGAATCCATGTATTTAGAATAACAGTATTTTGTTACAGTCTTTTTTGGAATTATTTGGTTTCAATACAGTAACTATAACACATCACTAATGTGTCTACTATAAAATCACAATCAGAATCATACCCGCCTGTGCACTGACGTATTTGCAAAAGGCTGCAATTAATAGCACTAGATTTAAGGGGATTGAGGGTGATCCAATTGTTGAAATGGAAAAAAAAAAACACATCCTCTCTTGTCTAGTGATATTTTAGCTTTACAGACAGTGGGCAGAGTGGTGCACTGTGATAAACATACAAAAGGCATTTTTTGTGATTGTATGTTTGAGTTGAAAATCAGTCATCAGTGCATTTTCCTACATAATCAAGCAAGTCAACTCCAATTGCAATAACAGATCACAGTATTGCGCACAATAATCACAATGTTCACTGGTCAGTTGTTGAGTTAAAACAACATTCAGAGTTAGCATAGATAAAGAAGACAAAGCAGAGTAAAAGCCTAAAAAAGTGAAACAAGCAGTGTGCAAATAAGGTAAACATTTAATATGAGGCAGTATTATACAGAAAAAGCTTAAAAGGATCAAGAACTAAGTAATGTAAGACAGTGAAAACTGCTGATAAAAGACGTGACTCAACAGAGATAAAAATGTAGTGACATACAGACACATTAAATGGCCATAAATGACAAAGTAAAAACCAGAAGGGACATAATCTGACAAACAGAACAAACAACACAACAAACAGCAGACAAAACTAGCATGCAGTGACTAGATATATAGGCAAATTTTGAGATTATGTGCAAAGGAATGATGGTATCTCGATTAGAAGTGTTTTCCAGAACTGGGTAACCGGTCTGGCCAAATGAGTTTTCCTCCTTGGTATGATAAAGTCCCCTTTTGTTTTGGATGATATTAATTTATCCAGTATTAAAATAGTTATAAATATCTCCCAAGATATAAATGTGGTTAATGAAGGAGGTGCTAAACTAATAAGAATTTTATAGAAATCAGACTATTAATGTGTAATTTAATGACATTTTCCCCACAAAGTAATCAATACATTGATAGTGTGTGAGAGTAAACTGTTACTAATTATGGTAAAAGATTACTTTTTTAAATTTCTGTGTCTGTCAAAAGCACTAATTCCCGATAAACCTCTGATTTAAAAAGTAGTTGCACCTAATAGACATATGTATGCATACAGTATAGCCTACTTGACTTCATGCAGCATGAGAGGAGAGTGGAAATCAGGGCTACGAGCAATAATTACTCTTATTGTTGACAAATCCATCACATTAACTTCATTTATTGATTCGTTGTTGGTCTGTATCATCTAATATGAAAGACCAGGTTAGAACCCCAAGTAGAGTCACAGCAGATTGAATTTGGGTCACTACATAAATTTACAGTCGAAGCTTTTCAAAAACTGATAATCAATTCTGAAAATAGCTGATGATTCATGTAAAAACTTATAACTGATTATTGGCTGCAGCTCTACTGGAGATGACATTGGGCATTCGCATCATATGTTGGATTGCACCATTAAAAAGGAATTATTGTTATTTATGTTCTATCGTCTTTCTGCATCGATTATTTCAACAACTGTGTTTTCTGCTGCCATACTGATTCATGAAAAACGTGAGAACTAAATGCACACAGTTTATTTTCATCGTTGCTTATGGTTTTTCATTCTAACTTAATGCTGAGAAAAATAAAAAATCAAAGGAAAATGATGTCACCACTGTTTTGTGGTTCCATCTGATCCATGAGACAGTGTTCTGTTATGTAGCTATCATATCTGTTCTGAGTAACACCAGAGGTCAGCCCACTTAGGGCAGCAGTATTGTATTAATCACTGTTACATGCAATAATAATTTAAGCACAATATTAATGTCATTTTACATATTGAAAATGGGTTACTCAATCTGAATAATCTAACAGAATATGTCACACATTCCATTTAATAGCACATGTTTTAACCAGACCAACAATGGTCACAATGGTGTAGGTCTTGACCACATGTGTAATATCAAATTCAAATCTATATCCATAACTTAATGTCTATATCCATAACCTACACTCCAACTGAACACTAGCTGATGCCAGGAACAATATGGGGGCAAGAATCCTACTCAGATTCATTGCACTTTATTGATCACACTATGATGGACACAAACTTAATATGCTTAAAGAGATACAAGTATTACAAGAAGGCTCACTTTTGGTACGCAAATGACACTGTAATTGATGTTCACAGCAGCTCTGCATTTACTGTGACTGATCTGAACAGAGCTAATATTCCATCTCACCAAAGACGATAAAAGCAAAGATTTGACACTGGTGCTTTTTGACTACTACTTCGAGTACAAAATGATGGAGGGGAGGTCCAATACATACTAATGTTGCCAAAGAATAAAAATGAGGTTTTAAAGAGTTTACAAAGAGAAAAGAAGAAAAAGACATGTATGTGGTGCTTCTTGAGAACTTCTTTCTGTCTATAATGGCAAGATAGCTCCGTGCAATGGAATGATATATTGACATACGCACTTCTTGGCAATCAAAGTACTAATCTGATCCTGGGGAAAGGCCTTTTAGTCACATGACATGTCACATGATATTACAATGTGGCAAAAGACATGCAGGTTTTTCACTTCAACTGTGGGTAAGTTGACTGAAGTGGCAAAAATACTATTGCAAGTAAGAAAGAAAAAGTTAACTTTTTTTTTCCCAAGTATGGGTAGCAATATCTTACCTGGTCCAAACATGCAAAGTGAAATCTGATCAAAAAACTAAGAATAATGTTAATAATAAGGTCCAAAATATATTGCATCTCTCTACCTCTTGCATATGCTTACATTTTGCTATACATCTTCTACCTTGTGACATATTTCAGTGAAGTTTGTATGAATTAAAATAGTGGTCAAGGATACAGAGACTATGCCTGCCACAATTATTATATAATCACTACATTGCAGTTATTTGAAGGAACTGAGATTATTTTACATAGTGGTGGTGGTTGTTTCAATTCAATTGTATAAAAAAAGTTTTGCTAAAGTAACAGAAGTATCATATTTTATCATTAGTCCATGTTGTTTTCCACTCTTTGACAGGTGCTCTTTCAGTGACATTGTCTTGTTGCATTCTTCTTCTTTAGTTTATTGCAGATCTAGTAACACAGCAGTTTATTTTGATTTTATATCTGTGTGCAATAATTTAATGATAGATTTTGTACATTTTAATTATGTCATATCTGCTATGTTCAGTTTCATTAACACATGACAAAAACAAAAATAATTAATTTTATGTTTCAAAATTATACACTTAAATTCTACAGTTATACATTGGCAGCATAACAGTAACAGAGCAGACAATAATAATAAGCTAAAATTTAATTATCTGCATGGCAAGTACACTCAAATTTTAATATTGTGACAGATTTAGTTGAAACCTGATTAAAACTTCTTACCATCCACCATTCGCCCCTGCAACCAATTTTAGGATTAGGCTTACATTGGAGCCATGTTTGAAGTGATGTAGTTTATGTTGTGTTTTAGTCATATATTAAACAAAGAAAACAGGAGATGTTCCAAATACAAGTCAAATACATCCATTTGGTCTTACATGTCCTCTAGCGTCCAACGATGTTAAAATTTAAGGGCTACTGATTTACAGCGTCCACTAAAGCACTAAATGACTGGCAAGAAAACACTATCAAAGTTGCCATTATTCACCAAAAACTGATATACTGATAACTGTATAATCCCAATCCAAAATGAGGCACCCAGAAATTTACCTTAAGGTTCTGGATGAGAAAAGATTAAAATGATCTTGTATTTACTTCACAGTCACCGTCTCCACAATAATCACTGGTTCTGGTATCTTTATGTCAGATTCGTAAGAGGAGTCTAATCACAAAAACTTAAGAATTAAATACTCACTGCGAATTTCAAGGCGTTGGATGCTTCAGGTCCATCAAATTGGAAATTTTTAAAGTCTGGGAAGTTTGCAGTGTCTTTGCCAGTGGTCCTGGGAGCAAACCTCATGTATTGTTTGTGCTGGGTGTCCGGGTCTACATGGAGGGCGTAGTCGCTCATGCTTTCGCACACCCCATCCAGTATCTCGCTAAGGTGGATCTCTGAGCGAGCCAGGGGGACCTGAACAGCCACTCAGAAAGAGAAAGGGGAGGTGAAACGAGGGTCAAAACAAGGAGAACAGATGAGCTCTTGATCACATAAACATTCCAGCATCCTACACCCTTGGCTAGCCTGGGTTCCTTTTATTTTGTCATTAGTTTTTTAATGCATCAAAAAATAAAAAAATAAAGTCCTCTGGTTTAAAAAAAACAACAACAAAAAACTGAAACTGGGAAATCCGATGAAAAAATAGGTTCCTTAACAGGTGTTAAGGAAACACTACAAATATTAGTCATTTTCCTGGCAACCAAAGAGGAAAAACAACTGTTTAAAAGTGAGTCTAATACAAAAGTCCTGGTCAGTGTCAGGGCTGCCCCAGGGTCATCTGAGTCAGTGGGGGTGACCTCCCGTTTCCGCTGGGTTTTCTTCCTCCTCACTAACAAACCTCACCCTGTAGTTCTGACTTTTAACCTGCAGAAGAATACCCTCCTCTCCACTCGATCCAAAACTCCACTTCCCCACATCCCCTTTTTCTCTGCCCTCACTGAGAACAAAAAGCAGTGAGGCAGCAGTGTCTAGACGGGTCAGGACAGGTGCTGCGCCTTCACTGTCTCCCGGAAGGAGATGGGGTGACAGGGCAGGGGTGACACCCACGGGGGCCAGGGTAATGGGCAGTGAAAAGGATGAGGAGCTTCTTTTACACCTTCGACACGGCTGGGAAAAGCTAAAGGAGGGTGGGGATGTTTCCTGAAGGCAGAGATGGAAGGACAGGCCTCAACATAAGCCAAGTGCAGCTAAATAGCTCATCTCCTCAGCCCCCGCTGCCTTCTCTGCTCTTGCTTTTTTAGGCTTCTATTCAGTTCCCGCCATCCTCTGTTGATCAAAGGAGGAAATCTTCTTGTCTTCTTTGGTCAAAAGGTGGCAGAGTGAGGAGAGTGGGGGTGGGTATATGTCTGGAAGGGGCGAGGGGTGGTTTGGGGTGGGTGAGGGTAGGGGGCTTACAGCACTGAGAGGAAGAGGGAGGGTTGGAGGGCATCTTGCAGATGAACTGGATTTAGTAACAATGTAGATTTATTCCCTGACCCCCTTTTGTCTCTTTTCAGAATTGGCTGTGTTCCCTTCCGGGCCAAGCCTACTGATTACATTACACACACACACACACACACACACACACACACACACACACACACACACTTTGACATGTCACAATGCAACAAAGAGCCCCTCCACCATCTGTTTTTCACCAGTCCTTCCTTGGTGTTCTGTGTTTCAGCCTCTACCCCCTCCATCTTCTGTTCAATGAATATTTTATTAATAAAAAAAAAGAAAAAAAAAAATTCAACTCTGAAACTTCAGATTCATTTAGAACATCTTTGTAGATGTGTTGAAGAGGAAGCAGTATCAGAATGTGTCACAGCCAAATGTTGAAGGCCAACAACCAAGGGACGTAGGTCACAGCGGCTGCTAATCATGAGTTCACCTGTCAATCAAAATGTCAGCCCAATGACTCTGACACGTGTGTCAGACACTAAACACAAATCATTAGCTTTATTATTGATCAGCCATTTGTTTTGGCAAAGTATTGGCACAGCGATCAAGGCTGATGTTTTCAATTAGAATTGAGGGATTAATCATTAATGATACTTTTCAAAATATCCTTTTTTAATCTTTAGGGCTAATTCAAAATATTCCAATATCATGAAAATGGACAAACGTTTTATCATTGTAATGGTTTGGAATGTTTAACCTGTAGATTTGCGATTTGCTTTACTGTTTGGTTGTGTTTGTTGTGTTCATAAAGCACAGTTTAAAACCACAAACATCCATCTGGTTACTTGAACTTTTAGGACCAGAAATCAGCCTTTAAAATTTCATCTGTAACTATTCTTCAAAACCAAACGTGTAACATTTTTGGTTTTTACAAATATTAACTTTTGATGGTCTGCCTCCAGTCCATTTTTGGGGCTTCTAATTTAAGTACTGAAGTACTGATCATTTTCACTCAGTAATATAATCAAAGTTAAAGAGCAAAATAAATCAGCAATTTTTTATTACCATATTGATTTCAAGTTTACACTGGCTTCATGTTTAGGTTTAACTTGTGGTTTCATTTCATTGCACTATTGATATACTGACCATTGTATGTGTCTTAATTAACTGGTTCCATAGTTTGATACAGTCATGTATCATAGTAATTTAATAACCACTCTCTTGCAGGTTAAACGCTTGCATGTCTCTATTATAAATATATTAATTATTCAAAAATTTAAGGTCCTCTTTATAAATAAATAAATAATTATTTTTTTTGGTGAGAAAAATATACTCTAACTAGCATCACCTGGAAATATGCAAGTAAAGTGCATGTATCTCAGTTTAAATTAATAAATATGCTCACCAGCTTATATATATTTGCTGCTTACCGGAAAATGAAAATGTCTAAAAACTTAAATGCTGTCAAGCATAGCATTCTGTTATTTTGATAAATACTGCATTTTACCCAATATCATGTCTCAATTCAGTTCCATTCAATTCAGTTTTTAATACAGTGCCATGTCACAACAAAAAGGCATGTCATGACACCTACCATAGTAAGGTCAAGACCCTAACTTCAAATCTTTCCCACCCATAAATATCTTCCTTTGAGTTTACATCCATGATTTCCATATGCTGATGTAGATCCATACCTTTCTATAATAATACAGATGCCAATTCTTAGCTTATGCATCAGCGTGCTAAAAAATATTAAATAATTTAAACACAAACTAAATTTTCCTACTCATCTAAGACCCATGTTTTTCAAAACTGGTCTCCTGTCAGTCTGTGGTGGCCTCTGGGCTTGGGTCTGTGTCATTATCATGCTATGCTACAAAATGGTTTGGAATTAAAGCCCTTCCTTGCCAGTCGCAGAGTAGTGAAAGGGAGCTGTCAGTCACAGTGTTATTTGAAGAATGGAGTGGAGGCGTGGCAGTTGGAGGAGTCTGACCAGCCGGTCTAGAGAATAGGCTTCTCAGGGATGCGATTCTCCATTCAGTTCCCATTGGACAGGGAGCCATTATTGCACTGCTGTGGACAGAGGCCTTTCAATTTCATTGTCCTGCAGATATGGGCCTATGAAGTCCCAGAAATAATAATAATAATGATAATAATAATGATAATAATAATAATAATAATAATAATAATAATAATAATAATAATAATAATAATACACAACACCCTGTAGTCTTATACTTCATGATTTAGTGGTTGCTTATTTACTTAATGTTGTAAAAGCCACACTGCAATCTAGGTTTTCCTTTAACAAGATGAAAACAATGCAAAAGAACATTTCACAAATCTGGAGACATATGTGTTAATCTATTATCATGGTCAAATATTCGTTGAACACCACAATATAAAATAAACTAAAAAGAACAGTGTTTTAGCTGAGAATATAAACAAAATAAATCCTGAAGACAAACTATATATATATATATATATATATATATATATATATATATATATATATATATATATATATATATATATATATATTTTGCACGCATTATATTTATTTCCATATAAAACTATATTGCAATAATGATAATAACTGTTTAATCACCTACCCTATGTTAACTTACATATTACAGATAGTTAATGTTTGTAATTTGGACAGAGCTGGACAAACTCTAAACTCCAGTACCTGTAAAAAAAAAAAAAAGTCAACGTTTTGCATAATAGCCTAGATTAGCATAATAAAACTCATAATAAAGAAATGAAACAGTTGTAACAGCTAGGTCATACCTCACCACCCTAATCAGCCCTAATGAAAAACAATGCTCCAGCCAATAACATGGTACCTTCTTAATACTGAATATAAACTGAGTGAGACTTTGTGTATCAAAGGAAGCCTAAGCTGGAGTAATGTAGCCCTGTGTTATCAGAAAATGAAAACACTGGTTGATTTTTGAATGGGCTGGTTCATGTAAATCTTAGACTTGTTTGGTCAGTTGGTTGCTTCTTATTATTGCTTACACTGCAGTTACACGGTATTTTCATGTTTCATTTCCTTTTGGTTTTTTTTTGTTTTGTTTTTTTTTAAATCTTATTTTTTCCATCTCATGGAGTCAAGATTTTTGGGCCATGTCACCCAGAGGTGGGAGGTAGGTGTATTGTCGAACACACATTTCCACATTAACCATTTCCTGACTTCCAATCTGTACAGACAGACGTCCATTACTGAAATATAACAATCATGGTTGTCATATAATGTAATTTATATCAACATGATCATTATTGCAATATACATTTTACATTTTCTTTGGTTCAAATGTCAGCTAAAACACATGAAATGCTTCAATGTTTTGATATTTTATTGAATTTTGCTTATTTTATCTTTATAACAGATTTGAATGTTCTACCTCTTGATTTGTATTCTGCTGTCTTGTAAGTGACTGCCATGTTCAAACTATAAGAGTTAGAACCAAAGAGTTTAAAACAAAAACAACATGAGGTGTCAGATGCTTATCTACTTTCTCCCCAGGAAGAAAAAGAAAAAAAAATGGGAGTCATACATTTAGACCATGATATTATGTGTCATTGTGTCAGCATGTCATTGTGAATCCTCTCATTCTCAATGCATGACTTCCCACTGGTCACTATGAGATCAGCTCACTGCTCCAACTAAGTTCAATGTCTCTGGAGGCCTTAAATGTGTCTTTGTTGCAGCAGGCAGGTTTAACTTTTGTGCCACAGTGCAACCCCATGCCCCCAGGAAGTCCTACTGTGAGGAGGCCAAAGAGCAGAGACTTAAAACCTTCAAATCCTCCTCGGTGATGGCAACTAAGCTGTGACATCCCTCCCTCTCTGATTCACACTAGGTCAAAAGCTGCTGAAAAGGAGGGAACCAGGAGGGCATGGGATCAAGGTTTGGCTTCTTCTGTGGCTTGGTAACATTTGATTGACCAAACAATGAAACAGGTGAAGAAAAGTGTCAGAAAAGGCAAAATAAAGGCTCATCCCCGGAGAAGCCAAACTATACTGATTAGCCTATAAACAACGCCGAAGTCTTTTCAGCCACAAACTCTGAGTGGAGTTAACCATGGACAATTCAAAGCATGTTATAGTCTCCTATCTGCGTGACAACAACAAAGTAAACACACACTATTTACTAAGTACAAAAGAGACTAAATGTCTTCAGGAAAACAGATGATATCACTTATTGCATCATCATCTTTGCTGTAACACTAGGGGCCAAATTGAATTATACCCCTGCTCAGTGTCAGCGAACAAGAGAGTATTAAATGATTCACACAATATGATATGCTAAATGTACCATTATATAACAGAAAAAAAAGCATGTCTTAACCCACGTTTGCACCAGACATGACTGTAATGAGTCAATTTTCAAAGTGTTTTCCTTGTTTCAATAGCCAAAAACAGACACGATACAATGTTCCCAGTAATAATAATAGTAATAATAATAATAATAATAATAATAATAATAATAATAATAATGATAATTTATTTGTAAAGCGCTTTCAATCAAAGTGCTGTACAGATATAAAATCAATCCCAATAAAACATAAAAGCTAAAAACATTAACAGTAAAAGCACATCACGACTTATAACACAAAGTGAACAAGTGGGTCTTGAGCTTTGCTTTAAAAACATCCACAGAGCATGCCTGCCTTATGTCCAGAGGAAGACTGTTCCAAAGTGTTGGTGCACGGAAGGAAAAGGCTCGCTCACCGACAGTCTTTTTCCTGACTTTAGGCACAGTCAGGAGGCCAGATCCTTGAGAGCGAAGGGCACGAGAAGGTGCATATAGTCTAACCAGCTCTGTCAAGTAAGAAGGTGCCGCTCCATTTAAAATTTTATAAGTCAATAAAAGCACCTTAAAATCAGCACGAACCTGACATGGAAGCCAGTGCAGAAAGGCCAGCACTGGGGTAATGTGATCAAATTTCCCAGCTCCAGTCAGGACCCGAGCTGCAGCATTTTGCACCATCTGCAGGACTCTGAAACTTTTTTTGGGTAATCCTGAAAGAAGAGCGTTGCAATAGTCCAAACGAGATGTTACGAAGGCGTGAATGAGGACTTCAGCATCTTTGTCACTTAGAATGGGCCTGATCTTAGCGATCCTTCGAAGATGAAAAAATGATAATCGAGTCACCTCCTTGATATGCTTATCAAAAGCAAGTGACTTGTCAAAAATGACACCAAGGTTTTTCAACTTGTCTCTGCCAAGAACAACACAGTCATCAAGAGATAAAGAAACATTATTGAATAAATTTTGCAATTTCTGTGGTCCAATGATCATCATTTCAGTCTTTGCAGAGTTCAGGAAAAGGAAATTTTCAGAGAGCCAATCCCTAACAGCTGAAAGACAACCCTCGATTTTTGACAGGTTAGGCCTATTTTCACATGTTAAAGGCATGTACAATTGCAAATCATCAGCATAACAGTGAAAATCAATTTCCAAGGAATGTAGCAATTTACCAAGTGGTGCAAGATACAGTGAGAAAAGCAGAGGGCCCAGAACAGAACCCTGAGGAACCCCATGCTTCACTATGCAAGGCTCAGACAAGACATTATTAAATCAAACACACTGGGATCTCTCTGACAGATAAGACTTTAACCACGATAGCACCTTGCCAGAGATGCCAAAATGGTATTCAAGTCTTTCAATTAAAATACAGTGATCAACCGTATCGAAAGCAGCACTGAGGTCCAACAACAATAATACTGAAGCACAATCAGAGTCAGCGTTCAACAACAAATCATTAACCACCTTTGTCAGTGCAGTGTCAGTGGAATGGTTTGCCCTAAAAGCAGACTGAAGAAGCTCAAAGAGATTCTTTTCTGTCAGGTAACGGACCAGCTGCTTTGACACCACTTTCTCAAACACTTTTGATAAAAAAGCAAGGTTTGAAACGGGTCTGTAATTAGATGGTGTTTCAGCATCTAGTCCAGGCTTCTTTAACAATGGTTTTACCACAGCTGATTTAAAACATGCTGGAAAAACCCCTGAAGACAGGGAGTAATTTAAAATAGATAAAACATATGGGCCAAGTGTAGACCAGAGCTCCTTTATGACCCAAGAAGGGAGAGGATCCAATGAACAGGTTGTTGAGCGTGATGAACTAACAATCTTAGATAGTTCAGACAATGTAGGAAGCTCAAAAACATTTAATCCTTGTCCATTGCTAAAAGAAGGTGCAGAAGCACATAATGGATCAGACTGCAGAGACTGTGGAATTTGCAACCTGATGTCCATAACCTTATCATTAAAGAATAAAAGAAAGTCTTGTGCAGTCAGTTGTGGACAGCTGACCACCTGATTGATCTGGGTGAGTTCAGACACAGTATCAAACAACAACTTAGAATTATGTCTATTGTTATCAATGAGATGTGAGTAAGATGCGGACATTGCAGCTGACATGGCAGACTGATATGTCACTAGACTGTCCTTCCAGGATTGATAAAAAACATCTAGCCTGGATTTACGCCACTGACGCTCAGCCTTCCTGCAATGTTTTTTAAGGAGTAAAACATTGTCATTCAGACAAGGAGTAGGGTTCTAGTATCAGTATCACTGATATTAAAAAATATACAGCTTACCAAACAGAATAAATCTAAATAGATATACTTATCAAATTTCAGCACAAACACAAAACTTGTGTATTGTGGAGTCAGAAGTCAGTGCTATGACAGCCAAGAAATGTGATCTTGCTGTCTCATTTTTGGTTGGACAGAAAAAAGCTAAATTTGAGGAAGGACAATGGAAACAGATGTAGGTCATTTTAATATGTGTGTTCATGTATGTTTGATAAAGGGACTGCAACATTCCATGAATTACAGGACCTGTTTAAAATTTGGGAAAGCCAGTTTATTATTGTTTTCAAGAGATGCATTGCACTTTCTTTGTTTTGTTAAGACTGGCTTGAAGGCCTTGACAAAACACACAAACACATGAAGATGCCTGCAAACAAATATGATTTATTATGATAGATTAATCAGACTAATAAGGTAAATCCTATATAACTAATCAGTATGTGTGCACAAATAAATTAAAGTGATGGATGCATAACTAAACAAGAAAAGCACTCAGAGAGCGCAGACCTCCGCCAAGAGAGATCTCACATGACGTGCATTGTGGGAAATGGAGGTTCGTGCAGCGGCAGTACAACCATATGATATTATATGGCATCAACAAACACAATGCAGAAACGGCTGAAATGTGGAAGTGGCTGGAACTCCGCATCATGTTTGTTGCAGCTGCCACTGCCAGGTGGAGTTCTGCTGGCTCTGCTTCCACATTTCAGTTGTTTCCACGTCGTGTTTGTTGCAGCCATATAACATCACATGGGGTCGCTGCTGCCGCTGCGCAAATCTCCGTTTCCCACAATGTATGTCGCAACAAAATTCCGAAAATGCCCGAGTTACCTCCTGGCTCTGTTTGTAAACACATGGTTTGTTTATGGTGGATGGCACTTCGAAATTTATCACCGTCATACAAGAAATTCAGGTGAGTAATCATAGAAAGACTTACAGATTCGTGATACTTAGGCTATGACTGAGGTTTTACAGATTTGATGAAAAATTGGTGAAGAAAGTCTCCTGCAGCTTTAACGTCGCTCTTTTGCTCATTTGATGTCTGCTGTGTTGGGCTTTGATTGACATGTCAAGATGACAGCTCACTTGGCTCCCAAGTCTGTAATTGAATGTTAATTTTTATTTTATAACATTTTTATTCCATTGAAATAAATATAAATGTATAAAATAAAAATCAGATTTTTTTTAATGAAAAAAATTACAGAATTCGATAAAAAGCATATTTTGTAGACTGTATTTGTGGTTAACCCGTTAAGTGCCAAAGTTACAATAATGCAATAAGCAACATAACTGAATGAAACAGTTAGCTTTTTGAAATCTTGATATTTAAATTCAATATTTTTTGAAAGAAAGAAAAAAAACTCCTAAAGGGTTAATAAGTTACAGTACAAAGAGCATAAAATACAGGGTGACCCAAAAAAACGGGAATTTTTGAAGTGCGTATTGGCAGACATGAGCAAGTGGCAGCACTGCGAGACAGTGACCTTGAGCAAGTAAACACACCCCCATTTTAGTAACCATGGATCAGTGGAATGGGCAACAGCGTGCGTTAGCCATAAAAATGTTTTATAAAAACGGTGATATTTTGACAGCTGCGCTGAGGGAGTTCCGACATTTTTACAACTTAGGACGTCATGGTGCTGTTCCATCAAAACACGCGATAAAATGTTGGATTAATAACTTTGAAGAGACTGGATCTGCCCTAAAGAAGAAACCAACAGGACGACCAAGAAGTGCTCGTACTCCTGGCCCCCTAGATCGCCAGATTTGTCCATTTGTGATTTTTTCTTGTGGGGCTATCTCAAGAGTAAAGTGTACACGACTTGACCAAGAACTCTGGATGAGTTAAAACAGAGAATTCAGGATGAAATTCACAGTATCCCAGCTGAGATGTTGCAGCGGTCAATGAGGAATCTCAACAGCAGATTTCAAGAATGCATTCGTACAGGAGGACGCCATCTACAGGAAGTAATTTTTAAAAAATGAAAATTCCATCATTGTTTCTTAAATGGCATGTTTTAAGGTTTCAATTACTAAGAATAAAATATATTTCTTCCATCACTCTTGGTTTTATTGGATTGTTAAAAAGTTCCCGTTTTTTTGTGTCACCCTGTATATATATATTTTTTTACACAATAATAGATTAGATTTATCATTTTTACTGAGTCTAAGCTACCATTTTTAGCACTAGCTGACTTATGGCCCTCACACTTCCATAACTCCATCCCCTTTGTGCAAATATGGGCTCTTCCAGCTCCAAAAAGCCAACATGGCAACTGCCAAATTATACGCTTCAAAACTGCAGTCAGAAACCAATGGATGATGTTCTTCCGACCACTGATTATATATAGTCTATGGCTGTAGTTGACATTCTGACATTGTATGTTAAGTGCATTGATTGAGCATTGTTGTGATAGTGAACAAGTCTTTAAAAATATAGCTGTTATGGCAATCAATAACCCATTTACATACGTGGGGATCCATAGAAGGCACCAACCCCTGACCTTAAACACACTTCTTCCATTTGAAGTAGAAAAGGCCCAGTTTGAAATGTTCCTTTGCAAAACAATTCACAGAGCTGGTCAAATGCAATGGATGGTAGCTTTTAAGATTGAGTATTTTCTTATCTTTTATTCAGAGCAGTAAGATGAGGCGACACTGGGAATAAATCAGTATACCTTAAATATTGATACGACAACTTTGACTTTAAAACTATATTTCTGCTTTTGTTTCCTCTTCATGATATCGGGCATGCTTTGGTGGTGGTTGCATCCTGAAACACTTAAAACATGTCAACATATACCAATCTCTACCATATTACTGTAGATGCTGTAGTTCCTCATGGAGAAAAGGTGTCATTGTGTTCTTCTGCTGTTGTCAGCCACAGTACATATATGAATCACCCATGACATGTCTTTGAAGACATTAAAAGACTCTTCATAGATCTTAAAACACTTTAATAGGCCATAGACATTGAGTTCCACTTAACACAAAGCATGTCAACTGAGTATACAGACTGTTAATGGGTTTTAGAACACCTCTGAATACATCCTGAGAGATGGTTTGAATCCTTAAAGCCAGATCTGAATATGGCCATAAAATTAGCTACAGAATCAAGTGAACGGACTGCACTGAAGTGTACTGTACCTTTTTATCTTGCATGGTTCCATCAGGGTTGAGTCTAAAGCTGCCAACATTGATGGTCTTCTTTGGGTCCACCTGACTGATGGAGTAATTCAGTTCATCTACAATAGCCCTGCATGCTGTAAGACACAGGGGAAGGCAAACAGTTAACTCAATGTCAAGAAACTAGAAGCACTCGGAGAGCGCAGACCTCCGCCAAGGCTGATCAGTGCACACTAACGGACAGACAAACAAACAAACAAACCCTGGCAAAAACATAACCTCCTTGGCGGAGGTAATTAGAGGACATTAAAAGCTGTTCTTTGCCAGTTTGCAACACTAGTCCATGTGCATTAGTGACTCATCTTCATGTTAATTAACTCCACTCATTGACAGTTTGATGCCATTTGGGCTGCACATATACTGCTGTTGTATGATAAACTGTCAGATTAAAGTGAGTTTTGGCAGTGTCAGTGACATAGTTTGACTCAGCCTGGACCAAAAGATAGTCAACCAGATCAAAGTACAGATCAGAGTTTGGACCCATCCACTGTGACATTGTCTATACTATGCAAGAAATAAATGTTGAATCATTTCTTTCTGTCCAGAGTTGCATACATCTTTTGTCAGATCTTATATTGATGAGAGTGTTGGACTGTTACATAAAGTCCTCTCAATGGGCTTAAGGTGTGAAAATGATGTATCACTCTTTCATACTTTCAACTTGATGAATCCTGGCACTGTCATCTTGGAATATGTCTGTGCCAGCAGAGAGGAGAAAATCCACTGATGGAAAAACATGGTCATTCTGTATATTAAAGCTATACTGTATGATCTGGCATTTTTACACTTTTGTAATCTTAAAATGCTCGTAATAAACGTGTGGCAAACTAAAATGTAAAAGAAATCCACCAGGTTTTCAAATTCATAAATATTTAATTCTCATATATTTCTGATAAAAGTCTGACAAATTATTTTATTCGGTCAGAATGAAATGATAGGCCAAGCCTGGCTGAGCCTCTTGTCTATCATCTGTTGCCGCATCCCGCATCAGTTCTGGGTGCCTCTGATTCTGACTCCATTGACCTGTTTCACTGGCGCTGCTCCTCCTGTCTAGGGGGGTGAATGGATAGGACTCAAATTCACGGTGCTGAAGGGAAAAAAGGGATTTATCAATAGAAACAACAACCAGAGGGAACAAACAGAAAAACCCAACTGCAGCAGTCTGAGTCTGGTGAATGAGGGATGGTGCAGTACTTGACTTTATAGACACCACGTGGACTCTGCATACACATACTCGGTGTCACACAGTGTAGGATGGTGTAGGATGATGTAAATGTAGGACATTGTCACGAGAAATGTAGGAAATTGGCACACTCGACTATGAAACCTCAAACGTCTGCAGAAAGCGTGTGGAGTCTGCGCCGCTCACAGTACACCTGACTGTGGGAGCCTTTATTGTGGGTGATGAGGTGCAGTGAAAACAATGATCCAGTGCTGCAAAGACCAGACCCTTAAATACAGCTCCTAATGATAAAGGAGCCCAGCAGGTGAATGATGTTGTGTCTAATTCCTGAGGGAGGGGTCTGCGGTCACACCAGAGCGGACACCTCTGCCTCTACCTCCGCTTCCCACCGTGCGCTGAGGAAGGGAGCGTCAGAGCATAGGCATGGGGAAGCGGGCGTGGCTTTGGAGGGAGGCAGGTTGTTCATGTTCAAATTTTTATTAAGTGCTGCGCTACATGCCAGATCGGTAGGTATAGCTTTAAGGTAGTTGGCTGACCTCATTTTTGGACATATAGCATTACCAAACCTACACTTGAG
Organism: Sphaeramia orbicularis; assembly: GCF_902148855.1. Lineage (NCBI taxonomy): Eukaryota > Metazoa > Chordata > Actinopteri > Kurtiformes > Apogonidae > Sphaeramia > Sphaeramia orbicularis. The sequence goes on from NC_043973.1 coordinate 5,783,459, forward strand.
CAACTGAAACAATCCCAGATTATAATACTACCCCCACAGGTTTTTACTGTAGGCACTAGACATGAGGGATGCATCAATTACTCCGCCTCTCCTCTCACCCTGTAAACCTTTCACTATTCAACAGGATTAATCTGGTCTCTTTAGACCACATGAAATTTTTCCATTGCTCTCCGGCCCAGTCTTTATGCACCATATCAAACTGATGGTCATTTAAGAAATGCAATCAGCTAAGGTTAAAGAAATGGTTGCAGCTCAAACATATTACTCTGCTGTAATTTTACAATGGAAGGACCTGAACTGTTTGCTCAGTTACATCCAGATGGTGACTTTTTTTGGCCAGGCAGTGGATATACACATGAAAGTGGCCTAACAGCTCAGTGGCTAATAATACTGACATCACTGATGTCAGCGACCAATATAAATGTGCATGTAGACCACATGTTTTTAACTTCACTCAACCGATATGGCATGCCGGTTACATGTTGCAATTGCAAATCATCATCTCTTAGCTCCAGTGGTGATGACTTTTTATGCTTTTAAACTTTCAAGAGTGAATATACTCAGAGTTGACTGGACTAACACTGCTCAACTGCTCTGAAACTCAGTTAGTCAACCATGGTTTCACATTTAAATTCAGTGTTTGTTGAACCTGCTTCCTCAACAGGCCCCAATTTGTTTCCCTTAGCAATAATAATTCATAATGACAATGGCGGATTTACCTATCGGTGCCCTCGGCTCCTTTGACTTGACGTGGAACACAGCCAGTGATTGAGTGAATCACACAAAGTTGTCAGACATAGGCCTATACCTTTACTGTATCCTGTTGTTTCTAATTTTAATTTTTTTGGAATGTAATGGAATTCCATGGCATAACTGAGTCTAACCTTATTAAAGCCATCTCTGCTTAAGTTCCAAAAGTGGTCACATTAGTGAGGTTAGACTGTATTCATTTTGTTAGTGTATGATTCTAAAAAAATAAATAAATATAGTTTTATTTGATTTGAAGCATTTATAAAGTTAATTTTGCTTCGCTTCGCTCCCTTGAATCTGTAGATTTGTACAGGGCTTTGGGCACTTTGCATTGTTTCAACTGTGCTATATAAATAAACTTGACCTTGACCCTTGTCCCCCACCAGGGCTTTGACCCTGGACCCCACCATTCTATTTGCCGCGCCCCCCCCCCCCCCCCCCCCCGGGCCTATTTGATGACCACGTCTGGCCCATGTACCTGAAACACAAACACCCCCCCACCTCCCTTTTTTCTGGATCCGCCACAGCAATAAGATATAAATGTCCCTCTGAAGAGTTTTCATTCCACTGAAGAGATGTTGCTTTTGAGCTCAGTGTTTCTCTAATCTCTTACAAAATGGAACACGGTACAACACATTCATTCCGCAGTCAGTGCATCAGTGACTTACCAGAGCAGTACAGCACCTTGTCCCTTTTCCCCTGGCAGCTGCTGATAAACACAGATAGCACCACCACAGTCAGCTGAGCATTCCATGAGGCCATATTGATAAACTGGGAGCACACAGAGAGAACAGAGTCGTGTTAAAGAGCAGTCACTAGGCAAACACACTAAAACAACAGCTTTGCAGTGACACACCGTCCTCCACTACAACCCACTAGCAGGCCCTTTATAGGTCAGCTTCAAAATATCACAATAAACTGCTGTAAACATCTAACAGTAATCTTTAGCACACCTATCAAATCAGCCACATGCCACACAAGCAAGCATATGCTTGACATGTGTTCTCGTACATCAGCGACTGTGAACGCCTCTAATAGGCTACTGTGTTTGATAACCTCATCCACTGCTGCAGTGAAAAATGTTTTTCATCCACTGTGGTTCAGTTCATGACTTAGATTGTGGATGATATAACACAGTCTGGCCTATCTCCCCAGGCAGTGAACACGGACAGGTGTCTTAAGTGTCCGCAGAAGTTCGTTCCTCACTTGACAGGACACCGTGTTAACCGTGTAAACAGAAGATACCATAGGCCACATCAAGTAGCTTAACAAACACAGTAGGACCACAACCACCCCCTGCGTTTACGTGGGGCATTATGCGTGTCTCTCGGACTATGCTTTCTAATTGTTCACGAACCCCAGGTTGTCAGTAATGAAAACGATCCGTAAATAAAGCTGCCACCGTGTCTGCATCTTTGTTTTATGAAATGGAAGACCCGCCAAATTGGAGGTAAGTTCAGGAGTTCAGTAGAATTGCTCCTGTCCTTGTCGCTAAGACTGCTGTCCAGTGTTTAAGAGAGTGTTTAAAAATGTCAGTATTTGAAGTGGAAATATGTCAGCCCTTTAGGAAATCTCGGGGCTGAAGGAGACCAGGCAGGTTGTCTTACCTGGCGAACAGGACGAGTAAATTTCTCCTACCAGCCTACTGTGGTTACTTCAGCTTGAATGGGCAGCGGTGTGAAAGCACATTCAACACCTGTCATCAACTACTTTTCTTTATGTTTGTCGTAACTCAGGTTACATCCGAATAAACTAAAGTATACTAAATTGCAACTGCACTTCAAAATTTTCCGGTTGTGACTTCCAAGTTAAAATTTTACTGACGAGTAAAGCGGTGTTTTATTAATTAGCAGACAATTACAATATTCGTTGTGTATTTGTGTGTAAGCTACAACAATTAAGAAATTGCTTTCCATGAAATGTGGACGCGTCAGTGCTTTATCATATTCCGCGTAAGCACCCAGTGACATTTTACTAGTGAAGGTAATTTTGTTCCTGGTGCCTCGCTGACTTGTTGCCTCTAGCTTGACCGAGAGAAGCCGTTCTCTTACGTGCTATGGCCACGTTCTATTAGGATGGACCTGCACAGCCAATCACGTTCTACACTGGATGAGCACCGACCAATCAAAAACTACGGTGTCTGCACCCGGTGTGTTCTATGACGCTTTATTACAATGCGGAACTTCGCGCTGTGTGTTGTCTGAATGTGGTGTTCAGTAACTCTCTTCAGTGTAGGTTTTTTCACCTCAATACAAGACACAGGCTTTTGCTTAATTCACAAGTTATCTTATCTTCACTAAACTTTTAAAATCGGCAGGTACAATGTAGGCTGCCTCACTATATTTTTTATTTATTTATTTTATTGTATTTTTACAACTTTTAAGCAGTTATGTCAATTTTTCAATTTATTTTTTTTTTTATTGCTGGAAATAGCCTATCTGTGGATAGAGATCCTCACGTGAGTTTAAGTGAAACTATTTAAGTGTAACAGTAGCCACTTGTATAAATATAAATACACATGAATCTGACAGTGTTTCCTGCCACCACGTGAATGTGAAGCAAAACTTTTCTAAGGTTGTCTGTTGAGCTATAGAGTCACATTTAACACAGTCCTAACAGTGATTAGTAATAATTACAACCAGCAGCCATATAGTTAATTTCTCTACTTGTCTACAACAGGCAGAAAGCTCCCACCACACACTAGATTTTTTACAACCCAACAACACAGCCAGTACTACAGGGTGTCCCATAAGTCTCCACACATAGGAGACATAATACATATGGTTCTAACATGTATTTCTTTATATTTCTTCTTTATAGTTCTTCAGCAGTGGAGGACACGCATTGAAATGTGTTCCCTACAAAATGGCAGTCATTTAGAGCATATTATATAAATAAAAATGGTTTATGTCAAGAAATGTTTATTTTTCCTATGTATGGAGACTTATGGGACACCCTGCAGATCCAAAGGTCTTGTGTCCTCTCAAACTATTTTATTTTTTTTTACCCAAATAAAGAATTGTATGCTATTGCAATATCAACAGTAAGGAACGAGAAAGTGGATAGAAAATCTAAACTGTCTCAAATTCAACCATTTGCATGTACTACAGCTTACCCTTAGTTGCAAGTTTATCAAGCAATACAATGCAATTTCCCTGTGTGTGTTTATCTAAGACAGGGAGCCAGGTGGTGTCTTTACAGGGGGATCTGACCTGGTTTCATCCCTGCAGAGGTAGGTGGAACTGTCCACAGGACAGCAGGACATGCAGTGGTGTGAAAATTAGAGACTAGCTGAAGACTAATCCTCACCGGATAAAGGCATGGATGGTAGGTGCGTGACTTCCTTGTTTGTAATAGCTTGAACTAACTTGATTTATGAACAATTGTGTCAATCATGTTAACAGCAAAATTTCATTAATGAGTTTAAGGCAAAAAGCAAAAAGTACTAGCACTTCATCATCATTCACAAAATCAAACAAAAAGAAAATGTATTTTTTAAATTTTGCATTTTATTTGTTATGGTTAAATGAAATTTTAGATAAATGTTTTACCTAGACCTCAGATAATGATAATCAATAAAAATCTAAAAAGTTTCAATACTTGCAGCGCTTGGACCCTTTTGAATGTTGGCTTGTCAACCTTATGAAACAGGATAAGTGACTCGGATTAATGTCTTTCCACACCAGAGTTAGCTTTTTTCTTTGTTATTTGAAGACTATATCACTCTGTCAATAAATCCTAAAATGATAATCACTAACACAATAAGTAATGGTGTTGGAACAAATATGTGGTCCACCACAATTGAATTGTCATTAAAAGAGGTGAATTTTTGGTCATTGCTCATTGAATGTATCTTTCTGCAATCTATCTGCACTTGGGTTGCTGTGTTTCCATTTTACTGGCAGGTCCAGACTCTGATTGATTCATTTAGACAGTGAAACTGACAGAAAAGGAAACATTCAGGAGAGTCTCAGCTGAATATGTTTAGACTTGGTGTATAATTTAGTCTGAAGCAGAAGCCTCTTGGAAGACGAATCAGGTGAAATGCTGTATGCTGACCTTTATTTTGACATAAAACAAACTAAGAGGTTAGTTGAACTTTCCCACATCATCATCAGGTGTCAGCAGTGTTGAATGTACAAGCATTATATGTTGCATACAGTACTTACATGTACTGGCTGTGTGTGTATCTGTGTGTGCAGCATAAACAGTAAAAGGTTACTGTGCATTCAGAAACAAGGTCACGGTGAACATACAAGTATGATGTGATATGTCTACTGACAAATCAGTAAACAAGGACTACGCGAGTGTTTTCAACAAAGAGATGGAATGTCATAGAGATACTGTACCTACATACTATACGATAATGGACTGTCCAATACATACCACACAGAATACATCTCTGTTGTGTTACTAATGCGTAATGGAGAAACTGAGATCATAGTGTGATGGTGCAGCAAACGTAACATATGAACAGAAATTTTCCCTCATATACAAAATGAATATTGACTTCAGTGAGAAGAAACCACCCCAACTCCCACTGTTTTTCCAGAGAACAGCAACCACAATTAAACTGAGACTCATAGATTTGTGAATACATTATCACCAAGAGAACAAGACCATTTGTATTTGCTGTTTGTGTTGACTGGATTCAATACAAGTCTGAGGGCACCTGCCTAATTTAGTTTGGACATGCCTGTTTGATTTGAACCAGATTTGGAGACTCTAACAAGTGGTCTTAGTCTGGTTCATATACAGTGTGAAACCATTGTTTGAACTTGGACAGGGAGGAGATTTTTTTGTATGAAAAACAAAAGTAGAAGAAAAAGATTGAGGATGTGAAAAAGACAAATCAACAAAATGCAAGCTGTATCAGCAAGCTGTATCAGTCCACTACCACCATTGAAATGTGAAAGCAGAATGGGCCAAATGTGTACATCCATCTATCTATCCATCCATCCATCTTCTTCCACTTATCTGGGCCTGGGTTGCAGGGGCATCAGCTAACAGAGTCACCTGACAGTTTACTACAACTTCTTTGAGGCCAACCAAAAGTTAAGCTCCATTGTCCCACCAAACTCCTCCCACACCTAAGTTTCTGCATCAGCAACTGCCAAAGCTGCAGCCTGCTTAGCCTGCTGGTACCTGTCAGCTGCCTCAAGAGTCCCAGTGTCAACCAAGCCCTACTCCTTCAGCTTCACAGCACCCCTTACCATTGGCGTCCACCACTGGGTTCGGGGACTGCCGCTACGACAGGCACCAGTGACCTTGTGGTCACAACTCACAGGTGCATCAGCAATGGAGGTGCTGAACATGGTCCGTTCAGACTCCATGTCCCCAGCCTCCCTTGGAATGCTGTCAAAGCTCTGTTGAAGATGGAAGTTGAAGATCTCCCAGACAGGGGGTTCTGCCAGACCTTCCCATCACAGCCTTACTCTACATTTGGGTCTGCCAGGTCTGACTGACATCCTTCCCGGCAATCAGATCCAACTCATCACCAGATGGTGATCAGTTGACAGCTCGGCACCCCTCTTCACCTTGTGCTCAAACAAGATGTTTGTTATGGACAAGGTGTGACTAGCACAAAAGTCCAATAGCAAAACATCACTTGGGCTTAGAATGGACAGGCCCAATCACACCCCTCCAGGTCTCACTGTCATTGTCCACACAAGCACTGAAGTCCCCCAGTAAAAACAGCTCACTCACTCACCAGGGTAAACTCCAATGTATAGGCACTGCGCTAGGGGGCTACAAGGGGGCTCTGCACCTCTCTCCCTGGGCAATTCCAGAGTAGAAAAGAGTCCAACCCCCCCTTGAGGAAATTGGTTCCAGAGCCCAGTCTGTGCATAGAGGTGAGCCCAACTAAATCTAGCTAGTATCTCTTCTCAACCTCCCACACCAACTAAGGCTCCTTCCCCACCAGGGAGGTGATGTTCCATGTCCCGAGAACCAGTTTAGGCAACCATGGATCAGATTGCCATCGCCTCTATACCTGGCCGACACCCAATACACAAAGCACCACACCCATATAGCTCCTTTCGCCGGTAGTGGGCCCACAGAAGGATGGTCCCATGTTGCTCCTTCATGCTGGGACCCATGGGCAAAGTCCCAGCCACCAGGCACTCAACGAGGAGCCCCTCCCCAGGCCTGGCTCCAGGGTGGGGCCCCAATAACCCTGATCTGGGTAAAGGGAAACTGGGTTCCTTGTTTGCTTATCCATATGGGTCAAGAATCGCACTTTGTCTGACTCATTACCTAGAATCAGTTTGCCTTTGGAGACCCTACCAGGGGTAGGCACCCCAACAATATAGCTCCTAGGATCATTCAGGCACTCAAACCCCTACACCACAGTAAGTTGGCGATTCAAAAGAAAATGTGTACAATATGACAAAAACCTGAACCTTCAGAACCTTCGGTGAAAAGTAGTTTTAATGACCCATGAACTTGTATGCTCTGCTCCCAGCCAATCAGCGACCAGATCAGCCTTGAAATTGAATATGATAAAACACTCACAGCCCATGTTTGATGAACTTTTTATTCAATCACAGATGGATTTGAAGATAGCATAATCATGTCCAAGAATCTTTGCATAAGTCTTTATTGACCAAAGAAATACAAGAGAACAGAAATAAGAAACAAGGGTAGCCATCTCCCCTGCTGACACTAAAATCAATGAATCTGTCAATGAATGTAGCAGCAGTCTGCTTCTCAGCATATCTGTGGGATCTGTTCAAATGCCCCCGTCCCAAAGGAGGGACACTGATAAGGGGTGAAAGGAGACAGTCTGGATGGGACTGGCTTCATTATCTGTGCATTTCACTGCACAACAGTGTTTGTGCTGACATCTTGTTCAGCCTCAGTTCTTCTGCTGCCCTCTGGCTATGTGCTGCTCCTGATTAAAGGACGCACACACACATGCATCATACTCTGAGCCATTGGACCCACATTGAGGTTTTCCTGCTTTAACTGAAACCATTATATGTTGTATTGTTTTGTTTCTGTAATGGTCATGATTTAGTGTTCTGTCACTTAAAATAAAAAATATTACACATTTTGTTTTGTTCAGATGTGATCACTATCATTTTCGGTCTGCATTCATATATGATTGTACCTAAGTGGGCCAGGAACTAGCATTTAATAATTGTGGTAAAATGTTGCCAAATGTTACCTTACCAATGTTTACTATATCACAGTTGATGGTGCACTAACAAAATTATCAGGGTTGGACAATATCTGGAATTTGTTGTGGAATAGTCTAACCAATGTCCTGCTTTGTGTGGGACAGCAGAGCATTGTTATCCCTTATCACTACTTTTGTTTCCTCACATGTACTGTACACACAATTTGGTATGTTCTCCTGCTGCTGTTAAAAAAGGAATTACAAAGTCCAGTAAGAATGATGATGGAAATGTATTTTGTTAATTTTAGTCTCAATATGTGGAACACACAATGCATGAGAGCATAAGGGATAAAGGTGCTATTATACCCAATATATACCTTAGTCAGGTATCATAGAGATGCATCAAAACAAAAGAAAAAACATTTGTGTTGTATGCTATTTCTGACCACAACACTATTACCAGTGTCTCTCCTGTCTCATCTACAGTGTGACCTTGACAGCATGATGCGTTTTGTGTATCAGGTATCTGCAACTAACAGGTATCAGTGACAGTTAATTCAAGGCTCCTCTGTCTGAACTAAAGGCCTGACCTACTCACTGAAAACATTATTGACTTCCTCAGCTTTGTATAATGAGATGCTTAGGTGGCAAGATAATTATCTCTTGCAAAAAACAAAACAAAAAACAGTCAGATGGAAGAATATGAGTTCGATACATGTAGATTTGTCATGTAAACCAATAGAGTAAAATCACTTTCACACATACACCTAGAAAATAGGTGACACAGACAAAGACACACTTCCCTCTACACTGTACACAGCAGTTTGGACTTGGAGGGAAGTTTTGATTCTAGAAGTGTTTTTTGGGGGGTCATCATTGGGTAACAATTCCATAAAATAATTACCTTTGAGCATATTATAATTCAAGCAGTCTGACCAACACATTGTCACACTGTCACTCCAACTCATTACTTACTGACACTTAGTCTGTTTCTTATGGGCGCACAGGTACCCCCAGACTTTTTTTTTTTTTTTTTTTTTTTTTTTTTAACACAAAGAGTAAACTTCATTTTGGTAATGTATTGTGTGGTCTGATGGACTTCTGCCATAGTAATAGTTAGGTTAATAAAAACTGTATGAAAACAGTTTGGTTAGGGTTAGAAATATTGTCACAATTAGGGTCAGGAAAATGAGAAAAGGAGAAGGGCTACAAAGACAGAATATGCACAAATAAAGACAGTATGAAATAAGTCATAAACCCTATTCTCCTGTGTGTAAGTTCAAGTAAACGTTGGTGTCCCTCTATAACCACCTTGTTCTAAGATTTTTTTCTACTTCACAGCATCTGCCCTATGTTGTCAATTTCTGACCAAGATTAACTTCCATCTGGTCCATTGCACATCAATAGCTGATGCAACAGGGATATCCTCGAAGTTGAAAACATATGCCAAATAGTTGGAAGGGATTACTTGGGGGTGAAAACAGACTTGTCTGACAGGAACAAAAAAATTCTATCCCCTTTTGCCTAGACTCTGTTTTCAGGCTGCAGAAAAAAAAAAGTCATGATTTGTCTGCGAAGGTGTTTTCAGACAGGTACAGGGTTAAATATGTGATGAACAGCTGTAATTACTGATAGCTGTTCAGATTCTTTCTTTCTTTCTTTCTTTCTTTCTTTCTTTCTTTTTTAACAAAAACTACTTCAAGTTAGTGCAAAAGCTTTTTTATTTTTAAAAACTTGAGTAAGTTGTTCAAAATTTGCCTTTTCAGTAAAGCTTATCTAACGTGAAACAATGACATTTTTTCCTCTGACATGCTGATGTTAATCAGAACATAACCAAAACATGAAGAGAGGATTTCAGATTTAGAGTAGCTGTGTATGAGTAAAAAGCCAAATAGAGGGAAAATGCTGCATTAGAAATTATTTAGATCCCAGTTTTAGTATATCGAGGTATAGGGAGCCGAAGAGGCTGGCTGCCTCTGACATTATCTGTTTGGTGGCCCTAAAAACAAAAGACACAGGGTGGTAGAAAGGAGGGGTAACAGAATAGAGAGGGGTTGCCAGTAACAGGGAGGATACTAGGATGGTCTGTGGGGGGATGGTGCAGCTAAGGGGGGCATTGGAGCTGGTGGAGCATGGAGAGAGGGGGAGATGGGAAATGGCAAAGGGGTTGCTACATAAACATGACAACTGGCACGATGCAAGATTTATTCTGTCACAAGTCTGGTCTGAATGTGCATCTTCTTTTTCACAAAAAAATGAGTGGGCTACATAATAATGTGTGTGCAGAGATGTAAAAAGTAGTTGAATTTTACAATTTTAAAGCTTTATTTAAAAATAAAAATAAAAAAGCCATTTTGTCTTCTTTCTTTTTTGTTATGAACAATAAACCTGCCGGGGTTTATTTCAACAGAAAAGTCCATTTATCTGCTGAATTTAGCTTGCCAATTTCATTTCCATTTCATGTCTATTTTAAAGCTTGCATGACAGGGAGCTCCTCTGGTGGGCAGGGCTCCAAAGGCACCAATTGGAGGTGTCATGTGGAATCATTTCATTAGACTGAATGAGGGAATTAACCTTGACATTCAGTAGCAAGGCTGTAATTTGGGATTCACAGCGTTAAAAAAGATTGCCTGTCAGGGCTGATTCAATGCCAGGTTTTAACTACACATACTGTAAGGTTTTCCATTTACCGTTAAGCTGTTTAGTGCTCGAGATGGATGTTTGTAGTTTTAAGACTCCTAAATACGTAGTGAGTGTTTTTCTTAATCACGTCTTTGTGGATATTTTCTGTATTAATCCCAGCACTGATATTAGGCAAGTGAACAGGCAAGGCAGGCAACTGCTTGGGGTCCCAGGAAGTTAAGAGTTCTCCAGAGGCCAATTTTACTACATAGTAATAGCCCAGAAGGAATCCCCTCCTTAAACTTGGAATGACTGAGCTCTTTCATTTGAGGGTCATTTTCATTTTCATTGTTTTGATTTAAAAAAAAAAAAAAACTAATATATACTGTATATATTAAATTCTATTCTGTGATTAAATTATTCCATGGGCTGAAGAACATTGTTGTGTCCACAGTTTGCCATGTCCTCCACAAATGCTGGTTGCTGGATGCTATCTTACACAGATGAAACCATATGTGAACAGTATCCAGAAGAGGTGCCTTCGAATCTTCTTCAAAATGTACTGAGACAAAGTGGAAAACTGTTCTGTAGTCAGACAAATGGGTTGTCAGCACATGAAATGAGCAGCTTGCACTTCTGGAGTACCAGATCTGTATATACCTTACATCATTGGTGGTGATTGTGACAAAGACCTTGGCCTGTTACTGCTGGAATCTTACATCAAACAAGATTAGGACAACATTCTCCTCCAAAAACTCCAGCAACTGTTCTAGCTTCCTTAAATTTATGGACCCACCAAGAGAAATTATCAACAGCTGTAGTCCATGAAATGAGGAACTAGCCACACAAATGTCATTTTCCAGGCAGTGGCTGGCATTGTTCCATGCTCCTGGATGTTCCCTCTAGCTAGCCTGGGCAGTGCTTCCACACATATCACCAGCCTCTTGACCCATAGTTTAGTTAATTAATACTTAAGATATAAAAAGTAACTTACAATGCTGTTCAAACAAATTAATTCACTGTTTTGTAAAACTCTTCACTTCTAGTGAAATCAAAATCAGGTAATATTTTTCAAAGTTACTGTGATCATAGACTTACTGATTATCTTATTACCTCCCACCCACATTTTAGACAGAAAGCAACATTTGTTATAAGTAAGTAATATTTTCTATTTCCCATTCATCTCTTTGGTTGTTTAAGAGTAGCATTACTGGTGTATAATCCTGATCACACACTGGTGTAATGTGTAATTGCTGTGACAGAAATAAATAAAAACAACATTAGTTTTATATATATATATATATATTAGGCCTGTATCAGTACACGTACCGAACCGAACCGTTTCGGTACACACCAGTTCGGTTCGGTACACAGCTGTACCGAAACGGCACAGTATGATGAGAAAAAGAAAAAGGAACGAAAGACGTCGTTCGATGCGGAACTTTAAATCTGTACAAGTTTCACACAGACATATGGAAGGACGCACACATTGACCCAAAATATTAAATAGCAGTTGATATAAGGTTAAAAAAAAACCAAATATGATGTGAACCTGGAAGGAAGAGACTGCAGACCCTCCACCATCATTACAGTCCAGTTTGGATCAGTTCAGGTTCAGGTGAAAGACAACAACGAGGAAAGAGATGTTAATAAGACAGATGTTGTTTGGCCCCTATGAACTAAGGTAGTTCTAAAACACTTACACTAGCTCTGTCTGTCTGTCTGTCTGTCTGTCACACATGCTGTATAATAGAGAAATAAATAGAACGCTGAAAGTATGTAAAGTTTCACTTTCGTTTCACGGCAGCATTTGTTACGTTAGTTATGGACCGCACCCCCAGGTATATAACTGCGCGCCCCCCCACCCCCCAGCTCCAAAAAAAAAAAAAAATCCCCCGTGCACACAGGCACACAACACAGTTTGTTCTCTGTCCTAAAATAAATAATTTGGTTCATTGTGTTGTCAAAGTTTCTCTTCAGTTTGTTTAAACAGAATACCAGTTTACCCTCTTGTTAATGTTGCACTTCATGTGGAATTTTTTTTGTTATTTTTATGCAGAATGTGAACTGACAGAACTGTGATTAGATTTTTCTTGTTTGTTCAAAACTGCCTTTCAGGGAAAAGTGCAATACTAATATTTAAAATACATTTAGTAATATTAATAATTTATTTTACATTCTATTTGATTTATAGCAGCAGAATTATATTATTCCTGTTTTTCTATATTCTGTTGTCTCCAAAAATTGGGGGAAAAATGTTAAAAAATTCATAAATGCATTAATAGACATTTTGACGGGTTTTCCTTCTTCCCGTACCGAACTGAAAAAAAAACACGAACCATGGCTCTGAAAACCGAAAATGTACCGAAGCGAAAATGTTGTGTACCGTTACAGGTCTTTTATATATATATATATATATATATATATATATATATATATATATATATATATATATATATATATGTATATTTATATTTATATTTTTATTTATTGGAATTTACATGCAATGCAGATGTATTTTTAAATACTTTATTTTTTTTACTTTCTATACTTTTGACATATTTTTATTATGAGTCTGATGTTGACTCAATGCACTGTGTCTATTCTATTCTATTCTATTCTATTCTATTCTATTCTATTCTATTCTATTCTAGCTCCAAGGGATGTAGTCATTTACAGCATTGACAATGTGTTTACAATATGTTTGTTTGGAGAATGTGGAAAAAAAATGATTTGTGGATTCAGTTTAATCCTATGTGGTTGGAGAACTGTGTCTTACTGGAAACTATTCCACCTTGATCTTATCACTATAATGTGCCATTAGTTGATATTTGCTTTTCATATGGAGAGAGTGTCTCCTCCACAAAGCTGCAAATGTTTGTTTTTGAAAAAATACCAATTAACTCAATCCTCTTCTATGTTAGTTCATAGGATTATACATTAGATGAGTTGGCACCTTTCCTGCTGTCAGCGCCCACAACACAATATTTGAAATCCAAGCCGGTGGTGTTTAGTTGGGTTTGCTTTCCTTGACTGGAATGTAATAAAAAGGATTACAGCGCAAAGAATGTAAACGTCTACAAAGCTCTGATCAGTATGTGCTTACCCGTGATGTTATCAAGGTGTCACTGGACAGTTATAGGGCGCTTTGTTTGTATGCAGTTATGGTAGATTTAGTGGTTAAATGCTTCCTAAGCTTTTTGTAATAGCAAGAGATTTATTGGCAGACTTTGAAATGAAAGGAAGCTGTTTAATATTCTTGATAACTAGAAAACATTGTAGTTGTTGATGGATTATAAAATGCTGCTGTTAGTAGCATGACTCCCTTTGTGATATAGAGATGACATATGTAACATGTATGTGAATAAAATATTCTGTTTTTCTCACATGCTTCTCTCATATGCTTTTTATAAACATCGCCCATGTTATCACATAATCGTTTTGAAATGGCTGATAGCTTCCCCTTTACCAATATACAGACCAATTAACAAGTTAACTGAGGCACTACATGTCTCTGGACCAGGTCAGGATGAAACAGTAGGGATAATGCAATTTATTTACAATGCCTGAGCAAGATGAAGTTGTTATGATACACAATTTTTACCATTTGTATAGTTTGTAATAACAAAGTTGGAACAGGTGGCTAATTTGGAGAAAAATGTATTATCAGTTATTATGCTAATATGGGAAACAACGACAACAACAACATAATAATAATAATAATAATAATAATAATAATAATAATAATAATAATAATAATAATAATAATAATAATAAGTAAAACAACCTGCAGTCTGTTGAATGTCCAGTTGAGGGTCCAAGAAGCTGAGTTTCTGTTCATTGAAAAAAATTTGGTATTTCACCATGCAGTCTGCAAACTCACCTTGTTATTAGCCTAGCTGGCACTATTTAGTGAGTTCATACATTTTGCTAAGTTAAGATTACTATTATCATACACAACAGTATTAACAGAGGGAAAATGTAAAGACAGACTGCTAGATCATTACATGTTCCAAACAAACTGGATGAGACTGGAATGTGCCCTGGAAAAAAAATAGACATAATTTTTTTTTTTACGAAGAAATTCAGTGTAAGTCTATGGGATCCAGGGTTTTTTCAACCCAAACCCAGTGGCCATTATGGCATCATAACTTTAAAGCAGCGTATGACTTTCATCACAATTTTTTTTTCCAAATTTGTAAAACCCAAGTGATAGCCTAATTATCGCTAATCCATTAGTCTTAACATGCATATGGACCTGAATCACTTCCCTCATGGTGAACAGCTTCGAAGATGACTCCATCATAAACACAGGCCACTTGTTTACATAACTGACCAAAATGTCACTTTTCGGAAATTTTGTCGTGAAGTGCATTGTGGGAATGGGAATTCCATTCAGCAGCAATTTCACTGTCTCTTCGTGGGTGCTGAACTCATAAGTCCTCCATTACCTCCATCTACTGACTATAGTCATTCTTTAAAACAACGCTGGTGGACTGGAGAATTTTACGTTGTAAAATTTCCAGAAAGGCCTGTGTTTATGATGGAGTCATCTTCAAAGTTGTCCACCGTGAGGGAAGTGATTCAGGTGTGTAAGCACAGAAAGACTAATGGATTAGTAATAATTACTTGGGTTTTACAAATTAAAAAAAAAAATGTGATGACAGTCATACGCTGCTTTAAGATACTTTCAAATTATCTTTGTTTTGAGCTGAATTCCTTGCCCCTTGGTTTCACCTCTGTGGTAGTCCCTCACTCATTAAATTTTCCTATCCAAGCATAGTGACTTCTGTTTCCAAAAACCTAGATTATAGCAGCCAAAATGTCAAACCTGAGTAACTCAGAATTACTTAACTCATAAACTTACTAAGGCCTATATAAACAATATCGCTGGCTTCCTGAACCTGCTATGTGACTTTGGCAAATTTTACAGGAGAAACAAAAAACTGTTTATATAACAGGAAACTGTGAAATATGACAAAATATCTGTTCCTTTAATGTTGGTACTTATGATGGAATGTAAACAACTTTCACAGAAGACTGAAATTTGAAGCTATAATAGGGGAGATAGCAGGTTTTTATTCCCAACCAAAAATGTCACTTAGCAGGTTTTATCAGGAAGCCGATGATATGATCTTCTAAGTCTCCTTCCCCCTACAAGTGTTCTTTGGCACATATCAGGATCACATTGTAAATTCTTTGTTTCTTCATTCTTGATACTTTAGCTGTTCAAATAAAGGTTTAAGTAAAGAAATATTTAAATAAATAAAACCATCTGTCAGTCATATCATTTTCTGCTATGGAAACTAAAGATTATTTTTTCCTTTTTTTAGTTTCTGCTTAATGTTTATTAAACCTAGTTTGAGACTGTATGAACACTCCAGGACATTCTCTGCATTGTGTCTGTGTGCTTGGTTAACATTTTCCACAGCATTCCAGGCTGAGCGTGGCAGTCTGCTGAGTCTGTCCTGTCTGTGTAGCTGTCAGCAGGGAAAGCTGTACCATGGCTGAGCAGCCCAACATCTTCATTCACTGCCTGTCATAATAATCCGCCACAGTCTTTCATCTCAACACCAGAACATTTGCATGTGAGGATGCAGGTAGTTGTATGTGGCCTGAGGACACTATCCCGTCACGCTCATCAGTTTACTTTCAGTCTGCAGGTGCCTGATGCTTTTCCAAATCTTTTCTTGGTCACTGCTATACCATACTGTACATCTGTATAGATTGTTTTTATGTGGGAGAGAAAGAGAAACAGGACTATTGTAGAAAAAAGTAGAAGAAAAAGTAAAGCACAAAAACAGAATTAATGAAATTGCAGTTGTGCACAATTTTAAAAACAATAAATGCAAGATTTTATTTAATACTGATAAATGTTTGAGTCAATACAAAGCCAATAACAGGGCTGGGCAGTCCGGGTAAAAGATCATATCACTGTCTCCTGAGGTAGAGTCATGAATCACGATTGATTTTTTCTTCACCTTTTATAAAATGAAGATGAGTTACAATAAAACTGTAAGTTTTCCTCTAGTTTTCTACAGGCCTTTTGCTGTCTATCACATTAGAACTTCAGCACTGTTGCAGTATTTTGGACTGAAATTATTACAAACATTGTCAATGTCCAACTGATTAGTAACGACCAGCGGTGGCTCGTCAATAGAGGGTGCTAGGGCACTGCCCCACCAGTCTCACAAGAAGACGACAGGAATCACCTAAAATAATTATACAAAAAACAGTAATATTTAAGAAAAAGAGCAACACATGATACAGGCAGTGAGCACTGTGTAAAATCTGCATTCAAGTGTAGTTTAAAATGTTTTTGGCTGTTGAGCAGTCAAGTCACATGTGTCCTGTTTGAGGTGCCGGCTGAAAACTCCATAGACTCCTATTATAAATTGCACAAAGGCACAAAAACTTGTGCCCAAGAACTGCCCACAGGAGTAAAGGTCACATTTTGAAAAGAATCAAGACCTTCCTCAGAAATGAAATCAGTGAATAGGTCTAAAAAAATACTACTGAACTACAGGTAAACAGCTGGTTAGTTAAGTGGTTATCACAATGGACTACAGTGTGGGGAGGCACAGGAATCGATTCCCGGTACTAGTGTTATCAGTGATATGTTTTTAACCCTTATGTTGATTTTCTATTTTTTTCAATACCATGCGATCTACCCTCACTACCTTCACCCCTGGTCTAAATGCAATGGCCTTACTATCGGTGGAAAACACACTTGTCATTGACATGCCTGACTTTAACAATAGTCATAGAAAAATGTGCTTGTTTGAAGGATAGATGGGTGAAATGTACATATTACAAAATACGTGACTGAAAACACATACTGTGTATTTTAATTTAAATTTAAATTGATATTTTAAAATAGTGCTGCATGCACTTTGGTGTATCCTAGTGGTGATATGTGGTTATAATGCAGCTGAAAACTGACTTGGTTACTGCACCCCACCAAAAAATAATTTCACCAGCCACCACTGGTAACCACTAATCTCCATGTATAGCCACAGTGATACCATTAATTACTAATATTGTTGTGATTTAATTTGGCTCAAGTAGCTGAATTACAGTGACTCTTTACTGTTACTTTTTCAGCAGAGGCAAAACAACATGTTCAAATTCTATCTGATGGTAGTCGTAGATATTAGAAATAGACAAGATATTCAACAACAATAACAACAACAACAAATGTATACAAACTACACAGTACATTACAAAAAGAAACAAAAACTCACAAACAAAAATAGATATATAAATGGGCCTGGTCAAAGTGGTAACGAATCAAAAAAATTGCTGTTCAAATGGGTATACTGTTTCAACTAAATAACCTAAAGTAACTTAAAAACACATTTTGGTAGGTATTTATAAGTACTTTGATATGGCAAGAATGATGATTTACTTAAATGGTATATTTGTGGTAAAAAAATGGTAAAACAAGCCTGGTAACGGATCCAAAAAAAAAAGAACATATATATTTTTTTTACTTATGCAAATAGATAAAATACCCTGTTCCTGACAAAAGTTCACATAACATACAATTAAATATGTTAAATAATATGTGTTTCTATGACACCAATTAGTGCTGTAGCAAAAATGTGCCATACTTAAAATTTCATTAGGGGCAAGAGAAAGTAATGGGTCAAATTGCCCATTGAGTAACAGATCAAAACAGACTATAGTCTCAAAAGCACAGACTATTTTGTTTGGAGAAAACAAACAGGTAAGTTTCCAATTACGACTTTATTATATACAACATAGCTAATATAAGGAACAAGTAACTGTACATCATTAAATTGAGTACCTTGGTGTTATTCTTCTATCATACATTGTTAACAATACATTACAGTTTGTGCATTCTGTTGGAGCTTAAAATACAGTTATCATATCCCCAGAAGGGAACCCAAACACTCAGCTGATCAGATAAAGTCATACATAGAAGCCTCGATCTAATTCTTTACCTCATTTGGTAGAAGAGAAGAGGAAGCCGCCACTCTGCATGGCAGGCTAATGAAACCATTACTTTCTCTAGATACCTAAAAGGCCATGAAATCATATCACAGAATAAATTATATGGGTATTCTTGTGAGGACATTTTTAAGAAAACTGGATAAAAAAATTCTAGAAAATTCACTTGAACCAAAATTTCCGCTCCCAATGTTTTTGATACATATACCGAATAAATTCTAAACAGGAAATACATTTTACTAATTCTGACACACCCTGTTCTTCATCAATAGCTGATGTTAATTCATAATTGTGCGCACTTGGTAAGTGCTCAGGATGGCTTGTTACAATATTTAGTGCAAATAAGTCAGTTGTTGGTAACGGATCAAAGAACAAGACAAGCAATGTTCACATACTTACCAATAATTTATTGAAAAAATTATATAAGGTACCTTAAAGTAGGTATTATCTTTACTTTCTGTAATTTTCATTATCCACTTCCAAGTAAAACCATACCAAAAAACAAAAAAAAAAAACCCCACTGATTTCATGGTAACTGATCAAATGCCTATAATCTCCAGGCCCCAAACTTTAGATGCAACAAAAATAACTTTTTGGAAAAGGTAGTATAAAAATCTCAACACAGTATGTTAGATACACATAATAAAAAGTAAAATATGAAAAAAGAACTTCATGTGTTACATTTTCCAAATTTTTTACAATATTTAAAAAAAAATTGCAACTCTGAGATGAAGTAGATGAAGTAGATATGCCGTTTTCATATCGCTGTAACTGTTTTGTCAACAGAAATTTTTTAAAACCAAAAACAGAACCAAAAACGAGACAAAGTTTGCAATTTTTTTTGTCATAATAGAGTATTGGGGGACAATTGTATATATATATATATTTTTTTTAACACATGTATACCTATCCTTGACCAGGCCCAAATACATACATACATACATGCATACATGCATACATGCATACATACAAACATACATACATACATACATACATACACACAAAACAAAATGACAAATAATGATGAGAATGAATAACTAAGCAGATGTTTTAAAATAAAATAAAAGTTCATCTGTATCTGCATCTGAGCATTGTGGTAGACAACTCAAACCAATTAGTCAATCATCAACAATCATGATGAATTTAATAGTAAACTGATCAGTCAATATATCATTGTTTTTATTTTTGTCAAGTCTTCTGTTTCTGCAAATTAAACCTAACTCTAATCAGTAGTATGGATTAGAAAACTGTAAAGCTTTATTTGCTTTAGTTTTGAATTGGCGATGATAAAAACATGACATGAAACATGAAGGCAATTATGTTCTAATAATGCATGATAAAGACAAACTCATTTAACTAGCAGTATAGTAATAGTAAGTTACAAGTATTGACAGTTAAAGTTTGGGAGCGAGATAATAATGGATTGGATTTTATATAGCGCTTTTCTAGACACCCAAAGCGCTTTTACATTATTGATCCATTATTCATTCACTCTCACATTCTCCCTCTAGTGGTGGTAAACTACATCTATAGCCACAGCTGCCCTGGGGCAGACTGACAGAAGTGTAGCGGCCAGTTCGCACCTACGGCCTCTCTGACCACCACCAAACATTCATACGCATTTATACACCAGTGTGAGTGGCACTGGAGGCAAGGAGGGTGAAGTGTCTTGCCCAAGGACACAACAGCACATGGACAGGGCGGGATTCGAACTGCCAACCCTTCAGTTATTGGACGACCCACTCTACCACCTGAGCCATGACCGCCCCTGAGATTCCATATTCTTTCTGAAACCATATGAAGGCAAAGAGAGTACTTGTCTTATATCATTATTAAACTGGAAAACAAACAAAAAAACTGCAATTAAACTGCAAAAATCAAGGATGTAAAGAGTGATGCTGTGTTTGAGCCAGAATAGATATACCCATTATACCCTCTTGGATTTGGATTATTAGGTTGCCATGAAAACAGGTCAAAAATGAAACAAAGGAGTAACACAAGGCCAAGTCCTAACAGGACTGTGGGAGAAAAGATTCACCAGTAACACAACAGAGTGTACGGTGTGAACAGCTTGTCCACATGTCTGTCCATGGACACTTTTAACTTAGCTCAGTGAAGAAAAAAAACTGCCTCATTAAATCCTGAAGGCTCATATCACACAATACCAGTTGGATGGCATAGGCCTATCAGTGTTTACCAAGTCGTACCAATGGTAAACACGTACAGCACTGTGCAGATATATGGCTCTGGATTTCTCACCTTATGAGGACATACATCTGTTTGTACAATCAGATGCA
This sequence comes from Sphaeramia orbicularis, assembly GCF_902148855.1. Classification (NCBI taxonomy): domain Eukaryota; kingdom Metazoa; phylum Chordata; class Actinopteri; order Kurtiformes; family Apogonidae; genus Sphaeramia; species Sphaeramia orbicularis. The sequence goes on from NC_043973.1 coordinate 5,804,222, forward strand.
GGGATTGACTCCTTTATGAGGAAAATAAAATTCAAGTCTCGATAATGGAAATCATTAAAGGAGTTATATATAATATTTCAACTTTAAAATATTCAGAAATTACCTAAAATTCTTACTAAGATGATCAAAAACAGTTCTGATGTTATGCCAAAGATATCAGTGTTTTGTATTGCTGAATTTCCTGTCAGACCCAGCCAGTCCTTCACTAAGATGAGAAGTGAGTCACTGTGTCCTTGAGTCTGCTGGTCTTACCATTTACACACACTGCCTTTTTCATGATACCATAACATGGATGTATGTGTAAACAATGAGATTTACAGTTCATTCAGTGAGTAATACATCTGAGGAGACACTGTATTAATGTATGTATGACAACATATAGAGAGTTATAATAATACACCTAGTCACCTCCAGTGTGGAAGTTTAACATCACTGATGCTGACTAGCATAGCTGACTTGACAGTGTAAATTTCAATAGGATATAACAGACAGAAGTTTGCAAATTGCAGAGGGGTGACAAGGAATCTATATTATAAAAGCTAAGTGGCCTCTGTGTGCATGTGTGTGTGCCTGGGGATTCACACAAAATCCAGAAAGACCTGAATGCTGCAGTTTGGTATGTTTATGTATTTTTTGTCCAGGAAGACAGTCGTGAAAACGACAAGTTGTTAGGACCAATATTTTGGGAGATATTAGTAATTTTGGAATACAATAGCCTTACAATCATGTTTTTATGGCCACAACGCTTTGGCAGTGACTGCTGGACAAATGCGGTACAGTATGCACAAATACACAACAGCATAAAACCTACCACATCTAGAAGCTCTTTAGGTATTGGTTAATCAGTTATTCTAGAGAGGAATTCTCTGTCTTCTTTTGGATGTGTGTGTCTACTTTGATGAATTGCATGAAGGTATGTTTCTGCTAGACATAAAAATAATACACATATATACCAGGGGTGCACATCATACCATCTTACTGAATGGTACACCCCTCATGGTTCAGTATGAGCATGTACCGTGGCTCATTTGTCATTTTCAAATGACATTTCTGGAAGACTGGCATTTCTATTAAAGCTTTGCAAGATGACATACAGAATTCTACTGTCATTGGCTGGAGCCGGCTAGAGGCAGACGCACTTTTCAAAGAGTGACTGTGTGAGTTAGCCAAAAACTACCAACATATTTATGACAACCATCCTTCTGAATATCAGCATCACTATCCACATTAGTAAAACCTCCTCACCATGTTTGTTTGATTTTCTTCTTATTCTCCAAAAACTTTACTCTTCTTCATGGTAAGTATGGTAGTTAAGAGCGGCACCCTCTGGTGGACTGATTGAGAAACGGTCAATCCAACATACAGGACGCATGGAAGTATGAAGGCAGTGACGCAGGACAAAGTTAGAAATGGACATACCTTTCTCCATCAACACCCAGTTATGTTTCGGTGCACAGCCAGGCTCTGTGTCCGAACGGTACCATACGGTGAACCATGATTCAAGAACCACAGTGCATACCAAACCGTGGATAACCTGTACCGTTGCATCGCAAATACATACAAGGACAAGGCTGGGATGGGGGTGGAGGTGGGGGTTACAGAACTTAAATTCATATAGTTTACACAAAAAAGTAATTTTATTACGCAAACAAGAATTGACAGTGGCCCATAGCCTGGTGTTTTAAATTCATTGGGAGTGTCCAAAAAAGTGAGGCCTGTTACATAGAAAGGAGGTCCAGAGGGTCCCTTTACCAACTGTCTATACTAAAACAGTTATGTTTGCGTTCCTTCCAGTTTATCATTATAATGCGTTTTGCTGATGGGAATCCAAGTGACAGTATTTTGTCCATTACATTTCATTTTACATTTTGGCTTCTTATTCCCAGTAGGCATTCCATTGGGTATGCTGATATCTGCACATCAAACAGGAAAGATAATTTTTCAACAACAGCACTCCAAAATAACTTCACAGCTGGGCATTGCCACAGCATATGCATTGGTGTGCCTTCTGCCCCACAACCATGCCAGCACAAACTTGATTTTTCCTTATTCATTATATTTTGTATATAGGGTGTGATATAAGCTTGATGTAATAATTTAAGATGTACAATTTTATACATGGCACATTTTGATACTTTGTGCATCTTTGCAGTGCTGCATCCCATTGTGAGGCAGAAAGAGGAACACCAGTGTCTTGAGCCCATTGTGTTTTAGTTGGGTAGTTAACAGAACAACTTGTACATACTTGAGATGGTGCCTCTCCAGGAGACTATACATTTTAGTTTGGCTTCAAGTTCCTTTTTGTCCCCCATGTTTGTACCCTGCCATGTTAATAAGGGTTTCCGAACAGTTTTCATTTGCAGTTAAGTTAGAAATTCAGACTCTTTCGATCCATATAGTGTTTTTAATTCTTTGAATGACACAATTGTTTTCTCTTTTGTAATTAATTGTGAAGTACATTTAATTCTTTTTTTTTGGTTGCCAAATATTATTTTTAAGCATTATTTTACTTGCAGTAAACAAAGGATTAGACCACAGTTGACAAGAAGGTAACACTTCCCTATTAAATCCAAGATACTTATGTAATAATTTTACAATGTCCCCTGAGAATTTAAATAATGAGTTGTTCATTTTGGAAGTAGTTTTGGGGCTGTACCAAAGACTTTCTGATGATAGGTCTGAGTTGAATTCCTGTACCACTTTTTCCTCAAGCCATTCCCAACTTCCAGCTTCTTGTACACCATCATAGGCCCATTTTAAGGGATATCTGGAGTTAAATGCAATATAATATAGATAAGGAATGGTTAATGTCTTGCTACATGTTCTTCTCCTGAATAGGACTTCCTCCATAGCCACATAAAAACTCTTTTTGGATTCCAATTACTTTTGTGGTACTGATAGCACTGTTTTTGCCACCAAGCTAGTCCTATTGCAAGAAGACAGTGATGGCCACAATAGTGGTTTTTATACTTCTCCTTCTTAAATAAGACATGGATCAGGTTTTTATTAAGTAGAATAGGGTGTGCTTGTGTTGGAATTCAACAGACACAGGGATGGAATGGCTGTCATACATGCAGACATGCTGATTTCACGGGGAATTTTTCCAGAGCTGTATCGTATGTGAGTGAGAAAATATGTGAGTGAGTAAGAATGAATTATGTCTTGTACAGCCCCTCATCTCTCTCTCTCTCTCTCTCTCTCACACACACACACACACACACACACACACACACACACACACACACACACACACACACACACACACACAATTACTAGGCCTAATTTCATTGTTTCTATTTCTCACTATGACACACATGCACACACACTCCACTGTAAACGCATTCTCTCTGTCTCTCTCTCACTCTCTCTCACATTCACATTCACACTCACACTCACACACACACACACACACACACACACACACACACACACACATGCTTAATCATGACACAAACACTAAGTTACATTTAAGGCTTGTTCTCACATAAAAAAGTGAGGCCTCTTTGAAGGAGTAATGGGCATAGAAGTTATACTTGTTCAAGTTAATTGATGCAATGTTTTTTGCAACATATTAAAATATTTGTTGCAATTAAAAGTCCAGCAATTTAAGATGGATGTCTTCAAGTTTTTATATTTCTATGGCTTGACTAGTGACTTATTTGACCTTAGCTATGACTTGACTGACGCTTAAAAAAAATGACTCGGGACTTGCTTGAGACTCGTAGGTTAAGACTTGAGACTTGCTTGAGATTTGCACATGTGTGACTTACTCCCATCTCTGGATAATAATGAGAAGAATCAGAATTCAAATCAAATCACATTTATGTATATAGTGTCACATCATAACAAAAGTTGTCTCATGCTACTTTACATTTAGAGCTGGTGTAAACCAGACTCTTAAGCCAATTTAAAAAAAAAACCCAACAGAATCCACCAGGAGCAAATTGTATGTAAGCTGTGAAAATTCTTATTTACACAGACAACCCAGCTAACACTAATAACTGGAGTTGAGAATGAGAACAAACTGATGTCGAGCTCAAAGATACACTTACTGAAATCAAAGATTTTCAGTGGGACAGCAAGCAACAACTGTAAGAAAGAAAGAAAGAAAGAAAGAATACCAAGGTGAGACTAGGTGAGGTGGAAGACCGTATAATGGAAGCTGAAGGATGGCTACAGCCAATGGAGGAGGTTATGACAGAGCTCCAGGCTTGACTCACTACTAACAGACCATGAGGGTTGGTCAAGACCAAATAACATTAGGATTTAACATTAGGACTTTGTGTGTATGTGTGCATGTGTTTGTGCAGCAGCTGCTCCCCTCTGAGTGTCCCTCAGGACTACAGCATGATTGCTGTTTGTATGTTCGCTCAAAATGCACATGAAGGGCACTTCAATGAGACAGCCAACAAAACCATCAGACAAAGACATGAATAACACACACAGCCTTTTCCGGTTAGATTTACAGAGTTATTCTTTTAACCACATTTGCTACAGATGTTTTGCAAAACCGATATTTTTCTCTACATTTCAGCCTCTTGTATACAGGAAAACAGTGTATTAGGTGACAAAATTGAAATTTGTGGTTTGTGTATATCCATGTGGACAGGGAAAATGAAGACAATGAAAAACTGTGGCATCACACTTCATCAAAAAGCTGGCCTTTCTATGTTGATATGTTTGAGTTCATACAGTGGACCAGTTTGCCAGTTGTGTAAAACTTTAAAAAAGCAGCATTTGTATGCCCTCCTGCATGTAAACAGGAATATTAGATGAATATTCATTTTCATTAACCATGTAAACTGCTTATTGTCCTATAGTCATTGTTACTTATTATTATTTGTTTGGAGGTAGCTGCCAGTGTCTTTCAAGGGAAGTGGTATGTTTCATTAGAGCTACACTCCCCCCTAGTGGAAAACATTTGTAAGTAACACACTACATATTTAAGAAAACTGTACCAGGTAGTGAAGTAAATGTACTCGTTTAGTCAAATGGTCTCTAATCTGGGAACTCTGTATGTCTTAATATTAATTCAAACATTGTATAACTGACTATTAAGGCCCTGTTTGACCGGTCTCTTAAATATCCTTAGCACACATAACCTTTTGACACTTATATGCCTGGCTATTCGCTTAGAATGTTTTCACAGCTGAAAGCCCAAACTACAGTCCAAAAGATGGTCAAATTTTTTCTTTTTTTTTTTTTTGAGTGTATCCATTTCATCTGGTTCATTTTGCTTTCACACTGCAATTCTGGAAATTTTGACTAATAATGTCATCATTTTAGTTTTTTGAAGATGTTAACCTTCATCCTGTGATGGATCTGAAATGCCACCCAGTGCAAAAAGCATTCACCCACTGTTCATCAGCCGGTCCATGATTCAGTCATCAAAGACTGACCAAAAACAGGGTGTCCACACCATGTTTCAAGGTTTCAACTTGGTACAAACTTGAATGTCCAAAAGTCAGGACCAAACAAGGTAAGCTAGAAAAACATTTGAAAAAAATAAGTACAAATGACTTGCCACTCTTCTTTTTCTTCTATTTATTAGGACAGGGTTTTCATTGTGTGTGGATTTGTGAGGTAGTAGTAGTAGTAGTGGTAGTAGTGGTAGTAGAAGCAGTAATAATAGTAGTAGTAGTAGTAGTAGTAGTAGTAGTAGCAGCAGTAGTAGTAGTAGTAGTAGTAGTAGTAGAAGAAGTAGTAGTAGTAGTAGTAGAAACAGTAACAGTAGTAGTAGTAGTAGTAGTAGTAATAGTAGTAATAGTAGTAGTAGTAAAAGAAGTAGTAGTAGTAGTAGTAGCAGTAGTAGTAGTAGTAGTAGAAACAGTAACTAATAGTAGTAATAGTAGTAATAGAAGCAGTAGTAGTAGTAATAGTAGTAGTAGTAGAGGCAGTAATAGTAGTAGTAGTAATAGTAGTAGTGGTAGAAGTAGTAGTAGTAGTAGTAGTAGTACTAGAAGCAGAAGTAGTAGTAGTAGTAGTAGTAGTAGTAGTAGTAGTAGTAGTAGTACAGGTACATCCCAAAAAATTAGAACATCTTGAAAAAGTAAAATATTTTTTGTCACTCATTTCAGAAAGTGAAACCTATATATTATATAGACTCATTAGATATAGAGTGAAATATTTCAAGCCTTATTTCTTGAAATTTTGATGATTATTGCTTATAGATAATGAAGACCCAAAATTCAATGTCTCAGAAAATTAGAATATTGCATAAAATCAATAAAAAATGGATATTTTAAACAGAAATGTCAGGCTTCTGAAAAGTATGTTCATTTCTATGTCCTCAACACTTTATTGGGCCACGTTTTACATGAATTACTGCATTAATGTGGCGTGGCATGGAGGCGATCAGCCCGTGGCACTGCTCAGGTGAAATGGAAGCCCAGGTTGCTTTGATAGTGGCCTTCAGGTCATCTGCATTGTTGGATCTGGTGTCTCTGATCTTCCTCTTCACAATACTCCATAGATTCTGTGTGGGATTCAGGTTAGGCCAGTTTGCTGGTCCATCAAGCGCAGTAACACAGTCACTGAACCAGCTTTTGATACTTTTGACATTGTGGGCAGGTGTCAAGTCCTGCTGGAAAATGAAATGAGCATCTCCATAAAGCTTGTCAGCAGAAGGAAGCATGAAGTGCTCTAAAATGTCCTGGTAGATGGCTGCGTTGACTGTGGACTTCAGAAGACACAGTGGACCAACACCAGCAGATGCCATGGCAGACCAAATCATCAATGACTGTGGAAACTTCACACTGACCTTGAAGCAACGTGGATTCTGTGCCTCTCCATGCTTCCTCCAGACTCTGGGACCTTAATTTACAAATGACATGCAAAACTGACTGACTTTGGACTTTCTACAGTCGCTTTCTACAGCTCAGGTCCGTCAGCTGAACTCCAATAATCTTTGAACAAACTTTAACAATCTGGTTCAAGTTGTTTCTGTCCTTTAATGACAGTCCATGTAACCAGCAAATGAATGAAAGTGTTAAAAGACTTTCAATAAAAGAATGATAAAAACAAGACAAAATGCCCTCAGAAACACTAAAAGAGTTCAGCTTCTGCAACAAGTAGATCCTTTGTTGACCTCGTTTGACTATAGATGAGTTTCATTGTTTACTAACAACAGTGATGTGTGCGTACCTCTGAGGCAAAAACACCAGTACCAGCTCCAGCCGGCTCACATACACCTCCAGGCTCTCCCCCAGAACTCCTGAACGAGCGAATATGTTAGCTCTAAAACTGTCCATTAACTGTTTCTGCCCAAAAGCCGATCCCATCTTCTCTTTCACGGTTACATAATTTGACTTAACCGCATCGGAAAGACTGTCCCATAGTCGAAAAGCAGACTGTCACAGACGGGTGGGGTGCAGAGGTTGTACTATACATTTTTATTGTCCGTCATTTTGATGGACAGGGTCGTAAAAATTCCGTCATAACATATTATTATCCGTCATTTCAAATTTTTATTTTTTAATGATAATGAGATATATTTAGTGGTATTTAATGTTCAAAAACATCTCAGTGATGTAGCAGCTGTAGTTGCTGCTGGCTGATAAACCAACGTGATATCACTGCTCGCATAATTCTACACACCACTTTTAATTGGTGTGTTATCTGTAGACATTCTAAACTTTCCTTGTGTTTGTTTACGCAGTGTCAGATCCCATGCACTGAGGGTTAGGGTTCAGGTTCTGTGAACCACAGATCTGGACACAAACTGACGTGCCATAGCACATGAAAGGTAGAAAATGCGTACATATAACACACCAAATGCCATCAGAACTGGAGTATAACTTGCTTGTCCGTCATCCATCACCACATCAGTCCCTCTTTTTTCACCGTGTTTATCAATGCCATCACATTTACTGGGCTTTTTTAAAAGAACTAAGGAGACTCGGCTGTCTGCACAGTTTGCGCTAGCAAAGTAGCATCTAATTTAGGCTAAAGTTAGCTAAACAATGATTACCCTCAGTATTTTAATCTGTCAAAATGACGGATGGCCTTCAGAATTTTCCGTCATTTAAAAAAAAAAAAATCCGTCAATGGCGGAATATTTCCGGTTAAGGCGACCTCTGTCTGGTAGATGTCCAGTACTTACAGATCTGAAGTGTGCACTGCACAGACCAGCATTCTGAAGTTCCTCCTCAGACCAGTTCTCGCGTCTTAATGCCTCCAACCATAACTTTCGCCGACTTTTCTTGGAGGGATGTTTGCCAGCAGGAATTCTGTAGAAGTTTAAATCCTTCTGTGTGTTCTTTCTGTTCTGACAACCCACGGCACAGCAAGACGACGGCATTATTTACACTTACAGTCAGTGTTTTGCTATGAACTCAGTGTGCTTTCTGCCTCCAAGGTGTGCGAGCAGCATACGTTGTGTGTCATCATGAAACTGATCTATTGACTCTGTGTTTTGAAGAAACTTTAGGTCTGAGTCAAACACAGTTCCAAGATACTTGTAGGAGTCCATGATTTGTACATCTTCACCATGAATGATGCTACTTCCAGGTGAACCAACGATGTATCCCAGGAAGGAGACGGAGGGAGCGTGGAACTCACATTTTTCAGCCTTCACAAACAGGGGGTTTTCTAGGAGGCACTGCAGGACCAACTGGATGTGATGAATGTGTTCCTGTTTAGACCAAGAGAAGATCAAAATATCATCCAGATAAACAAACACATATTTATTCAATGTGTCCCAGAAACCATCGTTGATGAGGGCTTGGAAAACGGCCGGGGTGTTGGTGAGTCCAGAAGGCATCACCAGGTACTCATAGTGCCCTGTAGGTGTGTTGAAGGCTGTCTTCCACTTGTCCCGTTCTCAAATTCGAACCAGATGATAAGCATTGTGGAGGTCCAATTTGGTGTAGATGGTGGCCCCTTGAAGGCAGAGGCGATGAGGGGAAGAGGGTACCATTCTTTATTGTAATGTTGTTAAGACCCCTGTAGTCAATGCAGGACCGTAGTGAACTGTCCTTCTTACTCATGAAGAAGAACCCTGCTCCAGTGGGTGACGAGGAAAGGCGGATGATCCCAGCTGCCAAGGCGTCGTCAATATAGGTCTCCATGGCCTCTCTTTCAGGTGCACACAGCTGGGGGCGTGGTACCAGGCAGGAGATCTATGGTGCAGTCATATGGCTGATGAGGAGGTGGCAAAATGGCTCTAGCTTTGCTGAAAACCTCCCGGAAGTTATGGTAGTCTGGAGGCGCCTTGGATAGGTCAGTGATCAAACAGGAACTGACGGACTGCAGAGGACCAGCAGCTTGTCAAAGGCAGATCTGATGACAGGAGGGTCTCCATCCCAGGATGGACCCCTTTGACCAATGTATGTGGGGGTTGTGTCGACAGAGCCAGGGGTAACCAAGGATTAACAGGAGGTCTGGTGATCTCAGGATATGAAACTGGATGGTCTTGTGGTGGTTTCCAGACAGAAGCATTTGGATGGCCATGGTCTGGTGAGTGATGGCACCCAGGAGATGTCTGTCCAAGGCACTGGCAGGCTGAGACAGGGCAACCAACTCAATACCCAGCTGGTTAGTGAGCTCCTTGTCAATCAGGCTGACCCCCCCCGATCACTTAAGGTAGCAAGGGTGTGAGAGCCTCCCTCCAGTAGGGGCTGAGCATGAAACAGAGGCCTGGAACTAGGGGCAGAGGTCTGTGACCGGCAGAGCAAACAGTACAGTGCAGTTGGTGAGAAATGGGTTGCAGCCCGGAATAGTGTTCTGGCTCCCCCACCTGAGGCTCCACAGTAACACCAGAGGGGGAGCTCACCGCAGGAACAGAAGGAGGTGGAGCTGGAACAGAGACAATGTGCTGTGACATGGCAGTGGCCAGCTGCTGCACCTGAGTGGCTTAGGACACTAGCCCTCTCTCCAGAGTCAGTGAAGTCTGTTGAGCCTCTGCTGCATCTGAGGCCAACCCTGCTCCATGCTACTGCAGCATACCCTCCACTTGGTCTAACTGGAATTGAGGAGAAGATGGGTCTGCTGGGTTCATGTTTGGCCAGATTGTACTGTAACGGGTGTGGTTAGGACCCAAATGCAGAACACTGAAATCCTGAATTAGTTCAGAAGCATCTTTATTATCGCCACTCAGCACATTCATCTAAATAAAGGGATGGAGTCCGTCCCACAGTTTGTTCCTCCATCGGAACCTTAAAGCTGTACTCCCAGAGCTTGCTATGGCTATCTGAGTAGAGATGATGAGATTGTAGTCTGATGAATCCACTGGTGGAGCCGAGGAGCCAGTGAGGAGCGAGCAGCCGGTGAGTTGGGGCAGGCAAGGGGTTCATAGCTGGATGAACTGACTGATGACAGGAGCACTGAGGCAGGAGACGAGGTCGGGGACAGAAGGCAGGTGAGTAAACCGGGGAGCAGTTGGAGAGATGTGGTCTAGGGCAGAAGGCAGGCAGGTTTACCGGGAGACAGGCGAGGAGAACAGGTCAGGGATGGACGAGGTTGGCAACGGAGGATCAGACAGGAGGTAAATGCTGGAAAGTCTCGCATAAGAATAGAAGAACAATCTGGCCAAGACATGAGAGTAGGAGAGGCAATATATACAGGCTGCCTGATGAGCAACAGTTGTGTCCACAGGTGAAGGGAGTTGAACTGATGAGATGGGTGTGACTGACCAGAGGGAAGAGAGCAGAGAGACAGAGATGTGACATTCACCAGGTACTCCAGCTTCTTCCCACCAGCCAAAGACATGCATGACTACTTTCATTGGTTGATCTAAATTGCCCATAGGTGTGAATGTGAGAGTGATTGGTTGTTCATCTCTATGTTAGCCCTGCGATAAACTGGTGACACATCCAGGGTGTACCCCACCTTCGCCCATACGTAGCTGGGATAGGCTCCAGCACCCCATGACCCTCTTGAGGATAAAGCGGTTCAGAAGATGAATGGATGGATGGATTTGTGAAACTGATGTAAACTATTTCAGTTTCACAAGATTGTTGTCTTTAAAAGGATACTATGTTGTTGGTCTGACAGCAAAGGATGTACAGGAGTATTATGACTGTAGTTTAGATATTTATTTATTATTAACTTTTAGCTTTTATTAATTATGCTAACCAACATAACTTTGAAATAAAATACCCGCTCATAGCTTCAGTACAACAGAGATTTAACATTTGGCTTCAAAGAGATTTGTCCATTACTGGAAGATCCTTGGTAGCTAAAGTTGAAGGCCTTTTCAGACTTATATATGCAGCCATGTTACTTGATGTTTCAAAAGAAATATACACAGAAATTGATAAAATATTATTTAACTTCATTTGGAAAAGGAGAATATATTATATTAAAAAAATGGCATGATAAATAAGTTGTGTTTGTTATGACACGACACTCTGGCGTGGACACAAATGCTCAAGACACACGAGGTTGAGAGATTAAGAATTTTAATTAAACAAAGAATCCAAAAATACAAAATGGGAGAACAAAAAGAGGGAGCACAACATGCTCAATATAAAACTAAAAAGCCTGAAGAACAAAAACACATGGAGCTAGGATCTAGATTCAAGAACAAGATGGTCTTCATAGGGGTTACAAAACGACGCACTGACAACAGACAAAGGGAGAGAGGAGAATATATAGGGAGAGCAGGGATCACATTCAGGTGTGGGTAATCACAGGAGGAACACCAGGTGCAGGCAATGAGGGAATTAGGGAAGACAATGACAAGACAGAGTGCAGATAAAAACAGGAAGGCGACCACCATCACCAAAATAAAACAGGAAGAGACAAAACAAAAAACCCTAAACTAAATCAACACAAACGATGACGCATGACAGTGTTCTGGTGGCTTAAATTCTTTAGACTTCACCTCCCTAAACTCTTCTTTTAAAATCAAATGGATCAAACTTTTCTTAAAAAATCCCAATTCAGTCTGGAACTTTATTACTGCTATTTTTTAACTCGCTTGGAGGAATGCATTTTCTGCCAAGATGCAATTACAATATTTCTAAATTACTGATCTAACTGTCCAATTTTCATAGTCAGCTCTTATCATCTTGGTTAATGCTATACTCACACAACTTCTCTCCCCATAAATATTTCATTTGGAACAATCAATATATTAAGTTTAAGAACAAGTCTTTATATATTCAGAAATGGGTTGATGAAAAAATTTTACTTGTTAGTCAATTGCTGAATGACAATGGTCATTTATTCTCTTATGAAGAGTTTCTATCTGTTTATGATTTCCCTGTCACTCTGAAAAAATATGCCATAGTAGCCTATTTAATGCAATACCCGATGGGGTTAGAAGGTTATTGGTGTCTGCTCCTAAAGTTAGAAGATGTATTATCCCGGAGCTAAATCCTGTTAACATATATATTGGTAACATATGTCCTTCATTGAGCATTAAAGCCACTAATCGATGCATTAGAGAAATTATTTAAAGAGATATTGTTTCCAAACCTGCAGCTGTATTTTATTGGAATAATATTTACAATAACATAGACTGGAAAAACACTTGGATTCTGTCAAAGAAGTTTATTATTACCAATAAGGTATGAGAAGTTACTTTTAAATTGATCCACAGATGTTATCCGGTAAAGACCTATCTTGTAAAATATAAGAAAAATATTGATACTCCTTGTTCTTTTTGCAGCAATGCAGAGGAAACAATATGTCATTTATTTTGGGATTGCACCTACTCACATGTATTTTGGATTGATTTAAATAATTTCATAAACACCAAAATTGACCCTTCATGTAAATTGAACTTTCAACATGTTTTATTTGGCCTTTCACAAACTGATAAAACAAAAAAATTCACATTCATTGTACTAAATTTCCACACCAGCATCCAAACATTATCGTTTTTAAAGCACTTTTTTCCAATTATTTAGACAATTTAAAGAACATTATAAACTCTAAAGCAAATAAAATAAAAAAAAAACTGTGTCAAGTAGATAATCTTATTTAATTAATATAATTTCTATTTTATACCTCAAGCTTTTTTATTTTATTTTTATTTACATTTGTTTCTATATATTTGAAATGTAAAATATATTGTGAAATGTGGATTTTTTTTTTTATCCTACTTTGATGTATACTATTATGTATACATACTGTTCAATTGTTCATTGTTCAAATAAAAAAAAACAAACAAAACTTTTAAATAAAATACCTTTCTGTTGCCATCATGGAAGTCCTGTGTCAGAGATGCTGTATGTGTATGAGACTATATGTCCAGTTTGTGTGTAGGGATCAAACGGAGCTGACAACAGAATCAATGTGTTTCCCTTTGACATGTGTGAGACGGATGAAGCCTTATTGCCCTGGGAGCTCCTCTGGCTGTTTGCTCTGTTTCTGAATGGCTCCTCTAATAATCTTATCTCCTGTTCACTCTCTGTCTCTGCCTCTGGCTCGCTCTATCTTTTCATATGGTTCTATTTTACTAACCACCCCATCATGTTCTTACATTTCTGGCTGTGGAATTGCAATTCTTATTCACCCTGTTTACGTGTTCCTTAGTTAAATAATACATAATGCTAATCTTCTATGTATAGTCCATGTAAGTGGGGCTTTGTGGCAGAAAACATAGGAAGCGTTTCTTAACATTAGGGGCAAGTCACTTTTGAAGTGCACACAACAAATCAATAGAAATTCATTATTCACTTCATCATCATTCTGACTAGAGACTTACTGTTATGGAGAGAAAAAATAAAATAAAAATTTCCAACATGCTGGGATATTTACAGCCTTTATAACATTATTTGTTTTTGCTGATTGACCTAATTTTTAAAAGAGGACCCAAATGGAATTATATTGTTCATTCTCATAAACCTGACTTGGTTCATCAGATTGATAAACATACTGTGAAACAGCTTGCTCTTAAAGGCCCAATATGTAAGATTAAAGGTCCTGAACAGAGAATTTGTTTAAAGTGGATTGCAGCGACACCTTCGGCCGGAATTGGTGGTGTATTAAAGAGACAAAGACTCCGCTTCCCAAGGGCTCTAGCACCTACTGTCGTAAGGGCATAACTCTAGCCAACGTGTGCGTTTGAAGCTAATGAATGAGGAGTGGATCCTCTTTACAACTCTGCATTTCTTTTTTCAAGACAGCAACTTGCAGGGTGCAAAGTGACGTTTGAAATGAGACAACAAGCAAATTCATGAAGTCCGTTTGTACCATAGTTTAATAACTAGCATGAAAACAAAAGTGAAACCAAACTGGAACTCACACTCCTTCTTCTACGTCTCTTTTACTCCGGAGCTCCGGAGTGTTACACACAGACTGGTGCTTAAGATGTGTCCCAATAATATATATTTGCACTAGCTTTTCCACAAAGTATTCAAGCATTTTCATAAATGACTTCAGCCATTCAACATCTTCATCATTCTGCATTAGCAGTTCAGCGCTAGCTGCTTCAGTCTTCTGCATTCACAGTATTCTACTTTTAGAAATGCCTTGTTCGTGAAGGGCAGTTTAGTATCCAGGCCCCGGCATGAATATTAAACTCCAAACAGAACTATTTCAGTCTCACCCTACAAAGCCCTTAGTTTGGGACTGAAACAATGCTCCAAATAAAACATATTACTGACGTCACAGAGACTAACGCACAGAGACTATATGGCTAACGCAGAAGCCTTTACTAAGTGTTTGACTAAGCTACCAACAGCCACTGTAGTCAAATCCAATGTTCCAGTGCATATGTATAAAGAACAGATGCATTCTATACCTGTGCAGAAGGAAGAGGGCCAACTCCAGGTCTGTTTTCATTCCTTTAACTCCGTTAGTTCTCTCCATCTGTTAAATGCAGAGGTTTACCAGTGTTTTAGCTGGTGCTCTATCACTGTCCCATTTAGTTTTCTTCTTTTTTCTTTCTGCCAGTCCAGCTCCAGTTCCAGTGTCCACCATTACAACAAAATGAATCTGAGAAATCCCTTTCTTTAGGAAAAAGGACAGATCTTAATCCTCACTCTTTCAGCTTACTTTTCACTATTTAACTCTGCTGGTCAGTGTGATGTTATCATAATCATCATAAGTCTTCTGTAAAGTAATCCAGTCTTGTCCATCCCAGCCACGGTTGCTGGAAATAGCATTTGGAAATAACCTATTTTGGTGCTGAGAATCTCATTTTAAATTGCAGACAACGATCAAGCATGTATATAAAAATGAGACTTTTTCAAGATCACCCAGAAAGGCTGTTCAGCACCTTTAAAGAAATGCATAAATTGGACATAACATACACTGTTGCCCATAAAGTTGGAATAATTTTGTTTTCAGACACGTTCCTCATTTCATTCATATTTATACACAAAAGTAATGAGCTTTGTCCAGGTACAGTGATTACACACTGAGTCCCAGTCACACTTTATTTATCAAAAATGAATCACATTGTTACAACAATTTCATGACAAGAAGTAAAAGAGTAGGTGAATATTCAGTTGGATTCAGTCTGCAATGTCACCTTTAGATATGACTCAATAACACACACTTAACCTTTAACAGAAATTCAAGATAATTATCACTCTGCGGTTTTTTGTTTTTGTTGTTTGTTTTTTTTCATTTGCCTTTCAGATTTCCTTAAAGATGCGGTATGTATTTTCTGCCTTTAGGAGTCTTTTGAAACAAAACAAAAAGACACCTATTGCCCTGTGTGCTGTGACTGAATTTTGTCACACAGATCATTTGATTGAAAGGAAACTCAATACAATGGCTTAGTATTGTATTCACATTGTGTTTAATGATGTACATTCGCGTCAAATAAGTTCAATGTACTAAATACAGTATCTTCCAGTAACATTTATTTGCAATTGTAACTTCATTAATGGGACATGACACCTGACAGCCACCAAGTAATAGTGACCGTTGCAGTGAAGAAATTACAGATTTATCGGATGTTCTCACTTTCAAAAAATTATTGAAAACTTTCGGCATGAGTACACAAACATGTGTACGTATGACTGTGTACATTCTAACATTATGAGGATATAAATCTGTTTACAAATGTATCCACAAACTGTATTCCCTTAGGGAAATTCAGTCTCTGCATTTTAGCCATCATAATACACACACAGCACATAGCATTAGTGCTAGCACATTGCACACACATTAGGAACACTGAACCACCATTGAAGGTGCTTGGGGACCAATTTCACATCTTGATCAGTGCCATGGCCAAGGGCACTGACTGCAGAATTAACCTGAATCTACCTATTTTCAACACTGGGGGAAACCATAGGACCTGGAGAAAACGGTTGCTGTGTGGAAAGACCAGGTTTTCATCTTCAAGCAAAAACTCATCACCAGTTATTTTGACAGTCAAAATAATACTGTATATTATAATTTTCACATGGTGTGTCATCAAATAGCTTGCATTATAGCTCTATTAGCGTAGCTATAGTAAAATCACAATCACCAGTTTTTTCTTCAAGAGCTGCACTAAAGATCAATCAAGCAATCAAATTTTATTTATATAGTGCCAAATCATAACAAATCTTATCTCATGACACTTTCCATTTAGAGCTGGTCGAAACCAGACTCTTAAGCCAATTTACAGAACCCAACAGAATCATCCAGGAGCAAACACTTGGTGAGAGTGGCAAGGAAAAACCTCCTTTTAACAGGCAGAATCCTTGAGCAGACCCCAACTCCTGGAGGATGGTCATCTGCCTTGACCAGTTGGGGTTAAAGAGAGAGGGTCAAGGAAGAGAACAAAAAAGAGATAGAGATATTGGTGGAGAGGGGGAGAAGGAGATCTCTTCTGAATCATCCAAACAAGGTCACAGCTATTATAGTTTAGTTTGAACTGTGGATAAACAAACTGCAAACTTAACAAAGATCACATAATATAGTTTCATAATAAAACTGACCCAAGTAGTAGAAACACTATGATTTCAGCATCAAACTCCACTCTGTTAATTCAGTACTGTGTCCAGTGGTGAGAGAAATAACAGTGCAACAATTTGCATTGACTCTAATAGTTGTTTCTTTGTGGTTCTCATTCCATCTGGTCACTTTCTGATGCTTTGGTCTAACACCCTGTGGCATTAGTTTTCTTCACCAAGGGAGCCATGGCAGTGACTCACTACTTCCTCCAGTGGTCAGATAAATCTCCAAGCCCACTGGGTGTGAATTTACTCAGATCTTATCTCTTTAAGTCAATGCACTGGCATCTTTGGCAGAACTTTAGAGCTCTTTATCCTAAACACTCTAATTATTTTAGGTCATCTTTACTAATATTTGAAATACAACATATAGCCCCTTTAAACTGTTTCTTGAAAACATAGCAGTGCTTTACAGTCAGAATTTGTTTTAAATAGGTCCACATATCTCTATGGACGCTGGACTAGGACACTGTCAAGGTTGAGTGGTTAGCACTAATGCACCAGGGTTTGAGTCCTAGTTGGTCCAGCGCCTTTCTGTGTTGATTTTGGGATAATAAATCGAGTTAGACATTAGAGCACACAGTAAATAATGTAATGTAAACATTATTTCACTAGGAATCACGAGAATAACACAAAAAGACAGGTGAAGTACTTCTGTTTAACACAGCAGATGGCATGAGATTATGTCCACAACAGTTTGTCAACAGTGCTTTATATTTGAATCTATAATTACCTACAGCACACACCCTCCCTTCACTCATTAAGTGATGCCCTCCTGTTAAAGTGTCCTCAGACCACAGCAGAGGGAAACAGGCAAACTGGTTAGCTCAGCAGTATTACTGACTTCAGCAGTGAGTGGTGGAGGAAGGCAGATGGCAACATGGCCAGGAGAGATTTAAAGAGCAGAGGTGGTACATGCACAAGTACACAACAAGTACAAGCAGATCAAATGAAGACTTTCAAGTATATTAATACACATTCTGTAATATTTGTGTGTGTGTGTGTGTGTGTGTGTGTGTGTGTGTGTGTGTGTGTGTGTGTGTGTGTAAACACATACATAAATCTACACTCACATATATGGAAATCTACTCATATATAAATATGCACACTTACACCTATTAATACATAATCATATACAAGGAGTGGTTTATGCTGGGTCCTGACACTGGTACCTTCCTTTAATAAGAAGTAAAGTGATTTTTCATTGTCATCGACCTCAGTCACTGGGCTCTCCCTTGGATCTTTAAAGGATTGGTAATGGACACCTTAATTCATGTGAAAACACAAAAAACATTACTAAAATGGTGAGGAGCGTTGTCTGTCATACTATCAAACTAAACATAGGCATGTTCATGTTTTTTTGACAGAAAATACTGATATATTTTTGAGAAAATATGCTGTAACCAATTGAACTACTCTGAGGGAAAATAACAGCTGAGAAGTTATTGTTAGTTTAATTTTCAGTTCCACAGTTATCAAATAAGTACTAGTTTGATGTTCAGTTTTTAAGATCTATGTTGGTCTTTATTTATTTATTTTAATGTTCACTTATAAGACATTTTACTTATCAGTTAGTTAATGTTTACTACTGTAACAACTGTTTTCTTTCTTTTTTTTTTTTTTTTGCTTTGTTTTTTTAAATTGTTGATATTATCCACCTCATTCAAGATTCAAAGAAGTAAGCTTTTTGTGCTGGTGAGGGTGGAGCAGAGTGTACAACAGAAGTGACAAAGAGGGAAAGAAGCCAACAAACACCTGAAGGGAGTGGGTAAAGAGAGGACTGAGATGAGGAAAGTCAAAGGAGAGGATCTGTGGGGATAAGGGAGGATGCAGAGCACTGAGGTGGGATGTGCCTGGTCTATACTGGTCTATGTCAGTTGAAGGGCTTCTTCCATCATCTGCCAGCTTCCTGTAGAGAGCAACCTGCTGACGGCAGGAGGATGCTCTCATCTGGGTCAAAGTCGCCTCAGAGTTTCTCAGGTTGTGTCAAAATCTGTTAAAGACTGAAGGAGAGCTGATGGCTGATAGCATCTGAAAGTAATTTAGTGTGAAAATGGAACAATTTATCTGCCACTGTAGAATGGAGACTTGAAAGTTACAAAATGATTTGATATGAGAACTCAAGAACTGAGGGGTGTGATATGAACACATAGCACATGAAACATCCTGTAACCTCAAAGTCATGAAGTCACCTTATGTTATTAAAAGAGATCAATCGCGATATCATTTAACCTTGACTCATTTCCTATATTATTTCATGCATGACCTGTTCTTCTGAAATCTATTTGTTTCATTATTCAGTGTTTCAACTATTCATTAAAAGGCACATTTTTGGTGATCATTAATGACCTTTTTTTTTTTCTTTGTTGCACAATAAACATAAAATAATTTTGTTGCTTAATGAAATGTACACGTTACACACAAGTGCACAACATTTTATTAAAAGAATTATTCTAGCAGACTGACCTGGTATAAATTGATACATAATGACAAAACCTAGGACATATGAAAAGCAAGTATGAACCATCAATCAATCAATCAATCAGTCAAATTTTATTTATATTGTGTCAAATCATTTCGAAAGTTATCTCATGACACTTCACATATAGAGCCGGTCGAAGGCAGACTCTCAAGCCAATTTACAGAAACCCAACAGAATCCTCCAGAAGCAAACACCTATGACTGGTGACAGTGGTGAGGAAAAACTTGCTTTTAACTTACTTTTAACAGGCAGAAACCTGGAGGAGACCCTGACTCCTGGAGGATGGCTGTCTGCCTTGACTAGTTGGGGTTAAAGAGAGAGGGTAAAGGAGGAGAAAGAGAGAGAGGGAGAGGGGGAGAAGGGGGGAAGTAGGGGGAGACACATGGATACAATTGATGAACTTGAACTGTCAAAAAGTAGATTAGCTGGTGCTAGAATAATTACCAGTAACCAGAGCAAATGTCCATGAGTGGTAATACTACTACTACTGTCAGGATCCTAGTGTTTTTTCTTGTGTTCCTCCTCCCTTTTGTGGGTGTGCGTCTTGTTTGTTCTTTCCCTGTCTTGTTTTTGTGTGTGTTGTCTGGAGCTGGAGTTCACCGTTACCTTTCACCTACATACCTGCACACCATCTTCAATCAAGCCACCTGTCTCCAATCCGCCACATCCACTCCTCTATATTTAAGCCTGGTTTACTGCACAGCTTATTGCCAGATTGTCAGCTCATCTCAGTGGTAGTACATGAACTTTGGCTCTGTAGTTTTGCTTTGTTATAGTGATGGGTAGATGAGGTGTCATGAAGTGTTTCGACACATTGCCAAACTGTATTGATACTGTGTCACTGAATACTGACACCTGCTGGACCTTAAAAATCCCTACAGGCAACCTCGTTGACAGACTCAACTGACACTGATTTGATGACCTTGTACAGGGCTGGACTGAGACTCATTTTCAGCCCTGGAGTTTCATACCTCAGACCGGCCCACTTTAGATCACTACCAATTATTATTAAAATCATGTAATTATAACCTTACATGTTAGGTCTACACACTGTTCTGCAAAGCCTGAGACAAACAGAGCAGTAGAGAGACTGATTTTTTTCACAGTAAGTCAGCCACTTGCGGTTTGTTCCAACTTTGAGTATTGAAAACTTTTGGTATAGTGATATTAGGGGTTTGACGAGGATGATAAGAAAAAATTGTATGTATATCCTGTGACTGAGGGAGAGCACAGTAATCAAAGCTAACAACAGACTCATTTTCATCTGTCTCATTTGTGCCTAGTGGTTCAGGGTTGTGCTGCTGAGCTGCTCCTCTGTCATCAGTAGACTCTGTTCTCCCTTTCACACTTCCTCCAGTTTCCCTAGACTCGCCTGCACTTGTATCACAATAAAAAATAATATCTACAGACATTTTGACTTACTTAACCAATTAAGATATTTACATTAATAAAATATGCAGGCTTATTTGGTATTACTTTATGCTATTGCCTTTCAGTTGTGGGCTTTGTGTATTTACTGTCTCACTTTTAATAATAAAAAATAAAATAATTCAGGACTATCGTTTGGGTATAGAAAGTGGTTTTACTGGAACTAATGCTTGTTCACACAATCTGCTCCAACAGCTCACCTTTTCCTTCCATACTGACAGGAGCAATCCCCTCATCACTACTGGTTCCTGGCTCTGCTTCTGACACTAAATCACATTTTAAAAATGGTCATAATTCTCAGCACAAATCTTCTATTTTGCAAAGCCTTGGTGTCAGTTTCATTCATTCATGTAGTGCTGAATCCTGGAGCATCTCAGAGCACCTTTCATATTGAACAGGCCTACACCATACTCTTCATTGTAGCCTATTTATTCTAATAATATTCACTCTATGAGCAGTCCTACCTGCCCACTCTGGACTTGTGGGCTCATGGCTGGTGTCTGGTACTGGATCTACTTTCTGACTCTGAGGAGCTACAAGACAAAGTTTCCCAGTTATGTGGCATTGCATCATACTATTATTTAAACTGCATAATGTTATGTTCCACGCCACAATGCCACACAATTCAATGACTCGATAATTCACTAGCTTGAAAGGTGGTTTACCCGTTTCATCGTCCTCATTAGTTGTTTCCAACCGGTGGTCGTTTTTGTGAAAAAGTTGCAGATTTTGTCACATTTGGCTGCATTTGCTTCCAGAGCTTTCTTCTTTTTAATTCTTGTCTTCTCCATGCCACCCTTGCTCTTTCTATTATCCATGTTTCAAACAGCAAACACAGCTGACCATCCACATAGCCTACAGAGCACAGATCGTATATGCTCCACAACTACAGTATAGAGCTACTAACCGTATGCAACGACACATTACGTCAAGGTGCAGCTGCAAAAAAAAAAAAGGAAGAAAAACAACAGCTTGCTAGTAGAGGGGGTGGTGGCCCAGGAACAGCGGTTGCGGCTTACGTGATCAACCCAGTGCTATGACTGAACACCACCCCCCCCAAAAATAAATAAATAAAATATTAAATATATATTTAAAGTGATCTCCGGCCCTCGCGGCCTAAATATTATACCGGCCCACCGGGAATTGTCCCGGTCCTCCCAATTAGCCAGTCCGGGCCTGACCTAGTATATACAACAACATAATTTAAGTCATTGTATTTTATATTGTATTATTTCATATCTTCATTTAAATTTAAAATATCTTTGATATTTTTAGATACAGGCAATAAATAATGTGAATATGTATAATAACGTGAAAATCTAAGTGAATGTGTTGTGAATGAGGATGCTTGTGGACTGGGATATATATATATATATATATATATATATATATATATATATATATATATATATATATATTTTTTTTTTTTTTTTTTTTTTTTTTTAACAAATTTGTATTCAAAAAAAGTAAGTTTTTTCAACGTTTTGAGCTTGATGGTTAAACATGAGGTAAAGAATAAATTAATAGGAATTAATTATCAGTAAAGCAACTGTGAGTAAGTTGTAGAATGGCTGTATACCTGAGTTTATCCCGGGTGTATCTGGGACTTCATTCTCATGCCAGGCCCTATAATGCCTCTGCATTGAGGAGGTGCTTTTGTTTAAATAGGAAGTTTTATCCAACAAATGCGACATTTAACCTGCAGAAAATAATATGAATAGTAAACTAAGAATCACTTTGAAATGAATTTGAATTCAGATAGATCAAGTGGAAATTCTGAGAGGAACAGGATGAAACAAGGAAATTCAAACAAATACTTTATTTTCCGATGAGATCAAAATGGTCCCACATGGCGGAAACCTTTCTTTTGGCTTGAGGCTGCTCCGTAATTCTTGATGAATTTGACGATGAACCGCAAAAGATCAGAGATTCTTTTGGCAGATGCAACCCGTTGACAGATGCGCTTCCTTATAAACACAGTTTGGCGCGTCAGTGTTAGTTCGAAACAGTTCCTGTATCGGCCATGTGACTTACTCAAAGCGATACGCGCACCAACACAGCGTTTTGTTCTATGAGCTCGACGCATGCGCTGACGCATCGGTGTTGCCGGACCCATCACTACTTTGTTACTTTTCTGTTTTTTGGTAATCCTGATTGTGCTCTTTTCTCAGAGTTGTTGCCTTTGCCTGGTTCCCACCTTCATCCTGCTCCTTCTCAAGCCCATTTTTTGAAACAATCATTAAAGAGTTTGTCATTTTACAAGTTCTTCTATTGTCTGTTTGTCTGCATCATGGGTCCATCTCTCACCCATTCATGACAACTACAATTACAAGTATCAACAGTGGATGTATCCATCCATTGACATAGCGCCCTCACATGTGGGAACCAGCCACATATACCCATAGAACTGTAACTAGCCAATCAGAAGAGAGAAAAAAATCACCTGTTCCTGTGGATTTATTAACTGCATTCTCCACTGAAACACCAGTTCGAATTCCCGTTGTGGTAAAAATCTGTTATTTTTACCTTTAGACCTTAATACTGAAAGGACTGTAATTAAACTCGAAAAACTTTACTTTCATTTTTTCTAATATGAAACAAAAGTTTATGCGTCGCCTGGATCATTCATAAAATACTGTAATTTTATTGATGACTAATCTTGCATACAGTGCTGTACATTATACATGTCAGATCTGGAAACACTGGTATGACTGCCTCTTGAAAGTATAGAAGCTTTTTATTGTGCTTGTGTTCATCAGTTTGCTTTTTAATGTGGACCATGAGTCTGTAATAAAGCTTAGCTAAACATGTTTTCTCATGTATACTTATGCGATGCGTTATGGGTTATTGTGGAATTAGGTTATAGACTGCACTTGTGAAAAAACAGCAGGGACATGCACAGGTAGACCTGAGGTGTCCCTCAAGACCTGCCCCTCTGGCCTCGGTGCCCTTCTGGCAATCCTTTTCTTTTTTTTTTAATTATTTTTTTCCTCATTCAAAGAAGACAACAGAGTCCGCATCGACATGACATTATAATCATATTTTAATATTAAGTTAAATCCAAATAATTCCCAGTGCCTCCTGTCCTTCCCTGAGTCCACCTCCTCTCACTGCCTCTCTCTCCTGCTCCACTAATGCGGTCGGAGCTCTGCTGTTGCTGATCACACATCGCATGGCCTTGACTTTCTGCAAGAGACAAACTGGCAACAATAGCGGTGCCTTTGACTTACAACTGTTTAAGCAAATCTTTGTACCGTTCCCCACAAGTTTGGCTGGTTAGTGTAGCCAGTAGCCCAATACTAGCGTGTGTCGGCTGATTAGCTGTCGCAAGCGGAGAGGTCACGGCCCACTGATGCTAATTCAGTGCATTTGATAATGTGAGGACAGATGGAGGGGCAAACCAGCAAATCGACGAAAATCCTCTGCTACTTATTTGTGTGAAAAGTTGTCAGTACCCGGTATATTTCCAGAGTCACAAATCGATAACAGCCTATTAATCCAAACTGTGTGTAAAAGTGCGTGTTGTTGTGGTGTCAGGCTGATCAGAGGCAGTGGAGTTTGTAGTTTCTGGGGAGTGGACAAGAGGAGCAGATCAGAGGTGAGCACCCAGACACTAGGCTTCATGTTACATTCGCACTGATTGGAGTATTACACATAATATTAAAGTTAAATCAAATCCCCTTTTTTGGAAATTATTGGGATGTGACATTTCAGATTATTAGATTATTGTCAAAGTCGTTCATCCATCCATCCATTTTCTTCCGCTTTATCTGGGGCCGGGTCACGGGGGCAACAGTCTAAGCAGGGATGCCCAGACTTCCCTTTCCGCAGACACCTCCTCCAGCTCTTCCGGGGGGACCCCGAGGCGTTCCCAAGCCAGCCGAGAGACATAGTCTCTCCAACATATCCTGGGTCTTCCCCGAGGTCTCCTCCCAGTGGGACATGCCCGAGAGGCGTCCAGGAGGCATCCGAAACAGATGCCCAAGCCACCTCAGCTGGCCCCTCTCGACGCGGAGGAGCAGCAGCTCTACTCCGAGCTCCTCCCTGGTGACTGAACTCCTCACCCTATCCCTAAGGGTGCACCCAGCCACCCTGCGGAGGAAACACATTTCGACCGCTTGTATCTGGGATCTTGTCCTTTCGGTCATGACCCAAAGCTCATGACCACAGGTGAGGGTAGGAACGTAGACTGACCGGTAAATCGAGGGCTTCGCCTCTCGGCTCAGCTCCTTCTTCACCACAACCGACCGGTACAGCAACTGCATCACTGCAGACGCTGCACCAATCCGTCTGTCAATCTCACGCTCCATCCTTCCCTCACTCGTGAACAAGACCCCAAGATACTTAAACTCCTCCACTTGGGGCAAAGACTCCCCACCGACCCGGAGAGGGCAAACCACCTTTTTCCGGTCGAGAACCATGGTCTCGGATTTGGAGGTGCTGATCCTCATCCCGCTCACTTCACACTCGGCTGCAAACCGCCCCAGGGCATGCTGAAGGTCCAGGTTCGATGAGGCCAACAGGACAACGTCATCTGCAAAAAGCAGAGATGAAATCCTGTGGTCCCCAAACCGGACCCCCTTCGGTCCCTGGCTGCGCCTAGAAATTCTGTCCATAAAAATTCTGAACAGAACCGGTGACAAAGGGCAGCCCTGCCGGAGTCCTACATGCACCTGGAACAGGTCTGACTTACTGCCGGCAATGCGAACCAGGCTCCTGCTTTGGTCATACAAGGACCAGACTGCCCTTAGCAAAGGGCCCCGGACCCCATACTCCCGAAGCACCCCCCACAGGATACCACGAGGGACACGGTCGAACGCCTTCTCCTGATCCACAAAACACATGTGGACTGGATTGAGCGAACTCCCACGAACCCTCGAGCACCTGATGGAGAGTATAGAGCTGGTCCAGTGTTCCGCAACCGGGACGAAAACTGCATTGTTCCTCCTGGATCCGAGGTTCGACTATCGGTCAGATCTTCCTCTCCAGTACCCTGGAATAGACTTTCCCCTGGCTGAGGAGTGTGATCCCCCTATAGTTGGAGCACATCCTCCGGTCCCCCTTCTTAAAAAGGGGGATCACCACCCCGGTCTGCCAATCCAGAGGTACTGTCCCCGACTGCCACGCGATGCTACAGAGACGTGTCAACCAAGACAGTCCCTGCACATCTAGAGACTTAAAGTACTCAGGGCGAATCTCATCCAACCCCGGTGCCCTGCCACCGAGGAGCTTGCCAACCACCTCGGTGACTTCAGCTTGGGTGATGGACAAGTCCACCTCTGAGGCCTCAGCCTCGGCTTCCTCCATTGAAGACGTGACAGTGGGATTGAGGAGATCCTCGAAGTATTCCTTCCACCGTCCGACAACATCCCCAGTCGAGGTCAGCAGCTCCCCACTTCCACTGTAAACAGTGTTGGTGGCGTACTGCTTTCCCCTTCTGAGGCGCCGGATGGTTTGCCAGAATTTCCTCGAGGCCGACCGATAGTCCTCCTCCATGGCCTCCCCAAACTCCACCCAGACCCGAGTTTTTGCCTCCACAACTGCTCGGGGTGCAGCTCGCTTGGCCTTCCGGTACCCATCAGCTGCCTCGGGAGTCCCACGGACCAACAAGGCTCAATAAGACTCCTTCTTCAGCTTGACGGCATCCCTTACTTCCGGGGTCCACCACCGGGTTCGGGGATTGCCGCCACGACAGGCACCGGAGACCTTGCGACCACAGCTCCGAGCAGCCGCTTTGACAATGGAGGTGGAGAACATGGTCTACTCGGACTCAACGTCCTCAGCCTCCCCCGGGATCTGGGAGAAGCTCTCCCGGAGGTGGGAGTTGAAGACCGCACTGACATCGGGCTCTGCCAGACGTTCCCAACAGACCCTCACCACACGTTTGGGCCTGTCGAGTCGGTCCGGTTTCCTCCTTCGCCAGCGGATCCAACTCACTACCAGGTGGTGATCGGTTGACAGCTCTGCCCCTCTCTTCACCCGAGTGTCCAAAACACGCGGTCGGAGGTCTGATGATACGACAATGAAGTCGATCATCAACCTCCGGCCTAGGGTGTCCTGGTGCCAAGTGCACTTATGGAGAAACCCATTCCATGAAGCTCTCTGCGCACTGTTCTTGAGCTAATCTGCAGGCCACATGAAGTTTGGAGGTCTGTAGCGATTGACTCTGCAGAAAGTTGGCGACCTCTTCGCACTATGCGCCTCAGCATCCGCTGACCCCGCTCCGTCAGTTTACGTGGCCTACCACTTCGTGGCTGAGTTGCTGTCGTTCCCAAACACTTCCACTTTCTTATAATACAGCTGACAGTGGACTGTGGAATATTTAGGAGCGAGGAAATTTCACAACTGGATTTGTTGCACAGGTGGCATCCTATCACAGTTCCACGCTGGAATTCACTGAGCTCTTGAGAGCGACCCATTCTTTCACAAATGTTTGTAAAAGCAGTCTGCATGCCTAGGTGCTTGATTTTCTACACCTGTGGCCATGGAAGTGATTGAAACACCTGATTCTGATTATATGGATGTGTGAGCGAATACTTTTGGCAATATAGTGTATTTTTTATTATGGTAGTGAACAGTCAATACACCAGAGTAAAACGTAATTGCACTCTGCTCCAAGACTCAATATCAACAAGTCTGTAAAAAATTCTTACTCACAAATATGGTAAAAAGCTTCCAAATCATGCCAGTTTACTTCTGTTGCCCCATTTACATTTGAGATTCTATGAATTACCCACTACCACGTCAACAGCCCCCTTCTATCTTTGTGCTTAAGTATCTGATATACACTGTGTTACAGCCCTCATTTGCACAAACCATTAACTACAATTAGTAAAGTTCACTCAGTCACCACTTTAATGGGACATGCAATAGGCCAAGTTATGCCAGGTTAAAAGGGATATTTTGTAACTGGTTCATGGCTGTGTGATAGACGGAGCACTTCCCAGTCCTTTTTGTAAAATGCAGATGCATCTTATGACGTTTTACTGTCACACAAATGGCTCTGGTGTCGTGGGTGTCTTGCAGTCTGGCTGGGTGTAGCAGCTGCCTGGTCTGTAGCTGTACATAGTCCTTCAGATGGTGCAGCAGGCGGATGCATCTTCAGTCTGGCTTTGTGCTGCTGGAGGAGATGGAGTAGTGCAGAGGGACATCCAGGCCCACCAGTGGACCAACCACACTGAGCCAGGTCAACACATAGTTTACTGACCTGTACACACACACAGACACACATCACATTAATACACGTTGCAGTTATTTTCATTGTTTTCTTGCACACTTACCCAAACCAGAAAACAAGACAAGTAATCTGAATGATTTATGTCACATGAAACCTTCAGTATTCATTGAGTATTTATGTGCATATTTTATGCTTTAGACCAGAAGGAGAAGTAGACACCCATTACATTTTGGCTTTTGAGTATTGATAAATAATAGCTGCGAAATCAATATTTACAGTGCATTAATTGGTATCATGTCATGCAGTGAGTAACAGGCAAGAAAACAGTAAACCTTAAAAACTGCCTCTGGTCTCCTTTGAGCAGAACAATTAATTCAGTTTTCAAAGAAACATTCAAATCCACTCTGTTGACCCTGAAATGAAAATGTCCACTATGTTTTATGTTTGCATATTTAGCAGGAAAGTGAGATTTGGTCATATTTAATCATTAGGAGGCACATTTCAGTGCCTGGTGTAAGATGCTCTATGAACTAGACACTTGGGGTCAGATATCTCAGGATCGATGTTAATGCAAAGTATGAGGAGGGCCTCACATGACACTTATGTTGTTTTTTCTACATTTGTCACCCAAAATAAACAGAGCCAACAACCATATTGGATATTAAGAAGAAGTAAGGGAGCAGTGTTTGTATAAACACATCCCCATAATAGAAACACACAGTACAGTAGGTCATGTACAGTCCTGCTTGCCACCAGCCAACTCATGTCACATGGGCACTACAATTTATTGCAGGTGATTCACTCCCATTTATGATTTACCACAGGTAAGTATAAATGTGTTTCCATACTGATTCACAGTAAAGGGTGCCAATACCAGTGGCACATCTAGCTTTACATTTTTCAATTTTTTCCTCCCATTATTTTTTGTTGTAAATTCTTTTTATCATTTTCTCTTTTGTATCAAACAAGTTTAATAGAAAAATGCTGTTTTTTCATGAGATATTCCACATTATTCCACTATTCTGCTTCATGGGTGCAGATAATGGTGAGCAAGACTGTAGGTAACAAGTGTCCTGCTCAAGTGAAGTGCCATTCTTCATGTCTAGCTGTTGGCTAATTGTCATGTGACTTGTCACTGTGGATGATGGGGGATGTCTAACACAGTGCAGCATATCTTAGCATGTTACTGCCACCAATTGCCCATCACTGGAACAGCAGGAAAACAATTGAGAGAATCACAGAAAAATGTGACCCCAGTCACAAAATCCCTTCATGATATCCCCACTGTTCCCTTTCAGACTCTGTTTCATAACTGTGTCTCAGCACATTTTCACAACCGGTTCATGAGTTTCAAAATGCTGGCCTTTAATTTGTGCACACAACAAAAAACCCTTGTGCGTGTTTTTACAGTTGGAATTCAGCTCAGATGGAAATGTTTCAGTACCTGTTTTGTTGGTGTGCTGCCTGCAGTACAGGCCTCATGAAGTCCTGTGTTCGGCAAGGATGAAGGAGAAAGAAAGGCTGACCCAATAGAGGATGCTCCTGCACACACAAACAGGAAGCCAAGTAAAAGATGAAGTATGCAGAAACAAGACGAAAACAATGTAAGAGACACAACAAAAGAAAAATGACACAAAAGGCATGGCATGATGAAAATAATGTAAAAAGACAAAAATAATGTAATGCAAATGCTAATAAAAATTGAAACCAAGTAAAGAATGGCATAAATAAGATGAAAATAACACAGTATAAGATGAAATAAGGGAGATACACACTGTAGCATTGTTTCTTTAAAATATCAAGTGAATTTGAAGCAAACATAAAAAAGTTGCAGAAAAAGGTAATTCTGTTTGTTTTCATGAGCTGGTTTAGAGTGAATAATCTAGGCTGCCTCATATGTTCAGAGGCTGGTGCTGTGGGCTACATTACACATGGCATCACATGACAGAATCCAGTAAATTGACCTGTTTTTCTATCTAAAAAGGCTGTGATGTTTCTTTGATGACTGGGACTGAGGAAAAAATTGGTTTCCTCATCAGACCATACCTTTTGTACCACACATTTAAACATATGGGAGATGCTGCAGTTAGTTTTGCCTTCATCAGAACTTTGATGCACATTAAGTTATTTTTCTTTCTTGCATTAATCATGATATTACTACTACCACCACTGGTCAACAGTAACAAAAATAATGGTAATAATAACAAACATAATAATGATTATTATTATTACCACTAGCATCAATACCTTCACCGTCATTACCATCATCACCATGCTAGCATAAGTAATAGTTTTAATTACAAAAAGTATTAGCAAGCTCATATAAGCAATGAAAAATGACAGCAATTAAAAAATGATGACCATACCTGCAATACTGTAAATGAGTATGTAGTGTTATGGCCTGGCTTAGAGGCCACAACAAAAAAGGGGAACACACCATAAATGAAGTTTAACGCAAAGATGCTTTCTTAAATCAAATTAAAATCGAATTAGGCCAAATTGGAAAAGACAAACTAAAGTATATTACAGAATGTAAGTGAGTCATCAGTAAAATCAGTAGTATAGGTGTGCATGGATGAAAATGTGTTGATGTGAGTGTTGAAAAGTGCAGAACAGAACAAAATACTAAAACAATATGACCAAACCAAGGGCTGAAGAACCAGGGACCTGTGAGAGCAGCAAGCAGAGAGAGTGAGTATTGCAGGCAAACTATTTAAGGGCAGGAACTCCTGGGCGCCACAGGTGTTCCTGATTCCCTCCCATCAGGTGCCTGTTGTAAAAACAAGGGTTGATAAAATACAGCACCCCCATGTGGACCCCAGGGGCTGTAACAGTAGTAATGATAACAACAATAATTATTCATTTTAGACATAAATAATAGCTA
The DNA here is from genome assembly GCF_902148855.1 of Sphaeramia orbicularis. NCBI lineage: Eukaryota > Metazoa > Chordata > Actinopteri > Kurtiformes > Apogonidae > Sphaeramia > Sphaeramia orbicularis. The sequence goes on from NC_043973.1 coordinate 5,835,037, forward strand.
TTTCTATCTTTCTCGCTCCTCAGCAAGCATGATTTTGGGAGTCTATGACGTTAATATACATGTCTACACAGATTTTGTTGTTTGAAGGGTTCAATAGGAATCAGTTCTCACTGACTGAGATGACTAAGTTTTAAGAAAGTCTGAGACTGGGATGAATTTTTCTAGATTAAGAAGAATATGATTTTTTGGGGATAGTTAATATTATTAAAGAGAGTAATTACACCCCAAAAGATGGACCGCTGTTCCCTCCTCTCGCTGGAGGAGATAGCAAGACCACAATAATTCAGCCTCTGCCATCACCAGATGGCACCATCTCTGAGCACCATCTCTTTCACTGGCTCCTTCAGGGAAGTGATACCTGTCTTTCAATCGTAGGACTATAAGACCCATCCACAGCTTTCCCCCACCACAACTTAAATAAGACAGACATTCCATGAAGTCCCGTGGACATCACACAAGGTGCAATATCTCTGTGTGTAACAGTCATATGTGCAATGTTACATGTGTGCATCTATTTACATCTTAATCATCTTGTCCTCAAGTAGTCCTTTTATTACCTCCGCCACGAGGTATTGTGATCACTTTGCTTTGTGTGTTTGTGTGCGTGTTTGCATGCATGTTTGTTTGTTAGCAAGATAACTCAAAACGTTATGGACAGATTTTCATGAAATTTTCAGGAAATGTTGATACTGGCACAAGGAAGAAATTACTAAATTTTGGTGGTGATCGGGGGGGGGGGGGGGGGGGGGGGCAGATCTGTCTTGGTGGAGGTCTGCGCTCTCTGAGTGCTTTTCTTGTTTACTTCTGTTTTTTTTTACTCTTGCATTTTGTATTATACCATATTGGTTAGAAACACTAATGTTTACAGTGTACACAATGTGTACAGTATACTGCCAAATAAGCGGCTTTCAACTTTAGAATGAAGCTATGGAGGTGTTTTGGAATAGTGAGTGTACCCAGATCTCTTAGTAGAGCTATGGAAGGAGGCCAAGAATCCTGGACAGCTCTCCCATGGCCTCCAAGCGACGGAGGTCATGGTCAGAAGCATGTTGCCTTTTTTTGCCAAAAAAGGCCAAATTCATCTAAAGTGAATGTAATATATATTGCCATGTCCACAATCATTTCCTGTTGCAACAGGTCAAAACAAACATGCATTTATGGAAACACACCTTCAGACAAACAGCTAAACTGAGCAGTTTGACTATCTTTGTGGACATAGCCACGTGTATTACCTGCTGGGTGATGGTGTTCAGAGGACAGTGCTTCAGTCGAAGCCTTAAGTTGGGATGGACAGAGCTCCACACCTCCTCTAATGACAGGCTCCGCCCCTCTGATGACAACACGCACAGATAAACATCACAACAGATAAAGTACATACACAAAAAGAAGTTCAAAAATAAACCAAGAGAAAATGAAGTAAGTACTCATCTATTGATGTGAATCAGAGAACCGTTTTCAGTTTTGTTTACTGCTGATAAGTACAGAGACCGAAAAAGAGCTCCCTGGTCACTTATCTTGCTGTATATGACATACTGAGTGAAAGTGTGGAGTCGTAGGTACATCAGTGACAAAAAGCCACTGTTTATATTACAGAAAAGAATAACAAGTATTGCTCATCAGGTGATGAGATTGTATTACTGTACATATTACTAATGACAGAGTTCAAAGCACAAGGAATGGCAAAATGTACAAAAATGGTCTGTTTTCAGTCCAGAAGATATAGAAGATCATTTCATTTGAAGCATCAGTGTGAATGGACTACTTTATAGCACATAAAAAATACAAAATCAAATACTTTTCCTAGAAAGCACTGTAGGTGCATTGTGGTCATCTTAATAATAATAAGCTGGTAAACAATGGGCAAAATTATTTTGCACATTTCAACAAATTTACACTCTGACTAAATATTTTAAGCATATAAACTGAGTGTTATGTATGTGACTACAGTTCTATGAATCCCAGATGACCGCCAGAGGGCGGTGCTGAAAGCACTGTGCATGTGCGAAGGAAACATTCAGCGCTTTCAGCATTGCCCTCTGGCGGTAAGGAGGGATGAAATGGAACACACGTGCCAAATCAACATCCATGTAAAGAATGATTTCAATAGGATTGAAAAAATACTGTCCATCTAACTGCAGGTCATGTCAAACTCAAAACATTTTATTCCTTTTAAATACTGGTGCATGTAGCTGTAAATTCACAATTGCAAACCTTAGTAAATTAAACTAGGTGATTTCCTTAAATACTCTCCTCACTTCAATTCTGAAAGTGAATCTCATTCACATGCAGTAAGACCAACCACAAGAATACCAGTGTCCATGTACACAGTCGTCATTTACCTAGAGTACAGGCTCGGAAATACAATGCAGGCGTCCTGTAGCTGCAAGAGTACACAATGTGATACTCATATTGAAACACCTGGCTGCTGCTGCTGCCTTCAGACAGCCCACATACATCTGCAGCTTCACCTTCATCATCACTATAGCCAGTATCACTGTTCAGACAGTCAGGAGGAGTCTGGAGAACAGAGAGAACACATTGCTTCAACAATCAGCTACTCCACATCTAGACAGCTGCATGGAGATGCAACTGAAGCATCATTCATTTTCTACTTTCATTAAAGCCTCAGTATGAAGTTCTAAGTGTCACTTTACTACTTCAGTGGCACATAATTGAAAGAAGGTTGAGACATGATGAGGAAAGTTCTGAAAGTCCATGTGTGGATGTGACACAGGAGTTAAAGAACATGATTAGGACAGAAAATCACATTATTACAATGCAGAGCCATATGGAAAAAGCTGTCTCTACTAAAAAAAATATGTTAGTTACAAATCCATCAAAAACCGCTGCTAATTTTTCATTAATCTAACATGTGGACAGCATAAACTTAACTGGTGGTGATCGTCCAGTGAATAGAGTTGTGGATGATATACCAAATATGTTCTCATGTCCATCAGAATGACAGACATACACAGGGACAGGGAGATGTCATAGTTTGAATGATTGAATCTGCAACCAGACATCACTTAAAAAAATACACTACTTAAAAATGTGACACTTAATTTTTTAAAATAATTTAATTACTATGCAAATGTTCAAAATAAATGATACATCCCTACATGGCAGCTTCCCAATCAGTGATCTTGGGCTTCACTTTGGTTTCTGCCTACTGTGGCCTTAAAGTTACTTTTCTATACAACTACACAAATTATGTGTAATAAACTCAAACAATTCAAGTACAGGTTGTGTTCTACAAATAGTTCTAACTTTTGACCTGTTCCTCCCCTGTATCAGACTCGATGAGGTTCCACTTCAGACTTGAGTCAATGACAACTGACTTGAGAGCAATCTTCTTCAGGTAGCCCTCTTCTGATGATCCCTGAGACCGAACATTAAAACTCATTTTAAACACACTGATTGATTTAATTCCAATTCACTGGGCTCATCCAGAGCTCCTCGTCACCTGCACTGGCTCCCAGGTCCAGCTGTCCCTCAGCTCTTCAGACTGCTGCAGGAGGAGCTTACAACTGCTACGAAAGCTGTCCTCATCCAGGAGACACAAGCTCATCTGTTAACAGGAAATGAGTACCAAGTGTCGACACATTTATATATAATGATCTATATATATAATGATATATATAATGATATATATATATATATATATATATATATATATATATATATATATATATATATATATATATATTCAAGATCATTTTTAACCAAATAAAATTTTCAGTGTTTGATTTCTTTATTAAAAGATTGGAAGTAGATGCGGATTAACCATATTCCTAGCATGAGTTAATTTTATTGATGCTTTGCCAAAGTTCAGTGCAAGTATTATAAATAAAAGGCTGGTAGGTAGGTAAAGGTAGGTGATATACCAACTTAAGTTTAATACTGATTGTGCTAATTTTCCTTAGCTTCAGTGGCAATGATTACTGCTATAATATATTATGTTATACCATACTATACATTTTGTCTTTAGGATGTATTTTGATTATAGAACAAAATGAATCTATGACTATGTGTATTTTTTCCCTCATTTTTTTTTTTCTTTTAATGTTGTTACACTGTTTTTTTCTTTCTGTATCTTCAACATTGTTGTCATCTTGTAACATTCATTCAGTCCATTTAATGAATAATTTGGTTTCTTTAACGTTTTGGATGAAATCCCAGCCTTTAAACTTAACCTTAAAGAAGTATAACTATTTTGGTGGTGAGGTGAATCACTATCATAATATCACCCCATGTATTTTGCCTTTTTCAGTGAAAAACAGGTATTTTCTGCATTTTAACTTACTGATCATGTAGACGTTTATAAAACAGTAAGGAAAGTCAGAGTAAATTAAAAAGGTTATCATCTCATACTGGAAAAAGACGAAGAAAAAAAGATGGGTGACATCCACTGTCATTTCTCAAACTCCATGGGTTTTACTAGTGACTCAGTGTTGTAGAGGAGCCTCTGAACGTCCAAATGGTCATATCTGATGGTGATAAAAAGCTGAAAAACGGCATTTTACTTAAATTGTACCTAAATATATTGATAGGATTAATGGTCCACATTCAGATCAGCAAATGCTTCTGGTTGCTGGTGACTGTGACTGTTTAGGTTTTTGAGGGTTAAAGAAATAATAATTTGATATTTCTTGTGATAATATCGACTAAAAATTGTTAACGTACTGTTACAAACAAACAAACAAAAACAGATAGGGGTCATTGTACTGCACAATGAGTGTTACTGACGTAACTGCCGTTTATATTCGTCTTAAATTCAGGCAAATCTAAAATATTTAACCTCGGTCTAACTATGAGCTCACACAAATCAACAGATCACAGTATGTGACGAAGAAAAAAATGACAGCAAACGTTGAAATCAAACCTACCAAAAGCTGAGTTTATCTGAAGTATCCGTTTAATATTAGGTGTATATTTCATTAAATAGCTGAATTTCGGCTCTGATGTTAAAAAGGTAATACAGACAGGTTAAGAAGATACACGAGGAATTTACCTCAGCTCCGTGGTACGGGTTCTGTTCACACACAGCCGAACTGAAGCGTCTGCGGGTTTACAAGCGCCGAACTTCTCTCTCGGATATTTTTCATCTTCTTCCTCTGCTTGCTGTGACGCTTGTTCTTCTTCTTCTTCTCGGTCAGAGGCAGACTAGCTACTCCGTGAACGTATTGCTTCCCCCTGTTGGTCATTAATATTATTACTTCTGTTGACCGTCATTTCACTGTTTAAAAAAGGCTCATTCCACTCTGACTCACCGAGACCACCTTCTTCTTCTTCTTCTTCTTCTTCTTCTTCTTCTTCTTCTTCTTCTTCTTCTTCTTCTTCTTCACTCCTATTAAATAAATTTTACCTTGGGTAATCCTACGTGTTTGTCCTACTCCAAATACATTTATGACCTTTTTCCCCCCAAGTTTGTGATGTTGTGTCTCTAAGCCTCAGTAATTGCAAATTTTTCACTGTAATTAAAATTTGCATTGAACATCCAAGAAGCACTAAGGACCACCTTGAAGTCCATTAAATCGCCTAGGTGTTGGTGGATGTTTTCAGTAGGCCTAGCTAAATGAATTAATCTAGATAATTTTTTCCAAAATGAAAAACATTATCACTCATATCAGATTTAGAATGTATATATATATATATATATATATATATATACATATATATGTATGTATATGTGTGTGTGTGTGTGTGTGTGTGTGTGTGCATATCAAAGCAAAGCCACAACAGAATCAGAAGACTAGTTTCTGAGAGTCAACAGCTTGCGTGATAGACAACTCACAGGACAACAGCTTCAAGCACAGCTCAATAGTGGTCGTAGTAAGCAAGTCTCAGTTTCAACTGTGAAGAGAAGACTTGGAATTGCAGGTTGAGCTGTGCTTGAAGTTGTTGTCCTGTGAGTTGCCTATCACGCAAGCTGTCGACTCTCAGAAACTTGTCTTCTGATTCTGTTGTGGCTTTGGGTCTGTCAGACCCAGTGGCGTGCACAGACATTTAGAGGGGCAGGTCCTCAGCCAACAAAAACGGACACCCCTCTCCCGAGTTCGACAATCCTGATCTGCAGCGTTTTCATAAATATTGGTCCGCAATAACTTGCCATCACTGTTTATTCGGTAATACACATATGTTAGCATTCTACAAAACAATGTACTGCTACTGCAATGGCCTTACACTTTTCACACCAAATACCTAGAAAAAAACAAACAAAAAAACATTGTACTTGTAAAGTACAATGAGCATAGGCCTCAAGAGTCCAGGAGCAAAAAAATGACTAGAGGAGGATTATGAACCACCCAACCGTGTAAAAATCTACAAAGCCAAAACTGAGTCACATAACCATGACAATCACTGATTTACTGAACAACTTCTATCAACCTGAAAAAAACAGTATCATAGAACCAATCTAGGACTGCACACTTGACACAACTGTGCGAAAAGACTGACATTTGAATTGATCCATGACAGAAGAGAGCTGGTACTCTGGGCTGCCTGCTGCAAGTCTCTTTCCCACTGTTTCTTTACTCTTTCCTTTCTTGGAATTTTGCTGCAATTGATGAATAAGAAACATCAAATTGTGCACTACAATGAACATTGTAGACCAGGGGTGTCAAACTCATTTTAGTTCAGGGGCTACATATGCTTAATATGATCTAAAGTGGGCCGGACCAGTAAAATAATATAAATAATAGGATAAGAACTTTTGAATGAAAAAACTAAATTCTGTAATGAAAATGATTACATCTACGAATTGTACTTGAACATAACATGAACAAATATGAACAACCTGAAAATTTGTTAGTAAAATAAGTGCAATGTTAACAATATTACACCTCAGTTTATCATTCATGCAAGTGAATCACAACTTAGAGATCACAATGGATCTACAAATACACACAACATCAATTAACAGGGAGAATATTATTAAAATGCCACATACTTCTCTTAAGACATTTCAGATATTCACCTTTTTTTGTAAAACACTTGTCTGTAAATGTAAACATTTTTGTGTAATTTTCCTTTTTTTACGCTAAAACAAAGAGACAAATTTACAGTTTTCATTATTTATAGGTTATTATGATAGTATTTTACTGGTCTGATCCACTTTAGACTGAAATGACCTAAAATGATTTTAACATCCTTGATTGTTCATATCTTCGGTGTAATTTTTGCATTTCACAAATTCATCCCAGGGGCCGGATTGAACCCTTTGGTGGGTCAGATTTGGCCCCTGGGCCACATGTTGGACACCTGTGTTGTAGACATACAGATTTTTTTTCATGCTTGTGTAACTTATTATTGAGGAAGAAAATTTGTGATTTGAGAACGCAGGCGGCACCCTTTTTGTTTGAGAGTAACTGTATAAATACCATCTGAAAACATAGATTCGGGGTCAGACTATGGAAACAGACTCTGTCTGCATCGGTACTCTCACCGTGCTCCGGAACATTAAATAAAGCTACACTCATCGCAGCAAACTTTGAACCACGTTTTGTGATTTTTATTCAACAAATGTTGCCGTGACCTGGATGGCAACAGACCTTCAATGGAGACTCCTCTTTCCAGGCAAAACAACGCCAGTGACGTAACAGCCAAATTTCAGAGGTAAGGGTCCTTTTGAAAACCCCAAATTTTGTTGCTGTGAATTGTTGAGGGTCTGAGAGCTGGAGTCCCAAAGAAGGGTGACACCATCCAAATTTTCAGTAAGTTTGCTGTGTGAGTGTGGACAGAGGTTTTTGATAAGGTTTTGCTCTGTTATTGTTATCCTGTGTATGTCTGGGACACAAGAGTGATAGGTCCGCAGTGTCTGGGACACTGTTAGGAAAGTGTCTTGGAAGACACTGTAAGGCAAGTGTCTAGGACACTGCTAGGTAAATAGGCCTATATAGGACTGGTAGGAAGAAGTGGGGGATGATTTGCTCTCCCAGGGATGATTTGCTCTCCCAATAATTAGTGGCAGATTTGTCACTCAAGGTATATCTCCTAAGTAGAATGTTGATTAGAGGGATTGGTAAAGTGACTTGTGGGGTAGAGAAAGTGTAAAGAAAAGTTGTTTTGGTGTTGGGAAGGATCTTACAGAAAGGCAATGGGAAGTTATTTTAGAAGAAAGCCAGGGAAAGAGTTGACCAGTCCTGTCAAGTACATGTACAAAAACTATGGTGCCAGTAGCGTTAAATTTGTTGCAACATGGGTTGAATTAACTGCAAATGATGGTCTATTGAAATCTCCCCAAAACAGGACATTTGATCGAACCAGATTTAAAAATTTAAAAGAGAAATTAAGTTTCTGTACAGATAAAAACAGCACTTTAATTCCCACAGATTTTAGACAAATGAAAGTAAATGTTGTCATGCAGAATCCTAAATAGCTTCACTTACTGATCAAAATAACAAATTAATGGCCCAATTGGAAAAAATAAATAAAAAAATAACACAATGCAGATAACTAAATTGAACAGCGTCACCACTATCAAAAATGATAAAATGAAAATGCTATATCTTGTCAAAGAGCTAAAAGAATCCAGTGATGACATTAGTGATGAAACCGGTGATGACGATTTCCTTTTTAGTGTCCAAAAATCTAAGGTGAATAATCAAGGAGAATAAAGGTGGGATACAGTTAAGAAAGTCAGAAAATTAAAGAAGACAGACAGACAGACAGACAGACAGACAGACAGACAGACAGACAGACAGACAGACAGACAGACAGACAGACAGACAGACAGACAGACAGATAGATAGATAGATAGATAGATAGATAGATAGATAGATAGATAGATAGATAGATAGATAGATAGATAGATAGATAGAACAAAGGAAAGATAACAATCCTTGGGATATTTATGAAAAACTCATGATAACAACAAGAGAGAGTTGTAGTCTATCACAATATCAAATTGATGATCTTCCACCTAGTTAAAAAAAAAAAGTGTTTTGTGAGTAGTCTACAACCAAAAGTTTAAAGAAGAGGTACAGTTAACTGTTGGATGGACAGGAAAATCAATGTCAGAACTGTTAGAAATAACTTAACATCATTGGGACAATACTGCACAAAAAGAATATAAAATGTGTGAAATGCTAATGTTTGCCCAAGTGTCTCACTGTCCAGGCAAGAGCTACCAGAGGGAAAACAATGGCAGAAGTAACAGCAGCAGGGAAGGTGGGGACGAGACACAGTTCACACCTGGGACAAAGCAACTCTTCACCCTCCTCAAACAAAGGATGTGATAATTGCTTCTATTGTGGTTAACCAGACCACTGGGTGAGAAACTGCCCACTCCAAACATCCCAACCCCAGACAAACCCTGCCTATGGCACCTCCAGCAAGCATTCAAATGAAAAACCATCAAAGCCCACACTCATAGAGCTGTTAGGAAAGAAACCAAAGTGAAACAGAGATAAAAGTGATCCAAGCTCCTTCAATTAAATTGGCAAAAACAGATTAAGAATCTCATCTAATGGTAGAAGTTTATGGAAAATCTACATCATTTCTAGTAGACACAGGAGCTTCACTTCCAACCTAAAAACCAACAGAATCCACTAATCTAAAATCATTTAAAGAAACTCTAAGAGCTGTGGGGGTTGAAGGTATTCCTATGTGCCAACCTTTATCTGAGCCGACTGTAGTTTCTATAGGTCCTTTCACTGAAAGCATGTCAAGTTTAACCCCATAACTGCATGGAAGTCATTTCAAATGGACTTAACTTACGCAAGGCGCAGCCTAGCCATACTGGGAGCAAGGGTTTAGGGTTCACATTTCGACATGTGGACAGTCGGAGCCAGGATTCGAACTGCCGACCCTTTGGTTATTGGGTGACCCACACTACCAACTGAGCCACAGCCGCCCACCCTTGTCTGGAAAAAGAAATCTGGGACCTGCTGAACTGAAGAAAAGGGATGGTACCAGATGGTTAATCTAGGATCAAATTTATTGTATTTTTTTAAATTTATATTTTGATTAGGGCTTAAAATATTGATAGTAAGGTTTATAAAGCATATTTGAGCAACTTAGGAAGTTTTACTTGACTTCAGAGTATTAAATGGTATATTCACTTTCTGAGCCTGCCGAATTCGGCAACCTTGCAGTTAAAATTTTCAAACGCACGGTGGCCCACCTAAACATGGTCAAAATTAATAAATATTTTACAGGTAGTGTTTTTGTTTTCTACTCAAATGGAAGCTTTTTAGACAAGGGACAGGAAAAAACTTGACAAAAGGGGGGTTTGATGCACCCTATTTTATATATATATATATATATATATATATATATATATATATATATATACATATATATATATTTATATTTATATTTATATATATATATATATATATTTATATTTATATTTATACGTATATATCATGTCGAATCAATCTATCACAGTGTGCCAGGGAATTCAAATGGTGCGCCCTTTATTATGTTGTTGTCTGAACGGGCCTGGGAGGGGGTACACTTAATAGAGTAATACTCTAATGGAATTAGTGGGCTAAAGTTAGTCACACCTCAACTTTCTTCCTAATAACCCACATTTCATTCATAATATTATAAATACAGGCCTATAGTTCATGAACATTTTTAAGTTAGATTAATAGCATGCAAAGACAGACATTACTAGCATGCAATGTCATGTTTATTTAAATGTACAATTCATGGATGTTTTGTGTCAGAGATTCAGAGTTATATTGTATTGAAATTGCCTTTTGATGCAATTTCAAGGGCACTTCTAAATATTTTGGATCATCCCATGCCACTGGTCTGGATGAGCAGCCATCTACCCCTTAAGCTTCTGGAATGTTCTCAGTGCCTCAGGATGAGGAGCTGCCATCTACCTCCTCAGCTACAATGGCCTCTGGAATGGTCTCGACATTTGAGGAACAGCCACCATCTATGTCTCCAGCAACAGTGTCTCCACTGTCTGATATTGAGGATGAAGACTTGTTTGCTTCTACCTCTCCCCAGCAGGAGGATCCTACTGGTGGGTTTTTGCAAATGTATGTGTTTGTTTTCCTGCAAACATTTTGACCAGACAATACTTATTTTATGTGATTTCAATATTTCTGATAATTTATGAGTTGGCATATGTGTTATGTTCCACTGTTATGTGCTTTGAGAAATGTGCCGATATGCTGTCTGATAGAAATGCCTGGAGCTGAACCCCCACTACCCCTTTTCCACCAAAAACAACCTGGTGCTAGTGCTAGAGCCAGTGCTTCACTGGTTCAAACCTGGTGCTTCCAAAGAACCGGTTTGCTTTTCCATAGGCCAAGAGCCAAGCAGAGCCACGTCATTACGTCAGAGTAAAAAGTGATCATGCGACTGTGGGTGTGGTGTGGGAGACGCTTGCTAGAAAGCAAGGTCTTACCTTTACAAGCCAGTCCGGGGGGGGGGGGGGGGGGCAACTTGTTACCTGTTTTTTTTAGGAGATAGTTTTTATTTTTATGCAACTTTATTTTTTATTTCAGGGGTATGTTTATTTTTCAGATACTTCTTTTTAAATAAATCACAATCTCTTTTTTTTTAATACTGGATAATTTTTTGGGCTGTTGCTCCTCTGGGCCACCGTAGTTTTCCATAGGAATGAGAGTGATGGGAGAATTGGCACCACCAATATTTCAAGAAGACATTAGTTAGTAGTGAAAAGATGGTTAGAAGTTGGCTGATATATTCAGAGAAGAACAGCCTTTTTTGCGCACTGTAAATTGTTTTCACAATGGATTATTCATTTAACATGTTCAGGAATGGCAAATTGGAAACATGCGAGCACTTTACTCACATCATGACAATAGGCTATTGTCTATTTAATATAAATTATATAATTTTTTCCACCACAGATCCTGTAACATTTCTTATATTTATCTGTCTTTGTGGACATATAATAAAACATCACAGTTTGCTCAACTGTTTTTTTTTTTTTTTTTGAGGGGGGGGGGGGTCTCACCCAGGGTGTCATTCAAGCTAGAATCACCACTGTACATGAAGCAACTGAAACACACAATTTCCTCTGAGATTCATAGATAATTCTTAATCTGAGTGAATATCAAACCTGGACCTTGATCCGGACTTGTGTCTGTGGCCACAAAACCAATATCCTGCATACTTTATGTGTCAGGGACTTAGCTTGGGGGTTCATTCCTGACCTAAGGCTGCTGTTATACCTTAAGCTGAACATGAAAAATCAGTCAAGAAGTGGCGAAAGTTGCCATTTATTGAAATAATGAAAAATAAACTAAACATGAACACTTTTTTTTTCATTCAAGCAAAATGTAACAATTTAACGTTGAAAAACACAGTCAACACTAAAATCTCTGAAATGATCCTGTCTGGGTGTGATCAGACAGTACTGTACCGACAGCAAAGAGCAAAGAAAGGTTTTTCCTGTTCACAATCTTTTGTAACACACAAACCTTAAGACAGAGAATAACAGAAATTCAACACATTGCCTTTTGAAATCAAATATATACATTTTTCTTATAGCATTTACACATAGGAATTTAAAAAAAATGCAAGTACCACAGAAGAACTCTATCTGTCAATCCTATAATAAAAAAACACAAAAAAAAAACAAAAACAAAAAAAAAAAACACCATGTAGACAGAACTGAAAGTGAGGAATCATTACACTGCTGCAACAATACACTATTGTCTTTATTAATGCTGACAATGAAAAGCAGCAGAGTTTTCCTGGGATCCAGATGGGTGTTCACTGGGAAGACAAATGGGAATGACAGATCAAGTTATGGACAGGAGCATGCGAACACAGCCCTGAGCTCAGAGCAAGGGCATGGAGAGGGTCTGTGCACTGGACAGTGGTCACTTCACTTTCATTTCCATATGGAGGGACAAATTGAAGTCCTTAAGTTTGTCTCTTAAACACATTACATTTTCATTTATTTAAGCTAGCCTACATGACAGCCAATCTTTGACCATAGAAACATTATAATTATGAGAAGAAAAAGTTTCATAATCTAATCAGGTGACCATAAAGCATGTTGGCACCCTATTAGTATTATTCATATGCTATTGTCCTTGTCTTTTAAAACTTGAAAACTCCTGATTTACCCAGTCAATTTAATGTACAATGACAAACAAAAAAACTAAGGAAAAAAAGGTCTCCAATCTCAAAATGTTCATTCACTGTAAATATATCAGTAAAATGTGTTCTCCATCAAAGGAAAACTACAAAAAACATGCTCTTTTAGGCACAACTGACATGAACAATCACTGAGATAAGCCTTAACTCCTTAGTTTTAAGAAGAAATCACATCATGAATCACATTCATGTGTTGATTCAGAATGGAATCATGTAACCAAAAATGTGCAACTTATGTCACCTTTGTAACTGTTATATAACAGAGCTGTATCTTAAAATGCATGAAATGAGAACTGACAGAGATAAATGTGAAAAATCTGTATCAGCTATCATACTTTACTATAATGTGGCTCATTTTGCCCTCCACAAAACTCCACCCTTTCTTTTTCAAACATGTCAAAATTACAGAGCCAACGGTTTGTCCACATTATGACATAACTAATCAGGTTTACATAATGTCCCGCTGTGTGGAGACCACTCTGTATCCCTAGAGTTGTCTGACAGTGCACTGAAGGAAGTGAAAATGAAGTCCAGCTGGGATTCTGGATACACACTGAAGCACCATACATTTTAAGAGAATACAAGGAGGGAGAGGTAGACGGGGGTAGACAGACACATGGACTGTTGGGGGATGCTGATTGTGGCACTGCATTCATACCCAAATATGGCTTCAGGCCTCCAGATATGTCAGCCACATGCAGACATGTAGACAGAAGAGATGACTTGTACAACCATCGCTTTTCACTATCAGTGTACAAATGAGGGCTGAGCAGAGGCTTCTTCCTGGGACAGGCTTTAAGGATTTGCACATAAAGACGCAATTAGACAAAAGCAGAGCTGAGGAACTGACAGTGTGTTCACCCTGAACACAGTCTATAGTGTTCTTAAAAGAAATCAAGGAACATTACGAGATGTGTGTGTGATCAGTTATTATGTTATAGAGACAATTGTGTTTATGCAGTCACTGGTGGGGCCTCATACAGCAAATGGGGACAAAATACAGCTCCCAATATTTTGGGAAATTCCTATTTATGATAAAGGCTTGTTTTGAAATTCGGGTTAGACTTATGTCTGTTACTGTGTAGTTAAATCTCTAGAATGTAAGTCCATATAATTTCACCTAAATACATGTAAGCAAAACATGTATGTGTGTATGACAGAGATAGAGTCTGCAGGATGTGAACTACAGTATAAGCAACTCTAGAGAGAAGAGAGACTGACATAAAACATGACTGGAATCTTCCTTCGATGTTCCTTTTCTGTACTGCTAGAATACATCCTGTAAAAGTGAATGAAAATGTTTATTAGTATTGCTTTCAGCATAGCTTTATAGACAAAATGGTGTAAATACTGTCAAAAATATTGACTGATGTAGTGTTCAATGGAGAGTTGGAGTGCCCCACATTATGACCGCTGTGATATGGCTGAAGCTCTAGTTATTCAACCCCAAACACCCACTGCTCATTCTACTTACAAAAATCATTAATTGTGACATACTGAAGATAGGTACCACCAAACTATTGTTCACTTAGTGTTCAATACATTCCACCCCATTAATAGTATGGTCTAATATGGCGATTCAGTCCAATCCATCATCTGTGGAATGTACTGGACAAATAAATCCCACCCACTGAGGCCCCACCATACCACTTAGAGGACTGTCGTTAACATTTTTGTGTCAGATACCCCAGAACACCCTTGGAAGTCTCATGAAGTCCATGCCTTGGGTTAGTATTAGTGGGACCTACACAGTATTAGGCAGGTCATCATAAAGTAATGCTCTCACAGATACTTGAATGGACTGAGATCCAGTTATCCCAATCCTGTTGTTGCTCAAGCTGTATTTTAGCCACATGGTAAACACAAAAATTAGAAGACGTTCCCTTTCAAAAGTCTAAACATACACTGTTCAGCAGTTCAACTGCTAAAAGCTTTCACTTGAGGTTAGGGTATCATGAAGCAGCTAAACGTTAAAGGCTTGCTATAGCAGACTTTAACGGAAAGCTGATTTGAAACCTGGTACCTGATAAACAGGATGGCTTCTGTTAAAAGGTCTAAGTGAATGGAAACAAACACCAACCTAGGTAGCAGAGCACCTCAATATTATGCAATTAAACAATAACATTTTTAATATGTAGACCTAATAACTTGGAACATTTGGAAGTTTTAATCCATTTCATCAATGAATTGGTCTGGGTGAGACAGCCTCTAAGTTGAAATATCCAAATGGGACACTAAAACACCCCAGTGAAACCTTTGTCAGATGACATTAACAGGTTGATGACAGGGTTTCAGGCCAGTACTGGCCTGATATAAAACCAAAGGCAATGATAGTGTGATCTTTATGCTATATAGATGAGTATTCAAGATTATATTTGATAATATGAGTTTATCTGTCAAACCACTCAGTGATATAGTCCTCTTATTCCTTTGTCACTTAGGCATCACACTCTCCAAGGCAGTCATTTAACAATTACAAAATCAAGCTTAACAATAAGTGAAGCTTGATAACAGCTAGCTTACTCCTCACTTTGTGAGGAGAGTTTTCTTAACGTTAATAAATCTTTCTGACCCATTAGTGTTTAATTGATCTATCATGCAGTCACCTGTAATAAATATTAATTATTAGAACTGGATGCAAGACCTCAAAGATGGCGCCCATTCAACCCTGTGAAATTTGCTCAGACAAGCATGAAGCAGAAAACATTCTCAGGCTTCTGGGGATTTAAGAAAAAAAAATTACTCAGATGTTCCCTATACATGTCTGTTTTTGGGTCCATGGTGCACTACAGACTTGCTGGTTGGACCAGCTGATTTCTGGTCATCACCACACAAAAGGGATAAGTTAAAGTAATCTTATAGCTCTGTTAAACTTAAAGATATTACTGAGACAAATTAACCAAAATCTGAAAATAAAAGAGGTGAACTGTGGGGTTTTGTTGCTCTGAGAAATATATCCACCACCTTACACGTGTCTCCGTCGTGGTTTGGCTACTATGCCAGATTTGCTTCAAAACCCTGCTCTGATCTTGGGGGGCTTGGTGCCGACATGTTTAAGGTCACACAGTGTACCAGCATCACAGACTTTCCAAACTGATTGTGTTTTTGACAGATAGAGTTCAGTGTCTAAAGATGTCAGGACTTTCTTCAGTCTTTAAATGGGGGACATCAAAACTGCAACATGGGCCTTTCACTAGGTGGACATTTGACTTGTCATTGCAGGGGAAGCAAAGGAGAAACTAGGAATATTAATAAATGTTCTGTACTGTATGACTACAAATGTTTCTGATTAACCACAGATGATCAGCAACTGAATAATTATTATTAATGATTAACTAAGGTAAATAAAAAAGACAGGAAACAGGGCAGGGCATATCTGTAGTGTGAATTCCCTCTATCAAGTTTCATACAGTTTTCCCATTTCTGACTTGTTATTGCAGTCTAGATGATCTTGATGTTGATTGCCATTGTGACACAGTGTCACAGATCTGTCTGGGTGCAGGTTGCTTTGCTTTTCATCTGTACACAGTATAAGAATGAACTCTGTTTTGGGTGTATTTTGTTAAAACCTGATTTCTTTCAGTTCAACCTTAAACTTAAACATTATATATACCAATGTATAGATTAGTCACTTGCAGTTTTTTTTTTTATTGTGATTCCTCTGTTGCTTTCATTGTGGGAGATAACTTGGGATGTTGAAGTTGAAAAACAGTGGATGACTGATTCTCAAAGGGGAGGCACAGAACAAGAATAGAACTAATAGCAGATCATTTAAACAAAAAGTAGGATGAAGGCAGTGATTCAGCAGAAGATCATCAACTCACTCAAGTGAAACCTGTTTTTGACAAGCCAAACTGTCCCCTGTGATAAAGGTCTAAATCCTTTTGTACTGAGCAGTCATGATATGAGTCCTTAGACAATTGTAGTGCATTTCGCTCTTGTTCCTGTTGCTAAAGCCAATTGACAGACTGAGTCTGTTGGTTCACAGAGCTCACTGACAAACCGTAAGATACATATTTTTTGTATATGTCCCAAGTTTGCTTCTCTCCAAACCAACCTTGATAACCCATTTATTTATGTGTTCCAGTTAGTGTTCCACACTTTCAAGGTTTCAAGTCTTTTCCTCATCACTTAATTTGTTTCTTACAAAATGATGTCTGTTCTCTGTCTTGTTTCAGACTTTGCATCCCATCCAAAGGCTGATTTATTTAAATGCATGTGTGACCAGTTTTGAGATTATACTCATTCTTCCTCTTCCCACAGTTCTTCAAACCTGTAACCTGAAATGTCATTAAAAGCCTGTTTGCATAACAACCAAACCACAGTAGTGCTTCTTCTACACATGCGAAACTTTTTGTGTCTCCCTTGCCTGTTTGATGCTGTACAGCCACTTTATAACTCTTGCATTCCTTTCCACAGCTGAGATGCCATATGGAACTCGCTCTCCTGCTTCCTCCTCCTCATCCTCACCCTCATCCCCATCCGACAGGCCATCATTGGAAGATCGCCGTGACCTGTCACAGTCAGAAGAAATCATGGAAGCAGATCTAAAGTTGAGGCTCACAATGTCTGAATTGGCCCGTGCAAAGTTTTCTGGACCGACAGCCTCCAGCTCCTCTGGATCCAGGCCACAATAATTAAAGAAGCGTTCCACATCAGCTCCAGCCCGGGCGTACCGGTCGGACAAGTCTGATTTAGATCTGTGAAGTGATGAGCGACGTGCCACAGACGAACCAAGCTCAAGCTCCAGGTTGGGATCACTTGATGGGTTGGGAGAGTCCCCAAAATCACACGGTAGTGACTGAGGAGTGGCATTGCTGTAAGGCGAGGGGGATGGAATTGGACGGGGAGGGGGCAGCGACAATGACAGGGCAGGAGGAGGGAGAGAGGCAGGGTTGGGTTTTGGTGGGAGGGGCGGAGCTGAGGAGCTACTGGATCGAGCTGTGCGAAGTGGCTTGCCGTTGCAGAGTCGGAGGAGGTCTGAGGAGGAGTGAGAGGTGAGCAGTGGAGGCAGAGGGGAACACGACCGTCCCATGACTCCACCTCCTCGCTCATCCAGTACTCGTCTACTGAGGTTTAGGTTCCCTCCAAGTTGTGGGCTGCAACGTCCCCCGCTGTTCAGTGGAAGGACCTTGAGAGAATGTGAGAAGGATCGGAGGGAGTGTGAGGTGCTCGGACTGGGGGCGGAGTCTGGTGGCTGCTCATTGAGTGTCATTGTCGATCGATAGGTTAATGGCATCCTAGGACCAGAAAACAAAACAAAAAAACCCCCCAAAAAATTAATAAATAAAAAAACACATTACAAGCACTGATTCAGACAGTGAGGAGACAAAACAATAGGAGGTCTCTCTAAGCTTATATTTAAATTCATCAAGTCTGCAAGTGCTTAGAAGTGTCAACTAACACAAGAATGTTTGCATAAACTTTTATGGTTTCATTTGCAACCACAAGTGACGGCTGGCGAAATAATATTTTGGTGGCGTGCAGTACGCAAGTTAGTTTTCAGATGTACTATAATTACATATCACCACTAGGATACATCAAAGCACATGTATCACTATTTTAAAATATTGATTTAAATTAAAATAAAAATACACTGTATGTGTTTTCAGTCATTTATTTTTTTAAAGCAGATAAGTAAGTAAATTTCACCCATCTATTCTTCAAACATGCACATTTTTCCATGACTATTGTTAAACTCCCCCTTAAACTGTCACCTTATCGTGGTGGGGGAGTTTGAGTGCCCGAATGATCCCAGGAGCTATGTTGTCGGGGGCTTTATGCCCCTGGTAGGGTCTCCCAAGGCAAACAGATCCTGGGTGATGGGCCAGACTAAGAGCAGTTCAGAAGCCCCTATGAAAAGAAAACATCAAAGAAACGTGACGTCGCCCGGTATGGCGCAGCCGGGGCCCCACCCTGAAGCCAGGCCTGGGGTTGGGGCTCGAATGTGAGTGCCTGGTGGTCGGGCCTATGCCCACGGGGTCCGGCCGGGCCCAGCCCGAAGGAGCAACGTGGGCCCACCCTCCGGTGGACTCACCACCCACCGAGAGAATCGTAGGGGCCGGGTGCATTGTGGATTGGGTGGCAGTCGACGGCAGGGAGCTCGACAACCCGATCCCCGGACGCAGAGTCTAGCTCTTGGGACATGGAATGTCACCTCGCTGGGAGGGAAGGAGCCGGAGCTTGTGAGGGAGGTTGAGAGATACCGTCTAGATATAGTCGGGCTCACCTCCACGCATAGCTTGGGCTCTGGAACCCAACCCCTCGAGAGGGGCTGGACTCTCCACTTCTCTAGCGTTGCCCGCGGTGAGAGGTGGCGGGCTGGTGTGGGCTTGCTCATAGCCCCTCAGCTCAGCCGCCATGTGTTGGAGTTCACCCCAGTGAACAAGAGGGTCGCGTCCCTACGCCTTCGGGTCGGGGACAGGTGCCTCACTGTTGTCTCGGCCTATGGGCCGAACAGCAGTGCAGAGTACCTGGCTTTCTTGGAGTCCCTGGGAGGGGTGCTGGATGGTGCTCCGACTAGGGACTCCATTGTTCTCCTGGGTGACTTCAAGGCCCACGTGGGCAACGATGGTGAGACCTGGAGAGGGGTGATGGGGAGGAACGGCCTCCCTGATCTGAACCCGAGTGGTGTTTTGTTATTGGATTTCTGTGCTAGTCACGGATTGTCCATAATGAACACCATGTTCGAACACAGGGATGTCCTGGTGCACTTGGCACCAGGACACCCTAGGCCGGAGGTTGATGATCGACTTCATTGTCGTATCATCAGACCTCCGACCGCGTGTTTTGGACACTCAGGTGAAGAGAGAGGCAGAGCTGTCAACCGATCACCACCTGGTGGTGAGTTGGATCCGCTGGCGAAGGAAGAACCTGGAGCGACTCGGCAGGCCCAAACGTGTTGTGAGGGTCTGTTGGGAATGTCTGGCAGAGCCCGATGTCAGTGCGGTCTTCAACTCCCACCTCTGGGAGAGCTTCTCCCAGATCCCGGGGGAGGCTGAGGACATTGAGTCTGAGTGGACCATGTTCTCCACCTCCATTGTCGAAGCGGCTGCTCGGAGCTGTGGTCACAAGGTCTCCGGTGCCTGTCGTGGCGGCAATCCCCGAACCCGGTGGTGGACCCCGGAAGTAAGGGATGCCGTCAAGCTGAAGAAGGAGTCTTATCGAGCCTTATGGGCCCATGGGACTCCCGAGGCAGCTGATGGGTACTGGAAGGCCAAGCGAGCTGCACCCCGAGCAGTTGTGGAGGCAAAAACTTGGGTCTGGGTGGAGTTTGGGGAGGCCATGGAGGAGGACTATCGGTCGGCCTCGAGGAAATTCTGGCAAACCATCCGGCGCCTCAGAAGGGGAAAGCAGTATGCCACCAACACTGTTTACAGTGGAAGTGGGGAGCTGCTGACCTCGACTGGGGATGTTGTCGGACGGTGGAAGGAATACTTCGAGGATCTCCTCAATCCCACTGTCACATCTTCAATGGAGGAAGCCGAGGCTGAGGCCTCAGAGGTGGACTTGTCCATCACCCAAGCTGAAGTCACCGAGGTGGTTGGCAAGCTCCTCGGTGGCAGGGCACCGGGGGTGGATGAGATTCGCCCTGAGTACTTTAAGTCTCTGGATGTGCAGGGACTGTCTTGGTTGACACGTCTCTGTAACATCGTGTGGCAGTTGGGGACAGTACCTCTGGATTGGCAGACCGGGGTGGTGGTCCCCCTTTTTAAGAAGAGGGACCGGAGGATGTGCTCCAACTATAGGGGGATCACACTCCTCAGCCTCCCGGGGAAAGTCTATTCCAGGGTACTGGAGAGGAGGATCCGACTGATAGTCGAACCTCGGATCCAGGAGGAACAATGTGGTTTTCGTCCCGGTCGCGGAACACTGGACCAGCTCTATACTCTCCATCGGGTGCTCGAGGGTTCGTGGGAGTTCGCCCAACCAGTCCACATGTGTTTTGTGGATATGGAGAAGGCGTTCGACCGTGTCCCTCGTGGTATCCTGTGGGGGGGGGCTTCGGGAGTATGAGGTCCGGGGCCCTTTGCTAAGGGCAGTCCGGTCCTTGTATGACCGAAGCAGGAGCCTGGTTCGCATTGCCGGCAGTAAGTCAGACCTGTTCCAGGTGCACGTTGGTCTCTGGCAGAGCTGCCCTTTGTCACCGGTTCTGTTCATTATTTTTATGGACAGAATTTCTAGGCGCAGCCAGGGGCCGGAAGGGGTCCGGTTTGGGGACCACAGGATTTCATCTCTGCTTTTTGCAGATGACGTTGTCCTGTTGGCCTCATCGAACCTGGACTTTCAGCGTGCCCTGGGGCGGTTTGCAGCCGAGTCTGAAGCGAGCGGGATGGGGATCAGCACTTCCAAATCCGAGACCATGGTTCTCGACCAGAAAAAGGTGGTTTGCCCTCTCCGGGTCGGTGGGGAGCTTTTGCCCCAAGTGGAGGAGTTTAAGTATCCCGGGGTCTTGTTCATGAGTGAGGGAAGGATGGAGCGTGAGATTGACAGACAGATCGGTGCAGCGTCTGCAGTGATGCAGTCACTGTACCGGTCAGTTGTGGTGAAGAAGGAGCTGAGCCGAGAGGCAAAGCTCTCGATTTACTGGTCAATCTACGTTCCTACCCTCACCTATGGTCATGAGCTTTGGGTCATGACCGAAAGGACAAGATCCCGGATACAAGCGGTCCAAATGAGTTTCCTCCGCAGGGTGGCTGGGCGCACCCTTAGGGATAGGGTGAGGAGCTCAGTCACCAGGGAGGAGCTCGGAGTAGAGCCGCTGCTCCTCCGTGTCGAGAGGGGCCAGCTGAGGTGGCTCGGACATCTGTTTCGGATGCCTCCTTGACGCCTCCCTGGGGAGGTGTTCCGGGCATGTCCCACCGGGAGGAGACCTCGGGGAAGACCCAGGAATCGTTGGAGAGACTATGTCTCTCGGCTGGCCTGGGAACACCTCGGGGTCCCCCCAGAAAAACTGGAGGAGGTGTCTGGGGAGAGGGAAGTCTGGGCATCCCTGCTTAGACTGTTACCCCCACGACCCGGCCCCAGATAAGCGGTGGATAATGAATGAATGAATCTATTGTTAAAGTCAGGGATGTCCCTAACAAGTGTCTTTTTAACTGATAGTATGGACAGTGCATTTAGACCAGGGGCGAAGGTAGTGCGGGTGGATCACAAGTTAGCCTATGGGCTAAACTACATTGAAGTTGCAAGGATTCAAACCCTGGTCTCCCATTATCCACTGACTGACATATTGATATTTTTACATATACATACATATATATATATATATATATATATATGTGTGTGTGTGTGGTGTGTGTATACATATATATATATATATATATATATATATATATATATATATATATATATATATATATATATATATATATATATATATTTGGGTCCGATCAAGCGGTAACATTTAGACACATTTCGTGTTAACTTTTAGGTGAAAAATGTCAAATTACTGCTCTGTAACATGCAGACTTGAAATTGACATACTTTTTTTTCATTTTATGCAAACATTCAAAACATACAATTCTCGACATAAATTGCTATCAAGTAGGACAAAACCTTTTAGATATTATGTTCAACTATGCTGAAAATAAATAATAATAATAATAATGTTATAATAATAATATAATAATATTGAAAAGTCTCTGTTTTACTGGCATGAGAATGTGGGAACACATGGACAGAGTACCACAGTAACACATGGACAACTCTTTACCACTGTATGCGTCACCCAAAATGTTGACTTATTCTTTAAAACAACAAGCCAGATATAATCACAATGTTTTATTTAATGTATTTATACTAACACAGTGTTATTTACAACTTGTGATGGTCCTTACTGATATAGATAAATTACAAATAAAGAGTAATTTCTCGGTAACAGTTCACATAGTCTTTTTAAATGTGACAGATTGAATAAATGTTCAAATTTTTTAGATATAATTTTTAGCGTCAAATTTGAGCTATATTTTTATGTCTGAGGCATGGGTATGATGTTAAAAGTACAATTGATCAAATTGGTTGTAACTTTCTTTCTACAAGTGGTATTTTTAAAAGGATAACAGTTCCATAAAAATGGGAAGGTCACACTAAAACTGCTGTACATACTTTACTGTCATATATACAGCAGTAAAAACAAACAAAGGCAGAAACATTTAATTTATTCTTTTAAATGGCTCTTACCTTAGAGCTAATTATAGCATTTATATTGATCAAGCCATTGCAAAAGTAGCTCTAAAATGCATATTTTAGTCCTTGATGTCCACTTCACTGATATTCACAACACTACAGAAATGTTTTATTATTCACTTTAAAAGACTGAACATTTAATTACCATAATGTCATTTAAAATTAAACTTCTAAATTCTCAGTGTGCATATAATAGGTAACAGCTATGATTTAGCCCCACCTATCATATCTGACTTCTCTCTTCTTAAAGGTCCAGAAGTACAAGATTTACAGAGAGTTAGGGGATCTGACTGTTGCAGAAGTATAACATTTAGAATTGTTTTCAGTACTGTGTAATCACCTGAAAAAATTAAATTTTGTGTTTTTGTAGGCAAAACAAAAACTACCTCTGATAAGTGGTTTTGTTAAGTCCATTTTTTGGACAGTTCAATCAGCTACTTTGCCACCATATGTCACTACACATCACACTCAACCTGTCGGTATTTGGGTTTAGAACAGTGAAAACTTCGTCACTGCCTACTAAACTTTGTTGTGAGATCTGCTCACAGTGTAAGTGCTCCATATGCACGGCAGTGGTGTTTTCACTTGTTTCAAAGGTCTCAAGTCACTGAGAGTACAGACAGATTGATTAATATGACATATTTTGTACTTATGCTTTCAATGCTGAACTACTGATGTAGCATTTACATGGGTACTATGTGATGTGACATGGACAGTATATTATCAACTACTGAATCCACTGTTAGTCACTACATACATCTTTCAACTAAGAAATGGTTAAGTATTTTACTGTAAAAGCAAATGGTGAGTAAGTAATTAAACTAATAATTGTTTCCATCCAAAGCATGATAAATATAAATATCAGTAAAAGAAAAAGTAATTTTCTGTGAGGATGACTTATATGTAGGAAATTTATAAATTTCTCACGGCTTCAATATTGAAGTGGATGTGAAACACTGAACAATTTTACTATGATTTGCTTGATTTGGGCAAGATGCGGCACTACAATAAAAATTACATTTCTTTATTGGAAAACAATATTGACTTTTTCTCCAGAAGGAGGCAGCCATCTTTATGAATTGCTGAGTTATAGCCAAGGGGCAAGGACTTCATCTTGAAAATAAATGTGCATCTAACAGATGCAACATTGTTTTCCGCAGTAGTTCCATCAATAGGCTGCACTAACAAGGCTGTAAAATTACTTTGTTACACAGTGCTTGATAAATGTTACTACACTAGCATTTCAATTCATCAATGACTCCTCACAGAACCCTCAGACCCCCTCACATTCCGGTAGCTCCACCCCTTTTGTTCAAATAAGGTAAACATGATGATGGCTAAATTGCAAACTGCAGGCTTCAAACAGCACTTGAGAAAACAATGGGGACTTCACAGTTCTTCCATCCACAAACTGTATACAGTCTATGGTTATATGAGGAAAGAACAACCTTTAACTTAAACAATTAAATAATTCTAAATCTGTTTATCCTGGAGTCTCAGTCTGAATATTTGTGCCAAATTTTGTCGAAGTGTTCCTGAAATATTTTTTTTAAGTAATGGGAACCAGTGGATAAAGATGATCAATACCTGAAGTAGCTTGTTTAAAGATGGCTGTGGCCCACTAGCCAGTGTAATACACACTACTTTTTCAGTTAAGTTCCACTGCAGTGCCATACCTTACCAACACACAAATCAAAGGAAGATGTTTACCCTGATGGTGTCCAGCTTCGAGGCATACCACCTGAAGACCTCATCAATACTGCACTCTTAGCTCCGCTTCCCAGACCTTCAGACGCTGCTCCTGAAGATGACGATGAGTTTAGCAGATTTTTTAGAATCTCCAAGTTTAAATTTTCTCGTTTACTGCTGCTGCTACTTTTTGCACAGGTGTCTGACTTGGCATTGTTATTGGATGCTTTGAAAGGTATTGCGCCTCCATTTCCTCCTCCACCAATCCCAGAGCCCCTCTTGGACAGAAGAGTATGGCCAATGGGAGGTTTGGCCAGCACTGGCGGTTTGATTGGTTCTTGCTTAGCGTTGATAACCTCCTGGCTCTTGACATACTTGGCTTTATCAGCCTCCAGTCTTTCCACTGCACTGAGGCGCTTTGGGTTCGGTTCAACCTGAGATGCAGAAATTCAGAAATAACAAATGTTAACAAAAATGGATGCAAAACCTACCTGTAATTCATTTAATTTGCAGAGTTCAATATTAAAATATGCAAATAACTCTCCCCAATTAGGTTTGTGAACTGGATTAGGACCAGTTTCATGTCAGATTAAAAGGGTAACCATTCAGTCAGCAGAGGGCCTTTTACAAGTGGAATGTCAACCCTGGGACATATAATACGATGAAGAATCTCCACACATGGCATCATAAAATGTAAATGTTTCACATGTTCTTATGCTCTCCTAATATTTCCACATACCATAACGGTATCAATCCATGATCAGTGTGGTAAATGATGACATCACAAAAAAGAAAAAAACTGAGAAAGACAGGTTAAAAAGTAAGAAGAGCTTACCAATACCCCTGCCCCGCTGCCCAACACTTTGGCCCTTCTGTTCACTGATACCCTGCACTACCCAGGGATTCTTCTTAAAAACTTTTCAAAAATTTGTAAAAAAAAAAAAAAAAAAAAAAAAAAGAAAGGCACATGTAAAGAACGTGTGTGAAATTTTAAAAATAATTGGGTGAATAATGTCAGAGAAATTGGTTGGACAGATTGTCTAAGTTGAAATTTGCAACAATTTGAAATTTGCAATAATTTGTAAAAAATTCCAAAATTGAAATTCTGCCATCCAACTGTGCACTGTACCTCTCCTAGGGGTAAAGATGTGTGTGAAATTTGAACAAAATCAGGTGAATAGTGCCAGAGAAATGGAATGGACAAAAATCTCAGATGGACCGACAGACGGAAAGACGGACAGAATTCCTGGTATATCTATATATACACCCCCGCCCTCTGGGGCAGGTGGCAATATACATGTGTTTGTCAGCTGATCAGTCATGCATGCTGAATATTTACTCTATCACAATTTGTTGAAAAAAATTTTCATCTCCCACATTAAAGCTGGAGGACTACAAATCAGGAGAACAAAGACAGTAGGATTTGAAAATGCACACCTTCCATCTACAGCTCTCTACTTTTGGTCCAAATCAAAACACTAAATTGAAAGAAGTATAAGTAACTGGAGATTGTTTCCTGCTGTTCAAAGGTGAAACCACTTGTTTCACTCCTATATGTCTGAAAACACCTGACCAACAAAAACATTCTGTCACAGGGAAGATTTTATACAGCTTGAAAACAGAGTTCAGAGTCTAGTTTCCTTTCAAAAGAACTGAATTACAATATACTGAAAGGGAATTAAAAAAAATACCCCAAGCCAACATAAATCCTACTGACCTTTTGCATTTCCAATAAACCTTTACTATTGCAATGCTTACAAAGGTGAATAAAATACATTTATGGAAACATGGCTAGATGAACAGTCTAAATGTGTCCTTCAAAATATCAAAATTGTGAGGTTTAATCTTGTATGTCTAAAAGTATTTGTCACCACATTAGCTGAGACACTACTCTATATATCATCTTGTGATAATGATTATTATCAGTTTCCTTCTTGATTCACATAACTAGAGTAATACTACTTCGACTGTCCGTCTGTCCGTCTGTCCGTCTGTCCGTCTGTCCGTCCGTCCGTCCGTCCCTCTATCTATCTATCTATCTATCTATCTATCTATCTATCTATCTATCTATCTATCTATCTATCTATCTATCTATCTATCTATCTATCTATCTATCTATCTATCTATCTATCTATCCATCCATCCATCCATCCATCCATCCATCCATCCATCCATCCATCCATCCATCCATCCATCCATCCATCCATCCATCCATCCATCCATCCAAAGAAAAGACTGTATTTAGTTCACCAAATACTCTACTACTTAAAAATATCCTACTGGTATTTATAATGAAAACAGAAGAAAGTACTTTAATAGAAATACTTCAAGAGAGTGATAAACCATTCCTTATACTGTAAAGGTCACATTGAATTTGTCTACAAAAAATAGGCAATTTTTTTCTGCCATCTCAAGTTTTTCTGTGTGACATAGCAAATTATGTTTTGTTCCTCACTTCTGAGATTTTGTGCATTCTCCAGTATTGTAAACCCTAGGGTAAAAGTGTTTCTCTACTACTTTAAAGTAAAAGTTGTTCCATCAAATGAAAATTTGTTCAAATATCGTCGGTCGTCAGAAAACCTATGAACTGGCCAAACATAAGAACCTATTGAGGCTGGCCAACAATATGATCTCTAACTGTAACTGTGCTTTGAACAGTATGACACATTTTGACATTACATCGTTATGCCAAATGTATACAGGTATTAATAATTGTTTTCTCTGTGACAAAAAACAATTCTATTACAAAAAAGCTGTGAAGATGCACGAAAAAGTTTATACCTGATCAGACAATGAAGTTTTATCTCATCTTATTTTAGATTTGGACCATGAAATAAGGCAGAGCTGATTGTAGCAGCCATGGCTCTACCAAAATGTTCTCTGAGTACACTTGGCAAAAGTATTGTCACTGTATCATAAAGCCAACAACATAGTTCTGACTCGGGAAAGAACACTAAGGAAAAAACACTGGGGGAAAAAAAAAAGACGACAATAATTTCAGTGTTTCCCTTAGTCTTGCATCCTTGGGGGGAGGGAGCTGGGAGTGATTTGCTCAGTTATTGTGTGCTGTGGTCCGGATGGGGGTGGGTGGAGTTTGTTCATTTGGTTCCTTCTGTTATTATAATAAGGTGCTTTTCAGTTGGTATAATTCTGTTATTTATTCAAAAACTTTACTGTTCTTCTCTCTCTCATCATCATCATCATTTATTTATCCACACAGTATTTATTATACAGTTACATAGATGGCAGAGGTTTCTATTATTGGTATTAACAACTGCAGCAGTAGCATATCCACTGTTAGTGCTTGTATTTTGAGTAGTATTGATAACAGTTATGGATATACTAGTTTTTTAACAGTTGTAGTGCAGTTTGCTGTACATCCATGTGTCTCCCCCTATTCTCTCTCTCTCTCCCTCTCCCTCTCTCTCTCTCTCTCTCTCTCTCTATATATATATATATATATATATATATATATACACACGTATATAAAATTTATTTATTTATTTGTTTATTATGATTATTTAGCAGCTGGCTAGCTAGTTATTTTATCCATCAAGCCATCTGTTATCTCTATGACTATGCCTGTTTGTGTCTAAGTCATGTATTTATTTTCTAACTAACTTACTACTTACCAGGATCAGTCTTGTACAGCCAGCAGCGAGTATTTAGCCTCTGTCAACCAAGCTGGATCAAAAGCAGTCATACAGTGGTCTCTTGACTGAGGCTACGTTTAGACTGTAACTCTCTGAACCGAAAACGCAAAAGTGGCATTGCATTCTCACTTTTAGTTATGTGTTTAGACATGCGTTTTGGGGGGAAAATCTGCATGCAGATGGACATGCAAAAGTGTGTGAAATTTCCTATTAATCCAAGTAGTATGCACACCAGGTCAATGGCGCCTGCAGCTGTATATGAGAGAGAGAGAGAGAGAGAGAGAGAGAGAGAGAGAGAGAGGAGAGAGAGAGAGAGAGAGAGTGAGAGAGAGAGAGAGAGAGAGAGAGAGAGAGAGAGAGAGAGAGAGAGAGAGAGAGAGAGAGACGGAGAGCCTTACTCGGAACTGGATCTGAGGTCTGAGGGGCTTAGCCTTGCTGTGAGCTGCTGGCCGGAGCTGTGCCAGTCTGCGTTCTTGGGGGGGTGTGGTGTCCCCCCAAATACAATTATAGGGGAAACACTGAATTGATGTCAAACTTATCTCCAAACAAAGTCTAGAGATTGAACTGGCTCTTTGAGACCTAAGTAATACAGACACAGAGTCATAAAACTATACCTGTCTCCTGAAGTACTCAGGGCCTTTGTTGAGGATGCGAAGAGGTACTGTGGAACTGAAGGGTGTTGCGGGGCCAGCGGCCTTGCTATCTGGCAGAGTTGGAGCCAGTGTCTCTGTCGGCATGGCAATGAGTCGATTGGGGTGGCCGGCCGTGGTGGCAGCAGGTGCGGGGGGGTTGACAGAGGGTGGGGGCACAAGAGGACCCCCACAACATGAAGACACAAGGGGGAGAAGAGAAAGTCTAGAAAGAGAAATTTCTCCGGGGCCTCCTCATGGCCTTTGGGACCCTGTGGGACTGAGGCAGACTTCACTGCTCTGTACTGAGAGCTTGTGACTGGTTTGTAGTAGTTAATCCCCACTGCCCCATTTACTGAGCAAGATGGACAGAGAGATGGATGTGAAGAGAAAGAAAGAGTGCAGTGTCAGGGTGGAGAAGAGGAAAAAAGTGACGAGTGCGTGTCAGTGCAGTGGTGTGGACGAGTGCTTCTACAGGGCCCAAGGAAAAGAAAAGGATGGTGGAAAATGAAACATCAACCCCTGCTGCATCTCCAGTGTCACTCCGTCTCTCACTGCAGCTTCACACACAATCTGAAATAGGAAAAATAAGAAAAAAGACACAGCCAATGTGGTCAGAGTTTGGCTCTGACATCATGCACCTAGAAACAACAGCAGGAATAGCTAAGATACACCTACACACAAACACACAATAATATGAGCTGGTAAGGGCCATCCACACCAAGAAGTAGACTTATAGTGTTGTGAGTAACCATATTGATCAATGATAACATGTGTAAAGAGCAGCTCCAGCTATGTCTGAGCCAAAATGAATACCAGTCACATGATGTATGTAAAATAATGTACGAAACTGTGTGCAGATGCAAGCTTTAAGTTCACAAATGCTGAAAAAAAGTAACTTAGATCTGTTTCAACTAATTAATGTCGAGTGTTGCTCAAACTTTCCCACTTGACTAATATTAATTCAAAAGCACCCAGTATCAGTATAGTCAGCAAACATTCACTTAAATGGTCAGCGTACCAGTGTACAGTACTTTACAGAGGGCATTGCAACATTGGTTGCTGGTATTGACACTGCTAATTTATAAAGATTCTTTAGCATCTGCACTTAAATGTTTGCTTAGTTTGCAGAGTAACCTGGTGACTAATCTGAGTTTACTTAAAATGATAGTTTGCTGCTGAAGAAATAATCAAACTGATGAAACAATGACTTCAGGCAGTGAAGAACTACCATAATTCTGATTTCTGAGATCCTAAGTCTAGTAAGTTTACTTTTGCCGAAGCAATTGCACCAACACAATGTTAGAGTCTAAAAACATGTATGGTAAGATTTGCAGTTGATGTTTCTTCTTTTTGGCATGGGTCTGTAATATTTTACTTTTGTTTGGAAGGAAATAAATCAAACATGCTTGCAGTGTGCAGTTTGTCTAGTTACTAAATACTGCTGAATTTACTGAGCATATGACAGTTGTCTGTTGTGTGTCAGCCTGTAAAAGCCTGCATCACTCCCATCTCCCACCAGAGTAAAGAGGATAAAAAGACAGAGGTGCTCTAGTGCTGGAACACTCGATAGTACTGTGCTGTTTTCCACTGTTGAAAAAAAGCTTAGTGAAGCCTGACGCTGCCACTTGCTATGGAAAACTTGATACAAAATCTGCCGATTCATGCAACCACATATTCTTAACCCTGCTAATAAACAGCAGCTTCAGATCATGCTTTACATTACATCTGTTTCATTTTGAGATAGCTTTGCATTGCTGTGAAGTGCTGAGTCATCCTACAGCTATGCCTCACCTCTGCATCATTATGTTCACACTACCCTGCACTCTTGAAGTGAAGCATAAATACTAGCTGATGTAAAATCCCTCCATAATGACCTTGTGTATTTGTCATTACTGCTTACTCATTGTTTATGTTGACTTTAAATCACCATGTTGGAATGTCAATGAACTAGACTGGATTGGTATTATGTCTATATTAAAGAGAGAGACAGGATATCCAGATACAAACATGTCAAATGATAGTGGCATTAATTCATTCATTCATCATCTGAACCTGCTTTATCCTCACTAGGTTCGCTGGAGCCTATTCCAGCTACTCATGGGTGAAGGTGGGGTACACCCTGGACGAGTCGCTAGTTCATTGCAGGGCTGACAGACAAATAACCAATCACTCTCACATTCACACTTATGGCCAATTTAGATGAACCAATTAACCTATCAGTGCGTGTCTTTGGATGGTGGGAGGAAGCCGGAGTACCTGGAGAGAACCCATGCAGACACAGGGAGACCATGCAACCTCCACACAGCAAGGTCCCACCCATCGAGTGCTATCCACTGCACCACTGTGTCACCAGTGGCACTAATATTTAATATCATTTCTTTACCGTCTGCAGTCATTAAAGGATGTTGCACCTTGGGGTGTTAGTGCCATTAATGTATGCAATAATAGAAGCTGTGCATGGGGCTGGGGATGCACATCACAGAGGATCTCACCTGGACAGACAACAACACATCACTTGCCAAGTAGGCTTAAATACACCTCTACTTCGTCCGCAAACTGAGGAGAGCACCCCCCACCATGTGCTCCTTCTACCGGGGCACCATTGAGAGCATCATCACTGGCTGCATCACTGTGTGGTATGGAGGCTGCACTGCCTCCTGCCGAAAGACTCTGCAGGGAATACAGTGAATAGTGCAGTTAATAGTGAATACAGCCAGCAAGCTCATTGGTGTCCCTCTTCCCTCCCTCACAGACATATTTCACACCCGCCTCACCCGCAGAGCAATCAACATTGCTGGTAACACCTCCCACCCCTCCCACTCCCTCTTCAGCATCCTGCCTTCAGGGAAAAAGTACCGGAGTCTACGAGCCTGATTCACAAGACTACTAAACAGCTCTGTCCACCGGCTGTCAGGATGCTGAACCCTGTCCACTTCCTCCCCACTTTGCCCCCTGCCCCCGGACTAAAACCCACGCCAATATTTACACAAAAGCTCTACGTCAACTTTTTTTTGGACATAAGACTCAGTAGACTTGCATCCTGTGATTTTTTTCACATTAGCTGCTGACTGTCTTCTGCACTTTATATAAACATTGCACTGTTGTCATCTGCTGTTGCTTGGTTCCATTGCACACCTCCTCACTTCACAACCATTACTGTATTGCACTACTGCTGCTACTGTAAACAGACTGACATGTACACTTTATATTCTGCTATAGTTTATTCTTTATACCGTTGATTTATTCTTACTCTATTTTTATCTCTTTTTTTAATGCATGACATTGAATAAGATGAGAGAGAAACAGTGTCTAAATTCTCTACATGTTCTGTGGATCTAGTGAATTGACAATAAAGAATCTTTGAAAATATGTCTTATATTTTGAATATTTTCATCACTTTACCTTGTCATACAGGCCTTTCTCAAGGGGTAGTGAAGCTCTTTAGTCAAATCTACCAGGCTTGCTTGACAATGACAGTAATTCTTTGTCTGCTCGATTATCCAAGCCAGTGTTACTGTGTGATTGCTGGTTTCAAAGGCTAGTATAGATCAGAACAGAAAAACAAAACCAACTGATCAAAAGCAGCAGTAAAAGACATACAACTGCAGGTTTTTTCAAATAAATTCTGAGCTTCAGAGTATGGCACTTGATGAAGTTTGTCAGACTCAGACTGAAGGACAGAAGCTCTCTGATTAGAGGATATTAATATAGATATCATGAGTCATTCCAAACAGCTGACTTTAGATCAGCACCAAGTTGAGAAGGATTATGATGATTTTAAAACAAGTGGCCTCTTGAGTGTTTTTCACCTATAAAGTGCAGATTTATGAGTGTGTTATTGCCAGAACTCGGGTGTTTCATCACAATTCTTTCAAATAACTCAGTTTACTGTTTGTTTCAGTGTTAGTATCACACTGACACAACAAGTCAGTTTCTATGGTAATTCTTTAATCTGCCAGCAGTTTCTGTCACTGTTAAGTCATGACAGCATATTTAACACAAGACAGAATTAGAGACTTGACACACACAAGCATGAAAACAGAGTTTTCCAAACTCTCTACTTTGGCCAGAATTTTCAGAGATAATCATTTACAGGACCCTAAACCAGAGTTTTTAGGTGGACAAAAGGCAAAAGATACCCTAGATATGTGTATACATGGCATAAGTTGCAGCAAACTTCCATGTGTGGATTGATACTGTCTTTTAAATGTTTGATTTCCTGTGTACCTTAAAAAGCTGACTGCATAACTACTACATTCATGTGTAAATGTAAATTAAATACAGGTGCATATAGGTTAATTCTCCCATCAGTGTCCTTGACCATGATGGTGATGAAGATCTCTAGGTTCCCGAGCACCTTAATTGGCAGCTCACTGCTCCTAATGTATGTGCTATATGCTAATGCTAAGTACTCTGTGTGTGTGTGTGTGTGTGTGTGTGTGTATTAGAATGGGTAAAATGCAGAGCCCGAATTATCACACATACACATTTTTTAAAAATAATGTGTTACCAGTCTGAGGATGTCCTACAGGCTGCCACCATCACAGTCTGATTCTTGTTCCCCTCTTAAGCGTTGCTATTGGCTGCTGGAGCTGTGGAGTGTCTCCACCTTGTCCTCCAGGTGCTGCAAATTTTCAGCAGATGCAATAGCTGCCAATTACAAGTAAAGACAGTTTGTCAGTAATAGTTGAGAAACTTACATAAAAGATGGCAATGTGTATATGAACTCTAACAAAAGAATTTCAAAGATATTTCATGCTTCATGTTGCGATGTTTGTTGGTTGTACGTTGCAAAGGTAAACAAATTTAGATTTTGATGCCTAGAACATAAAAACTTGGGACACTGAAAAGAGGACACTATTTATTCCATTTTTACAATGAAAGTGGATTTTTCTCCACTCTGGCTGTTCACAGTGCTGCAGTCATTCTCTGAACTTTCCTGGTTATAAACTCCACAACATCGATTTATTTTCCTGATATCCTAACTTGTACCTGTGCTGACTGTCTGGGCAGTAATGATGTGATGTAGTGCCTGTGAGTCGAGTGTTCCAGATGGTCACACAGCAGGAGCTGGAGTTACATCAAATGACCTGCTAGCTGTAGTAAAACCACACATCCAACAGTAGTGCTTCTACTTAATTCTCCCCACTAAATTCATGGGGGCTGTAGGTTGTTTTTTATTTTAAATGCATCAGACATTTCTGAAGATTTGATTCCTAATAAAATGGCCTACATTCCAAAACATCACAACACTAAAAATTAATAATTATTATTATAAATAAGATGAAGATTTATTTATGTTTCACCTTTATTATGTTTCACAGCAGACATACTTAGGGCTGACCCTTAATCTTTGACGTCCCCATTGGTTCATAATGGAAGCAACATTTTACTGTGATTCTTTTTCTTGGTTAACAGTACTTGATCATCTCACTACACTGCCATCTACAGGCCTGGCATGCTCTTCAGGGTGTAAATATACGGGGCTGTCTAAACGCAGATTTTTCTGAAAACGGTCACGTCTGCAAAAGGGGTTTTTTTAAAATGGAGAGGGAGAAATATCTGTTTTCTAAAATAGCCAGCTATGTGTGAACATAGCCTAAAACTTCTTCAAGTGTGAATATGAGAGTTAATGGCTGTTCGTCTGTATAGATCAGATGTAGGGGTGCAACAGTACAGGTATCCCACGGTTCGGTCCATACCTCTATCCTTGGGTCACAGTTTCGGTTCGGTTTTGGTACGCGTTCTGTGCTTAAAGAGAACAGTTTTTTTTCTCCCAAAATTATATTTTTATTTTTCTTGTCAGTAAACTGAATTTCATAGTAGGAATAAATTATATCGCTGTACCAGAGATGGGGGGACTCGAGTCGATGACTTAACTCAAGTCCGACTTGAGTCGCCAGATTTGTGACTTGTGACTTACTTGATCAACATTAAGAAAAGACTTGACTTGACTTTGACTTGCCTTTCCTGACCTGCGACTTGACTTGACTTTTGGCATGTGACTTGCCAAGGCTACATGCACGCTAACAGCCGGCTAGCCGCTGTCATCGCTGCTTCTGTCATCCACAATTGGGCAGTTGTGTTGGCCACTGGGGGGAATGACTCAAGTTTTTTTGGCTGTTACTGTTTTCTTTTATTTATTGATTGTGTGGCCAGGTGTTTATTGTTATGAGTTATTCTTTTGTTTGTGGTTAATTTGTCATTGTTATTGTTTGTCACATGGTGTTTTGCTTTGTGTTTACACACCGTAACAGCTCCTGTTTTATCCATGTGAAGTTTTGTTTTTTTTGTTAACCTTGATTATTTGAATTAAGTTACATATAGGTATTTTGGAGTTTTTATTCATTTCCATTTAGTATAGTTATTCTGTGTATTTAATTTTGATTTCTTTTAGTTTATCATTTGTAGGGTCTAGTGTATTTTCTTTTTGTGTTCTTTGGGTTTCATTAGTTAAAATGCTCTTGATTTCATTGGGAGTATTTCTTAATTAATTTCCTTTCTTTTTGTCCTTTCAGTAGCTGTGGGCCCACTGTGGCGGCAGGACTGGTGTGGTCAGTGGTGGTGTCCCCTTCTCTTCGGTTTGCTGAGCTGTCACTACCTGGTTTGGCTGTTCACTTGAAGCGTGGTTGTGTGTGTGATTGTGTCCTGCATGAGTGATTGGGGTGACTCTTCTGGGATCCTTCACCATCCTCCCATCTCCACTTCCACTGGTAAGGCCCCAGCCCTGAACGAACTTATTTTTTTTTTAATAGTTTATTTTTCCCCATGCACACATTTTAAGATATACTGTAGTGTATTTTAAAGATTTCTATTTGTATTAAAAACATTATCTTGTTTTTTATCTGGAATCACATCTCGACTCCCTCCTTTGTATAACAGAACCAGTGTGCCCACTGTGTCATATTTGTTAATAGAGGGTATAGAAATTCTTTGGGTGAAATCCCCAGAGAGGCGTTGTCGGATTGGAGTTTATGTTAAAAAATTTGCATATTTGCATTATTGTCATAGTGACACCTCTGGTGTAACTATACTAGGTGTAGAATGTATCATTACTTCAACTCCATTAACTGTGGGATTCTACACAAAGTTTTTGGAGTCATTCATGTTAACCTGTGGAACTTTAAGTTCAGTATTTGTTGATGCAATAAATTAAAGATATTTGACTCAAAATATGTTCAAATCACCTTTAGCTGCAAAAGCTCATGTGTAATCATCAAGTAGGCATCAGAGACATGTCACTTTATACATCAACAAGTGATTGACTTTAGTGACACTGCTATGCCCATTTTGTGTTCTATGTTCTGTTCATCATATTAACCATCTAGTTTATTAGGTTATGTTAAGTTATATTAAGTTATAAACATTAATTTATCAATAACACCTTGTGGGGTAGGTTTGGAGAATTATTTATGCTGATCTTCATAGAGACAACTACCTTGTGTATGTGTCCTTTCTCTCTCCAAGAGCCACAGTCCTTCCTTTGACACACCTTCATCTGTTCCTTTGATAATCCCACCCCAGTGTCCACCCACACACTCCCAGCAGGTACTGAGGACAGACTGCCACAGAGCACAAGCCCAGAGCAAGAATCCCACCAACCCATGTGACAGGTCTCAGTCCTGCCAGTGTTCAGAATCACACATTGGGCACTACATACTGCATACATTGTATACTACTTGCTACTTCCAACAATGGAATACTTTTGCAGAAACTCAATGTAATGTACTACATAGTCACATGAAAACCAGTCTTGTGACCATGAAAACAATTCTGCTGATTTGTATAGATGTTGAAATTGTAATAGTATCATACTTTTTTCCCTACAAAAAAATTTTTAGTCATGAAATTATAACAAGTTGGTAGGGCTGGACCAGGATGTTCAAGTATTTGAAAAACCTTTCAGAAGACAGACATCTGGAACATTCAGTTTTTTAATTCATTGTACAATTTTTGTCACACTGCCTTTAAGTTAAAAAAGAAGCGGGTACATCCGGTCACAAGATGTGTGACAAGATGAGGACTGTCCACTCGTGATGTCCAAATTTTGCTACTTTATATCAAGAGTCATCAGCATTACTGTGACAATGCAATTTCTATCGGTATCTAAAGCTTCTTTAGAGTATGTAGGCCCCCTAAACTGTTCTGAATCATTCAATTTAATATGCAGAACTTTGTATTCATTATTTGATGCAATAAAGTCATGATTTTTGACTCTAAATGTGTTCAGATCGCCTTTAACTGCAAAAGCCCATCAGTGATGATCTGAGTGTGGGATGAGTCTGATCCCAAGTGAGCAAAGAGACGTCTTAGTTCACATATCAACCAGTAATGCACTTTAGTGACAAAGTTAGGTCTATTTTGCAATGCTGTGATGTTCTATGTTCTATTTATCACCTTTATCTCCCAAGTTATTAAGTTATGGATTTTTTAAAATGTATACTTTAAATGTATACTGTGACACCCTGGGTGAGCATGGGGATGAATTAAAGTCCACAAGTAATTAATGATAGGTGTGTGAAGATTGTCAGCAAGATGCTCCTCTCCACTCTTTATTATTACTGTTACTATTACATCCACTGACACCTACTCAAGTCAGTCAAGATGCCAACATTAGGTAATATGACATTTCAAACACAGCCATTATTTCAGATTTCAGATGTTCAGATTTCAAATATTCTGATTATATTTGCTGTACCCGGACCCTTAGACAGGTAGGCAGGCAGAACGAAGCTGGAAAAAAGACAAATTACATGTATCCCTGGAGATACTGAGGGACAGTCTTGCTCAGTATCAGAGGGCCGTGAAAGAGGCAAAATCCAAATATCTGTCCAACATCATTTCCAGCAATGGACATTGCCCATATGTGTTGTTCAGTAATATTAATTCTGTTCTGAATCCACACAGCTTTCCACTGACTGACGCCACTGATCCCACCTCTGAGAATTTTCTGAACTTTTTTTGTTAATAAGGTGGTGTCTATGCAGCAACTCACTACCTGCAGCGTCAGCCTAGATCGGTGTTTTACAACCTTGGGGTCAGGACCCCATGTGGGGTCACCTGGAATTCAAATGGGGTTGCCTGAAATTTCTAGTAATTTATAAAAATAAATTTAAAAAAATTCTAATAAAAAATTTATGGTGAGTTGAGAGAAAATCACAATACATAAAAAACATGACAAACTGAGAGTCTGAAACTGAAGCACTGTGGTACTGTTTATCTTTCAAAGGTTCATTGTGGTCAGTTTCAGATGCTGCAGCTCTTTCATAATTCATAGTTTGAGTTATTGTTTGTTCAGTATTAATAGTCAGCCTTGTAAATACAAGCTGGACTGACTGTACATATCCTGACCAAGGAAAATAAATAAAATTCTCACTTTGTGCAATAATCTCAACCTGGCTTTTCTGCCTTTGTCCATAATAATATACATTATATAGACTAAATGCCATCTAAAATTAATGTTTATTTGCAACATAGTATAGTAAACTATTACATGATCAAAAACAAATTAATTTTAGCAAAAAAAGTCTCAGTTTTGAATGTCTGGGGTCGCCAAAAATCTGTGATGTTAAAATGGGGTCACAAGCCTAAAAAGGTTGGGAACCACTGGCCTAGATCTACCTGTTACTGCCACACACTCTGCCATGTTTGACCACTTTGGACCAGTCTCACTGTCATTCCTCACTGACATGGTTAAACATATGAGAGCAATGAACTGCCCCTTGGACACTGTTCCTACTAAATTGCTGAGAGAAGTGTTTGCCACAGTCGGGCCTTCGATCTTGGTTTTAATTAATGCATCTCTGACCATCGGATGTGTCTCAGATGCTTTAAACATGCTGTAGTGAGACCCTTGCTCAAAACAACAAATCTTTATTTTACTTTTTAATCTAATTTTAGACCTGTTTCTAATCTGTCCTTTATTTCCAAAGTTCTTGAAAAAGCTGTTTTTACACAACTACAGGTGTTTTTAGAATGCAACTCTGTTCTTGAGAAATTTCAGTCTGGGTTCAGGTCCTGACATAGCACAGAGTCGGCACTGTTAAAAATGCACAATGATATTACCCTGTCTGTGGATGCTAAGCGTCCTTTTCTCTTAGTGCTGCTGAACCTAACTACAGCATTTGATACAGTCGACCAAGCAGTCCCTTTTATCCCGCCTAGAACACTATGTTGGCATTTCTGTGCGAAACCCAAACAGGGCCTTAAGGTCAGCTAATCAACTTTTACTGGAAGTGCCAAGAGCCCGGTACAAACACTGGGGAGACGGGGTCTTCTCTGTGGCTGGGCCCAGGCTCTGGAACAAACTGCCCCCGGACATGAGAACAATTACAGACTTTGGCCTTTTTAAATTGAGGCTAAAAACTTATTTATTCAAACTGGCTCTTAACATTCAGTAATGTTGTGACACATCACTTGTATTTGTTTTATTGTTGTTATTTTTTATTACTGTTTTTATATCGTTTTATCATTTATGATTATTTACTGTTTATGCTTTGATTTTCTTGGAAAGCACTTTATTCACTGTCAGTGTTGTAAAGGGCTCTACAAACAAATACTGATTGATTGATTGATATTTGAAACATATCACGATGGAAATACTATCACATGCCTGCACTCTATGCAATTCTTTAATGATTTTATCAATACAATGCAATAAAGCACTAAATCACAGCATATTAAAAACCCCATATGAAAAAAAAATATTGGTCTAACTCTGACCCTGCACCACAAACACACAGCACTCCTCTGCCTGACAGTGTTGAGTGGTGCCAAAGCCACCAAGTGTACCAGGGTGAAGGTTACTGTTGCTAATTATAAACAACAGACAATCAGGGATTATGCAGACTGTACAATCTGGGTTTGTTTCCTACCTGTTCAAATTTTTTTTAAAAGCTTGGTAGCATACAAAGTCAGCACAGATGTCTGCAAAAACACTAGAATAACATAGACAGTAGAGAGAAAACAACTCAGTAACACGTAGATATAAAAATGGGTACACAGCATTGTTGACTTGAAGATTAAGTTGTTGTTAAAATATACATCTAAAATGTATGTCTGCTGATCTCTATCATCTCTTTATCATCAAAAGTGCATACTTTCTATAAAATTATATTATTATCTTATGTTGCAAGATCATTTTATTTTTTTCACAGAGATCACCAAGGACAGTTATAGGCATAGACAGGATTCATTTGTCATTCAGATTTACAGCGTATATCAAAACAAGATTTCGATGCAATGGCCCAGAGGGCAGCAAGAATAAATAAAACAAGCGTATACAAATATTAAACAAATATGCATATTAAAGCTATGCATCAAATAATACAAGCTATGTTTCAAGTTATGGGCTAGATCGCACAGTTTTATTGCACAGCAACAGAGCTTGAATTCCTGGATACGGAGCAGTCCTATGTAGGTGTGTGTGTGGGTGTGTGCAGGAGGAGGGGGGACATTATTTTGAGTTCAGCAGTTATAAGGCATGTGGGAAGAAGGTTTTGTTGAACCTGGCTGTTCTGCTCTGACGGCTGCAGAACCTCCTTCAGATGGCCAGCACCGAGAACAGTACATGGTGGAGGTGGTAGGGGTCTCTAATGATGTTTTGAGCTCTGGTCAGACTGCATTTCTCTGCAGTATCTTGGATGGGAGGAAGTGAAGCCCCAATTTTTTTTCCGCTGTCCTCACCACCCTCTGCAGGGACTTCCAGTCAGAGGCATTGCAAGCCACTGACCAGACAGAGATGCAGATGGTTGGTATTTTCTCTATAGTGTGTTGAAGATGTCTGTGAGAACCCCAGCCAGCTGGTTAGCACATTCCTTGAGCACCCTTCTAAGTATGTTGTCAAGGCCCGCTGCTTTCTGAACATTAACTTTCCTCAGGGTTCTTCGGACATCAGCTGGGTCCATACAGAGTGACTGCTCTTCTGGGCAAGGAATAGATTTCCGCCCAACAGTGGTGGTGAGTGTCTTGAACCTCCCAAAGTACTTACTCAGTTTGTTGAAAAACTTGATGTTGTTCTCACAGGGGGGAGGACTACCTTTGTGGTCAGTGATAGCTTGGATACCTTGCCACATTTATCTGGTGTTAATAGGGTCACCAGAATTAAAAGCATCATTCCAAGCTTTCAGCCTTGCACATCCCTCACTGGTCATTCAGAGTTTCTCACTAGCCCATGTAGAGATGTTTTGGATGTACCTAGACACAGACTCAGCATACTTCAGAATGTCCATAGCAGTTGCCTTAAATATGTCCTAGTCTGTGCACTCAAAGCAGTCCTGTAAGGCTACCATAGCTCCTGCAGGCCAAACCCTCATCTGCTTCACGGTAGGTTTTTTCCTGATCAGCAGGGACTTGTATGCGGGAATTAGCATCACAGAGAGTCTGAGGAGCCAAGGTGGCGGTAGGGTGCAGCCTTGAATGTCTCTTTGATGTTACTGTAGGCCAAGTCCAGCATATTCTCTCCTCTTATTGCAAAATTCACATAATGACAGAAGTGAGGAAGCGCAGTTTTCATATTGGTCTGATAAAAGTCCCTTGCCACAATGAAAACTCCCTCTGGATGTGGAGATAGCAGACGCCGCCATCACACAACCACACCGACAGTTCAGAAAATTGTTTCAGAGAGAGTGGAATGTATATATACACAATACATACAAATATTAACATTAAAACACACTCGTGCCTTTCAGTCGGTAACTGTGTGCATGTGTTGGTTTCCATCCTACTTATAATACTATGGGAGCACGGGGCGTTGCGGCCCATGCCCCCCCATCTTTTCCCTACCTCCTGAAGCTTGGCAAACTTTCATTTGAGGGAGCAGGATGTTTGTCCTGGCCTATTATATATTATACATATGTATAATAAGTCTAATGCAATATTGATGATTTTTGTGTATGAAATGTTTGGTGTGGCGGCAAGGATTTTGCCTTGGTGCTGCGCCACAGCAAAACCTTACCAGTGGAAACACTGAAATGCTGTCCTCACTATCTGCCACAAAAGTTCACATCAGTGTTTATTGTCGTTGTTTATGTGCCTCTACCAGCTATCGCTAATGACACTCTGAAAGAGCTGCATGACACCTTGGGCTTCCTTCAAAACAAACACCAAGAAGCGTTGAATATGGTGACGGCGGGCTTCAACCATGTGAACCTGCAGGACACTCCCCCCATGTTTCATCAGCACATTAACATCGTCACTCAGGGTGAAAGCATGCTGGACAGAGTGTTTACCAACAGACAGGGAGCACACAGAATCATGCCCTGCCCCCATCGCGGTGCCTCATACCATATCTCCTTCCTGCTGTCTCTTGTTTACTGCCCAGTGTCTAGGACGGTAACAAAGACCATCTCTGTGTGGCCTGAGGGTGCTGTGTTCTAGCTCCAGGTCTGTATTGAAACCACAGACTGGCAGATATTCAGGGACGCTGCAACATGTGGGAGCAGGGTGGACTTAGTGGAGTACACATCCTTTGTCCTGCACTACATAAGAAAATGCACGGAGGACATGACCACCTCTGAAACCACCACCATCAGACCCATCCATCAACCTTGGCTAAATGAAGAGGTGCACTCCCTACAGAAAACCTGTGATATGGCATTCAGAGATGGCAATGCAGCAGCACTCAGACTTGCTAGATGCAATTTGACCCACAGAGCATGTGGAAGGGCACCAGGTGCATCACTGACTACAAGAAGAGTGATGCACAGTGCCCTGAGGACCCAACACTCCCCTACACCCTGAATGACTTCTATGCTTGCTTCAAGGCATCCAACACCACCACTCCCTCCTGGCTCAGCACCTCCCCTGATCAGCCTTCAGTCATTAGAATCACAACAGCGATGGTGAGGAGAATACTGCAGAGGGTCAACCCCTGAAAGGTTTCAGGCCCTGATGGGATTCAAGGCAGAATTTGAAGGACTGTGCACACCAGCTGTCTGGGGTCCTGACGGACATATTCAACATCTCACTGTCCCAGGATAAAGTCCCATCATGCCTAAAGTCCACAATCATCCCTGTGCCAAAAACCTCTGCAGCGTCATCACTCAATGATTACCGCCCAGTTGCACTCACCCGTCACCATGAAGTGCTTCTGAAAGGCTGGTAATGAGGCACCTGAGGCAGACGATAAACGAGGTTGATGACTCTCACCAATACAAACAATCCACAGCTGACGCCATCTCCACTGTGACCCCACCAGGCCCTCTCTCACCCGGAGAATAAGAACTCCTATGTGAGGCTGCTGTTCCAGGACATCAGTTCTGCATGCAACACCATTACTCTGCAGAAACTGGCCTCCAAGCTAGCAACACTAGGAGCTTCCTCATCTATGTGCAACTGGGTGCTGGACTTCCAGACCTGCAGACCATAGAGTTTCAGGATCAACAACAACAGATCCTCCAGCATCATTCTGGACACTGCCTCCCCCCAGGGCTGTGTGCTCACTCAGTCCACTGCTATACACACTGATGACTCATGACTATAGAGCTGACCACAAGAACAACCTCGTGGTGAAGTTTTGCAGATGATACAGAAGTGGTTGGACTCAGGTGTACAGGCTGGAAGGACGAGGACCTAACACAATGGTGCAGGGACAACAACCTCATCCTTAACATTCAGAAGACCAAGGAGATGGTTGGGGACTTCTGCAGGTCTGGTACCACCCTGTCTCCTCTCCACATCAACAGTGCAGATATGGAAATTGTTCCCTCTGTCAGGTATCTCAGAGTACACCTCACCAACACCCTCACCTGGTGCACCAACACCACCGCTGTAGTAAAGAAAGCCCACCAGTGCCTCTATTTCCTGAGGAGGCTGAAGAGGGCAGACTGGATGCTGACCTACTCAGGACGTTCTACAGCTGTGTGGTGGAGAGCGTGGTGACATCCCACCTCACTATGTGGTAAGGTGGCTGCACTGTGGCTGAAAGGAAGGCATTGCAGAGGATATTAAAGT
The DNA here is from genome assembly GCF_902148855.1 of Sphaeramia orbicularis. Classification (NCBI taxonomy): domain Eukaryota; kingdom Metazoa; phylum Chordata; class Actinopteri; order Kurtiformes; family Apogonidae; genus Sphaeramia; species Sphaeramia orbicularis. The sequence continues at coordinate 5,879,246 of NC_043973.1, forward strand.
CTGCACAGAGGACCATCAGGAGCAGCTTATGACCAATCAGGGACATCTACACAACCAGATGTTAGGAGAGAGCCACCTGTATCTTCCATGACCCCTCTCACCCTGCACACGAACTGGTCACCCCTCTGCCCTCCATCCGGGCAAAAACACACAGACTCAGTCAATCGATCAATCATTTTTTTTTTGTATAGTGTCACATCATAACAAAAGTTATCTCATGACACTTTACATTTAGAACTGGTCTAAACTAGACACTTAAGCAGAAAAACAGCTTCTACCCGGATGTAGTCAGACTGCTGAACTGCTCCACCCACTATATACTGTCCACTTTCCACCTTAATAACAGGTCATGACGCTGCTAAAGTCACTATTGTCACTTTAATACCACCTTGAGCTGTTACTGCTGCGATAAATTGTGCAATATTGTACATATTCAGAAGTTTGTTTTATTATATTTTAGTAGATTTTATGGTAGTTTGTATTCTATTCTCTTTAGCTTTTATATATTTTATTTTTTATTTAATATTTTTATCTTTTTTCACGCTACAAACACCGAGACTTGGGTAACTATATTTCGTTCTATCATGTTTATTGATGTAATGACAATAAAGCTGAGTCTGAGTGATAAGAACTCAGTAAAAAATGAGCACTAAATGGTGAATTCAGAGATCATATCATTTTATTTAATTTCATTTATTTATATTTTTCATCTGGTTTCATGTTGTTACTTTTTTGCATTGCTTCATAGTTCAGATTTTACATCAATTTTGTTTTGTTGGATCTTTAATGTCTGATTGTGTCTTGTATTTTTTTGCCTGTTGTGTCTTTTATGAAGTTCTCCTTTTGTTACATCTTTTACAAATTCTTTACTGCCAAGAACAATCCAATAATTCTTAAATTTTCAATTAGGACCAAAAATCAGCAATTAACCAGAGAGGAAATAAAAATTTGACATTTACACATTATTTTCTGCCACATCTTTCAGTTGTTTTCAGGAATGTGTCCGTTTATACACATATCTGAGGCACAAATCCACCTTAACACTCTGCATAGAGGCTACAAGCTGCCAGCAATAGTCAGTGTCTGCGGTTACATCAAAAGTATTAGCAGTGGCGTCACACTGTACGTTCCACTGGTGAATGGGCAATGGATAACCTATCTGTCACCTTCCCATTCTCTTGTCTGCCTGTCTCTGAGTTTGTTCTAGCATTTGATAACCTGATTATAGGCTGTCAGATCTAGATGGCCAGTGAAAAGAGTGGATATGTATATGCATCCATTTTGATGAAGTTTCAATTAAAATGAAGCTGACTAAATGAACACAACAGGATTCCCTTCATACAACAGTAGATTATTGGAAAACTTTCTATACAGTTGATTAATACTTCAATTGTGATGGTTTAATCTCATTTAATCTCACCTTATTATAAGGTGTAGAATGAGGTGGTCAAGGTAAAAAATCAAGTTTGTCATTAATATCAGTTTTTAGATATCATTCCATTCCTGTTGGAATAGAAAAAAAAAATAATTGAATTAGAAGGATGACACTGTGTAATTGTTCTCCTCCAGGGACTCCGGTTTTCCAAGCATCAAAAACATGCAAAATACATTAATTCTGCATGTTTTTCCAACAGAGATGCCCTAGTATAGGTGGAATACAGAGAAATAATTTCCCTACAGGTGACAATAAGGCAAATTGAACTTAACTCAGACGTAGGGGTGGGCAATATGGCAACAATATCATATCGCGACTTTTAAGAAATAAAATCACAATCTCGATTTTGTCACAATTCTTTACATTGATCTTTGAGACTAATTTGCAAGTTTCTGAACAGCGCAATCAAACAATTTCCTTATGTAAAACATAGCCCTAAAAAAAAAAAAAAAAAAAAAAAAAATTAGCCCAAAGAAGCTTCCAGAACATTTTAAATTTAGTTTGTGCGATTTTGCCAATGCCAAGAACATAAACATACTAAAAGGCAGATAAAAACACTCTGATTAAGTGCACTCTTGAACATAAAAACTAAGTTGCACTTGGTTTTTGAGGTAGCTTTCAATAAACATGAAAATTAAAAAAAACAAAAACAAAAAACAAACAAAAAAAAAAAAAACCCAGAACAAAATATCAATGTAGAAATGCCTGTTTCCAATAATCCTCCAGGCTTACAGAAAAGGTGGCTAGTAGTTCTGGTTTTTCAACTGGTAATCAGTGTATTGGGTGGTCTGGGATAGAGGAAAAAGTCCAAAATGAGAGTAATAATAATCCAGGCAATCCAAAAAAGGAGCCAAGTACTTGCTCCTCTTCTCATAGAGTTGTTTTATGCTTGCGTTACAGTTGTTTGCTTTTGTGTAATTCTAATGGATCACCCATTGTCACCGATACCCAATCTAAATTTTAAGTCTGTATTGGGGCCGATTCCCAATACAAGTATCGGATCGGACTCTCCCTATTGCATATGTCCACATAAGTCATGGAAATGGACTAAACGGTGTTGGCAACAATGACACATAATAAAGTCCTGTCAGGTTCAGATAGTGACGTTTACAAAACTTCAATAATAATAATAATAATAATAATAATAATAATAATAATAATTAAAGCTGCAAGCAGCATTGGGCGGGACCTCGCACCGGGCGTTCCGCCTTCCCCCGCGATCCGCCTCCCGTGACCGTGGACACCTCAGCTCCACTCACACCTCTCCATCCCGATACCAGTTCCCACCCTTTAGTGTCCATCCTCCTTACATCTCTACAGAACACCAGCGACCCTCTGGCGAAACCACCATCACTTTTAAATGAGACTTTTATTTTGGAAACCCTACAGCGTGTATGTGCATTTGTTTTGTATGTGAGAGAAAGAATCAGTTTGAAAAATGAATTGAAACTGTATGAATAATTGAGCATAAACGTGATGATTTATCACATTTAAGGCTATTATTTTGGAAAAGCCCTATTGTGTGAGCATGTGTGTCAGTGAGAAAGAGTGCTTTTGAATGAAGAAAAATTGTACAAACAGTTGAGCGTTTGGTCATAAAAATGTAAAGAAGTTATTTACTAGACATTATTGTTTTTTTTTTAATAAAGGTTTTATTTAGAAAAAATGTACTCCGTGTACTTTGTAATGTGTGCAAAATGTCCAATATCCACAATACAATGCAGCAAAATGCGTTTTAAAATGTGAGGGGGGGAGAGAAGAGAGAAAAAAAAAAACTTCCTTAGATAGTCTGGGATTTGAACCAGGGTCCTCCTGTTCCATAGGCAGCAACTCTAACCACTGCACTAGACAGAGACACTGTCACACATGCACCAGCAAGACTTTCATAGGGATTTTGTCATTGTTAAAAGTGAAAGTAAACATACTGTACAAAAAAATCGGGATTATTCCATAACCATAGGTCGTATCTGAAAAATTCTTTCACTTTTGGATTCTGCAGACTTGTGGGAATTCAGAGAGGTATAACTTTTCATTCAAAAGTCTGAAATGAATAAGCAGTAATTGCAGAAATGTAGAGTAACTTTCAAAGGCAGATTGCCAACTTCCTGTTGGAGTTAGCTCATGAGTGTCAGTGTATGATTTGTCGGGTTCAATCAGACCAACATTTTGGCATTTGTTTCATGTTTCTGTGACATTCCTACTGGCCACTAGGGCAGATTTTGTGTGTTTTTTAGTACAAAGGTGGCGCTACAGAGTCCATTTTGGCACCCAAGGGGTCAATTTTGAAATTGAATCAAAGTGTTCACCAGCCATGACATACATGGCAAATTTGGTGAGTTTTGGAGCATGTTAAGGGGGTCAAATGGCAGTCTAAAGTGGAAAAAGTATGAAAATAAACAAATTGTTATAAATCAATAACCGTACATCCTATCTCAAAAATTTTTGCATGTGAGAGTTGTGCTGAGTCCCGTGAACGGATAGACATGTCACATGTGGGGAAAAACTGAAAAGTTAAAAATGAGTTCCAAACATCGCAACTTTGCGGGCTTCTAAAAAAAAAAAAAACTAAGACAGTTATGGAAAAAGTACGAGATCACTTTTTTGAGGAGGGTTCACTCTATCTTTTGGCGCTATTTAGAAGTCAATAGGACAAACGGTGTCATACGAGTTAGTTTTAAAACTTTTATTTTGAAAGGCATATTGCGAACTTCCTGTTGGAGCTAGCTCATAGGTGTCGGCACGTGATTTTTTTGGGCTCCATTAAATGAAAGTTTTGGCATTGGTTTTGTGTGTCTACGACATTCCTACTGGAAAGTTAGCAATTTGAGCATTTTATTTTGAAAGGGAAATTCTGAACTTCCTGTTAGAGTTAGGTCATGAGTGTCAGCACGTGATTTGTCGGGCTTGATGAGACAAAAATTTTGGTGTTTGTTTCATGTTTCTATGACATTCCTACTGGCCACTAGGGCCGTTTTTGTGTATCTAGGGGGCGCTAGAGAGCTCATTTTGGCACGTATGGGTATAATTTTTACATTTTATCAAATTTTTCACCAGACCTGACATGTGTGCCAAATTTGGTTAGTTTCGAGCATGTTTAGGGGGTCAAAATCCAGTTTAAAGTGACGATAGTATAATAAAAAACGAACGAAGAACAATAGGGCCTTGCTTGCAGGCAAGACCTCTCACTGTGTGAGAGGGCCTTACCTTTCAGCTCGGTCCCTAATAATAATAATAATAATGGATTAGATTTACATAGCGCTTTTCTATTAAATCAAATTTTATTTATATAGCACCAAATCATAACAAAAGTTATCTCATGACACTTTACACAAAGAGTTGGTCAAAACCAGACTCTAACACATGAACGCATACTATGAACGCATACTTAAAGCGTGTACAGTGGATCCATTATTCATTCACTTACACATTCACACTCCAGTGGTGGTACACTACATATGTAGCCACAGCTGCCCTGGGGCAGGCTGACGGAAGTGTGGTTGCCAGTTTGTGCCTACGGCCCCCCCGACCACCACCGAACATTCATATGCATTCATACACCAGTGTGAGTAGCACCACTGGAGGCAAGGAGGGTGAAGTGTCTTGCCCAAGAACACAACAGCACATGACTAGGACAGAGTGGGATTCGAACTGCCAACCCACTCTACCTCCTGAGCCATGGCTGCCCCCTTTATCCTTGTTCACAATAATAGAAAGCAGGACAACATTCACAGAGGCAGTGAAAGGACTAGGCAAGAGGTAGCTTTTATTTCCACACCATTATGTGCACATATGTACTAGAGATGCAACAGTACTTGGGAAAACCGTGTACCATTCGGTCCACCCCACACAGGACAATCCGCCCCTATGGACCGCAGGATTTTGGTTCAATTGATTTCTCTCTCTCGCTCGCTTGCTCGACATGTGAGCACACAGTGCAGGGAAGCCTCGCCCCTCTGTGAGAGAGAGTGGACAGGGATGCGGCTTCAGACTCAACACACTGAGTCCTGCATAGATCCACCACTTTTCCAAAACCGGCACCCGCCCGTACCCACAAACATTAGACCCACAACCCAACCAGACCAGATCCATGACTAAACACTAGGGATGTCCCAATCCGATCTACAAATCAGTATCGGCTGCCGATCTGGCATTTTTTAGAAGATCGGATCGGATTTAGTCACAAGATCGGGCCAATCCAGGCCCATTTCAGGAAGGGGAGGGACAAACGTCCTGCCCCGTCAAACTAAAGTTTATGGATGTAGGGAAAAGCTGCACAACAGCGGGAGGATAAAAGGACTTAGTAAAGCGTCTATAAGTTTCACTTCCACTCTGCACTTGTACTCATTATGAGGTCCAGTAGTGATGCATGAGTCTATTTTTTTTCAACCTGCGGGTTGAAGATCAGACATCACTATTAAACACATTGTCTACACAGTCACTCGCTTTTAAGTTCCGGTGGGTTCTTGACCCAGTACTGTGACACGCTATAACAAGGAAATGCGTAAGGTAGATAATCGTGGCGTTTTTATGCCGTTATTTTCTTTTACATCCCTATGCAGAACAGGAATGTATTTATTTTAAAAAAGCCCCCTTTAGGCCTTATGATTGCACGTGCCTGTTTTATATGACTGTATACAAGTAGTCAAGGAATAACAAAGGGTTATATTGTTCAGTACAGAACGTGTTATTTTATTCAGTATAGTGATATAATTTGTTACTACTGTAAAATTCAGTTTTTGCTGACAAGCCAAATAAAAAACATAATCTTGGGAGAAAAAAAAAAGTTCTCTTTACGCACAAAACACGTACCCAAATCGAACCAAAACCGTGGCCCAAAAACTGAGCGTGGGCTACCTGTACCGTTGCACCCCTAATATGTACATATGTAGCATTGGCTAAATGCATTTGTAAAGGAGGGTTTTAATGAATAGTAGATCAAGTCTGTGTTATATGGATAAAATAATGGTCAGTTTACGTAGTTCCTGATAAGTGACGAATCAAATAGTGATGACTCAGACAGAGATGACCAGGGCTGGATAAAGATGCAGTGTGTTGTGTTGTGACTGATTTGGTCATTCAGTTGTTGTAAACAGTTGTTCAGTGTGTTGTATCTCATATAGGGGTTCAGTGTGTGTCTAGCTGGGTCCAGTCCAGTCAGTCTGACCAGAGGTTTAAAGTCCATGTCCATTCATTTGTTTGTGTTGTGTTTCTGCTACCAGTCTGTGCAGGAAGATGCCAGCACCAAAAAATTTAATTACACTGCTCTGCGTTATGTGTAATAAAAAAATGAAGCAGCCAAATGCAGTCTCATTGTGTGTCCTCAGTTTAGAGTCTTTCAGCTTAGTTGTGCAGTGTTAAAGGAGTTACCATCTGGCCACATTATTGGATTTGCTGACAAAATAAGTACCTTGCTTGACTTTCTCACACTGCCTGTAGAATATAGTAAAGTGGGCTCAATGTCTGACCTAACTAAAAAAAAAAAAAAAAAAAAAAAAAAAAAAAGAACTTGGCTCTTTTTCAGAGACAATGGCCCACTTACAAGAATTTATGGTCTGTGATCACATTTTCATAGGAGCTAATAACTGTCACAATGAAATTCAAGTAATTATTTCTTTCCAGTTTAAAAGCTGGATTTTGGTCCTAAAAAACAGATGGTCACACTAAATCAAAATTATGTAAAAGACCAAACAGCACAGAAACAAAATAAAAGGATAAATGTGAAAAATTATGTAAAAAGATAGTATACCTGTCAACTCACACAAACAAAGTTTATCTGGAATTGGACTACACAACCAAAAGCACAACCTTCTCACCATGTTAAAATTAAATACTAAATATATTGTGTCAGCTGCTAATGTAGTCTATGTGGGAGACCGTGCAGTGATGCAGATATAACATCATTCAAATGAAAAAACAAATGAAAATGAATCACCAAATGTACTTTGGCAGCTGTTACTATATTTATGTGTGCTGTTATACTCACACACACACACACACACACACACACACACACACACACACACACACACATACTTTATGTGAGTGTATGGCTTTTGGACCAGAAAAATATAGGACAAATGAAAATGCATGTTTGGCAGTTTTACATTTTGGTGTCCTGATGACATAGACAGATCTTAATTTTTTAAATACTTTCTTCATGCACCAGTTGATCACACGGTTCTTTATATGGATTTTGTAAATGCTTGTACAGAGCGAAAAATATTTACTTTTGGGATGTTTAAGACCTACACACGTAAACATTTTAGTGTGTAGGGTGCAAATTTATTAGGTTTCATATTTATATGATGTTCTTGAGCCAGAAACTTGGCTCATCATTGATGTTGGGCATAACTCGTTATATTTAAACTCAATATCAAGGCTATACTAATCCACACATGATATCACAACACACTGGACGACTGGGAGTCACAGTTTGCATTAGTGTATCTTAGTTTGATGTTATTTTGTTTTTTAGTTTAGTATGATTATTAATAGTACAAAAAATATTGTGGTTTTTTTTTGCCTTTATTCCAATAAAACTGAATTCCTAATAAGCCGTCTCTGTGGCTTTACACTAGTGGCAGCCTTAGTCTTTCAGACTTTTAATGACCAGCTCATCCATCTGACTATAAACAGGGGTGGTGTGCCACAAACTGTGAGAAGCCTGCAAATGAAATGCATATTCTGAATGTTCTGGATAAATGTCCACCGAGTCATGAATGAGAATAATATCAACGTATTCCACAACTCATAATTATAATGTTAACAGTGCATTCAAAAAGTTCTAATTTAGAATATTCCAAAGTAATATATTCTAATGTACTGTTTACATGATATGAATATTGTCATATTCAAAACAATATTATTTCAGAGGAATACTAGTGTGCATCTACAAATACTCACTGATTTGTTGTCAATGTCAGGACCTAAATAAAAAAGAAATGTAGACTTACCACAATAACAGAAATCCGCACAGTTACCAAGCAAAGTCACACACAACATCAGCATGGTAAAAAAGCTGGATTTTAGGAATTATCCACAAAATCTAGAACTGGAAAAGCAACCACTAGTTCAGGACATGCCACAGCACTTAGTGTCAACCCATCAGTCTTGGTTAACGGCTGAACAACAGGAGCTGAGCTAAGCCCAAGCTAATGCGTTTAGCAAACAGAAACAGATCTAACCTTACAGACTTATTTTCCTACCTGGAACTGGACCAGTGATGGACAATGTGTTATTCACCTCCTTTTCAAGTAAAATTAAATAACCATTAGAAATGAATGCAGATAGAGACTATAATGCTTAGACATGGAGAAAGACAAAAAAAGATGAGTAATGGAGACTGGTGCCCTATAGGAGCAGTGTGGTATTTGTGGTGTGCTCCAGGGCTGTGAGATCCTCGCTAGAATGTTAGGGGGAAGAAGTGCCCAGATGAGGTCAAAGCACTAATCCCTGTGAGGAACAACAACAGAAAGATAATACTGTCAAAATCTGGTCCAGAAACGAAGGTTTCAATCACAGACCTCCTTTATTTAACCAGTTCAAAACAGGGAAAACACACTTAATACACAAATACAGAGAAGTTCTTAAAAAAGCCTCTGCTCAACTGGAAAGCAACATGTCAAACTCCTAAACAACACTTGACTGCAACCCACTTCAATAATCATGGTTTTGTTTTCTGTCAGAATGGTTCTAATAAACAGGCTGTAAGTACATTATTCTGTTTTTTTGCACTTAACCTTAGTGTTCCCCACAGAGTTCTACTACATCTATGGTGTGTGGGGGGGTATCATTTATATCATTTCATCACATATATAATTTATTTTAAGCTTTTGTCACTGCCTTTTTATTAAACATTTACTGAAATGAGTAAATGAGAGTCCAGAGCATGTTTGCAACCTGTTAGCTGTTTGCATGATATTAACCAAACATGCAGAATTATTAAATTGCCAGATTTTGCTATTTAGGTGTTAGTAATTTTGCAGAGGCACAGAACACCATACAGCATCCTGTTACCATCTTTCAGTGGCTACTGGTTCTGAGCCTGGCACAGTGCACACAGGTGTGTACATACATATGTATATTATACAGTTTTTGTGGTTAGTTCAATTTTCATTGCTGCACATAGCAATAATAGTGCACTCCAAGTTTGTCCCGAAATTCACTTACATCTTTTGTAACATGGTTGAGTGAGACTAATTAATGGGAAACTAGATTTGATCAAAATTTTGGTACACTCATCAGCACACATTACCTGTTGTACTACCAGACAGGTTTTAACACTTGAAAGCTAAATATTTGCTACTTCAGAATTTATATGAAAAAGATGCTTGTATCTATATTATAAAAGCCAAGTGGCCTCTGTGTGGGTGCGTGCGTGCATGTATTTGTGTCCGTTTTATAACTGAAAAACTGGAGAGAGCTACCTTTGCCTTTCGAAGTAGGCTACTTATGTATTTTGGGTCAAGGATCAGACAGGTGAAAACAACTTATTGATATGACCAATACCTTTTGAGTTATTAATTGTTTTTAAAATTACAATGGGCTCACAGGCAGCCTGTGGACGAGTCAATCCACAGCCACAAATGGGGGGGGGGGGGCTGGATCCGGATCAACGGAAACACTGGGACACAACGGGAGAACCAGGTCCAGCTGTGATCACACACTAACAAGATCAGCCTGGTTCTTACTGTGGCCCGGTTCCACTTCGCTGGTCCCCGATCAGACCCAGCCTGTAACGTCCCCCTCCTGGACCCCCCCGCCACCCACTCATAACACGTTGATAGACCATTCTGCACAGACTCTGATCAGATGGACCAGAGTTGAGCAGATATGTGAATGTGATGACGTCATACAGTAATGATGTAAAGCCCTTTCAAAGACAAGAAAACTATGAATGCAATCTTTCCTGTTACTTTTTATTTCAATACAAAACAAAATAAGGGCCATTATATTTAATCCAAATCTGTGTTACACCAGTATGCTTAGCTCTGCTCCCCATTCTATCAACTCTACTGCTTCCAGAACCCGTGGATTCCCATGGGTCAATGCGCTAGTTTCTATTTATGCATATTAATAAGTGCTCTTGTTCAGGCTTTAGCATCTACTCTGTCAGGCATTGACTGACAGGTGTGACTGACAACTTGTTGCCTGCTGAGTCAGACTTTCAGAGGTTCTATTTATTGAAACAAATGTAACATTTTCCACGCACCCTGACTTTAGATGTGGTTCACACTAAAAAGATTGTCAAATGTTTGATGAATTAGTGGATATGCAATCTTGATCAGCTCCTGACCAACTCTTGCAATTTTGTACATAAAATCATCTTTTTTGTGTGTGATTGATCAAACCTATGATGGACAGGTCTACAGCAAGGGAAGGGTGCTAACACCATTACAGGCCACACGACAAAGGGTGAAACAGCAGGGGGGGGGCAGTGGAGGAAGCAAACAATCTCAATTGGTCTGTTTCCACTGCAGGAACGTCGGGGTAGTTTTTCGGGATCGGGGCAGTTGATGTGTGTCTCCACTGCAGGAACTGCCCCCATGGATGAAATTACAGGAACCTCATGACCTAATAGCCGGTGAGCTAACAAGAGGCATTTAAAAATGGTTATCGAGAAAGACTCGAGCAAGTGCAACAAGAGTTGAAGAGGAGAATGAAGTAAGCAAAAGACTACAAAACCAAAGCAGAGAGAAAGCTGCAGCACATCAGAAAGATGCGGAAGGAACATAATATCATCCCTCGCTACAATCAAAAAATACCCTGGCAACAGTGGGGGATGTGGACAGAGCCAATGAACCAGTTCTTCAACAGGTTTGACACCGTCAAAGCTTGCACAGCCACATCCAGTCATCCTCCATCCACATCAGCAGCTCCATCCTCATACTGTTGTTCTTCCAGCTTCGGAACACACCTTCCTCTTCCACCATCTCCTTCACAACTGTTCGTCCCTACCACAGCACTGCCATCCACTACCACACCAGGAACCCCTATGCTGCCTGTCATAGTAGCAGGGGTGCAGATGGAACTGCAGAAACTGTGTCCTGGGAAAGCAGCTGGTCCAGATGGTGTGTGTTCAAAGCTTCTTAAGTACTGCGCTGCTCAACTGTGTGAACTTCTCCAAAAGATCTTCAGCCTGAATCTCGAGTTAGGGAGGGTTACAGCTCTGTGGAAAACATCATGTCTTATACCAGTGCCCAAAGTAGGGTGTCCAGCTGAGCCAAACAACTACAGACTTGTGGTCCTACCATTACACATCATTAAAACTCTATAACGGCTGTTTGTGCACCTTCTGAGATCCAGTGTAAAACATGCACTGGACCCCCTGCAGTTTGTATACAAAGAACACATTGGAGTGGATGACACTGTCCTTTACATACTACACAAAGCTTACTCTCATCTGAATGAGTCTGGTGATCATGTGAGAATTATGTTATTGGATTTTTTTAAGTGCCTTCAACACAATATGTCCCGCCACACTCTGAGACAAGATCCAAATGATGGGCGTGGAACCCACCTTTGCTTTCCACAATTTGTTAGGCTGGGGAACTGTCTATCTGAGACTATAATGCGCAGCACAGCAGCTCCACACGGGGCTGTTTTGGCTCACTTCCTGTTCAAATTGTACAGAGCAGACTTTAAGTACAACTCCGAGTCCTGTCACATCTAAAGATATTCTGATGACACAACTATCGTGGTATGTATCAGGAATGGACCAGAAAAGGAGTACAGGAACCTGACCAAAGCCTTCTGTGACTGGAGTCACAAAAACTGCCTCCTCCTGAACACCTCAAAGATAAAAGACATGGTGGTGAATTTCAAGAAGTATAAATACCCTCTTTAGCCAATCAACATTTGTAGGGTGGACACTGAAGTTGTGCCACCATACAAATATACTGGGGTGCATCTTGACAACACAATGAATTGGTTCCTGAATAGAGATTCACATTTTTGAAAGGGACATTTCACTGTTTTTCCTAAGAAGGCTGAGGTCCTTTAATGTCTGCCCTAATATGCTGCACTTTTTACTGAATGGTTGTAGCCAGTCAATCCAACCACATAGTCTATGCAGTTGTCTGGCGAGGAGGTATCATCAGACAGAAAGATGGAAAACAGTTGGACAAACTGGTGAAACAAGCTGGTTCTGTTTTTGGAGAGAAGCTAGACACACTGGGGACTGTGGTGGAGAAATGCACACTGAGCAAGATGGAGGACACTTTGACAAACCAAAAGAACAGCTACAGTAGGTGTCTAACTTCATTAAGATGCAGGACTAAGAGAACTAGAGAATCCTTCAGGTCCACTACCATCAGAGTCTACAACACCTCAGTAAAATGATTCATTCTGTCTTTCTTTTATTTTATTGCACTGATTAAGAAACTGAATTTCTACCTGGGGATCAATAAAGTTCATCTGTATCTGTCACCAATCGCACTTCCCCAGTTGCACCCTTTTGTCCAAATATGGTTACTTCAGGATTCAGAAAGCCAACACGGGGATGTCAAAAATGCACACTGGTTTAAAAACAGCCATCTAAAAACCAGTGGGTGATGTCCCCTTCTTTATGCACACTACACTTTGAAGGGTGTGTTCAGTTAATGTAGCAGCAGTACTCTCATGTTGGATTGGCTGTTGGAAACAAACAACATTAAGCTGCAGTACTGTGTGGTGTGCAGCTGTCTCGTTCACCTGAAGGAGGATGCTTTGTTTATTAAGCTGTGCTAATTACAGAACCATCCAGGCATTAAAGTGATTAGTTGATTGAAAATTGTGCATTTATGTGTCCACTAGCAGAAAATGAATCAAATGTTTAGTTAAGCCATTTTTCAAGAAAACTGACAGAATGTAGGCCAACTGTTTTGCATTTTTAGTATTAATACAGTACACACTAATTTTGAAGTTTCAAGTTTTGGAAAATGTGCAAAATAAAATGTTTCATGCATATAATTCTCTTTTAAACATCATTTATAAAAGAAAAAAAATTGCCTAGCAGGGCTGGAGCTCATGCTGTTCATATTCTAGGGTTTTCATGGGTAAGAGAATTTTTTACTAGAGGAATCACAGCGTCAGGCCCATCAGTGTATCAGATTAGGTCTAGGTAATAAAACAAAAATGATCATTATCAGGATTCCCATGTGTCTTGTGTCTTAAGGGTTTATCAGGGTTACATTCTCAGTTTAAATAAAAAGTGTTTTAATGTTTTGTTGTTTTTCCTTTTGGGTTTTCATCTTCTTATGTCTTCTACATCATTTTCATCTTCCACAATTTTTTTTCTCCTTATTGTGTCTCTTACAAAGTACAGTATATAAACCACAATTTACCATCTAGTTGCTTCAGTTTTCACTTAGGACCAGAAGGAAACCCAGGGCCAAAACCTAACCTTTAAAGTAAAGATTTGAAGCCACACTGAAACTGCAGAGCTAATTAATTAATGACAGGAGTATCAGTAAGCTCAGATAATATCTGTTTTACTTAGTGGTACCGGAAAAAGAAAAACAGAAAAGTTTTGGGGGGGGGGGTTCAATGTAGTAAGCTACAGCAGCATAAGTTGATTTGCTAATTTTTCTCATCAGCTCCATTTCTAACTAGGGCCTGGGTTCAGGTCTCTGAAGTAGGTCAGCTCTCTGTCACACACTACAGTTCAAACACACAGAAACATCCTAGAGATAGTGAACGGTGTTCACTGAAGACTAAAGCTAAAAAGTACTCACTTCAATCACGGACACAGTAAAAAGTCATTTAAAGTAGAAATATTAGTGATTTGTCACAAAATCTAATTAAAATCCATTAAGTAGAGGCAGAGAAATGCATAGTTGGATGTGTAACTCATAGTTCATCTGTCTGGCCTCTGTATGTTATGTAGTGATATGATGATGGGAGCCCACTGATTATATTCATCAATGGGCCCCGAGCTAACAGTCTGATGCCAATGTGTATCCGTATTATGCATCTATAACTTTATATGTCTCTTCTTTTGTCATGGTGAGTTGCAATTAATGAAGTTTTGGTGTGCACATTTGCGGTGTTTCTAACAGCTCTAAACATTTACTGGTAAATTACTAATCAAAGTAAAGCTGCACAGCTCAGAGGTAGCGCTGAGATTAATCCAAGCCAGAATTTGACCTCCACAGGTAGACCTGCTATATCTTTACTTTCTGCACTTCGTGGCTCTGGTAGCCTGAATCCACAAACTACACACTACACACATGCAGCACTATAAAAGCCACTCATTGACATCATATATTACTATATCCCTCTTAGATTTTAATGCACTTAGAAAAATCTTGTGTCACATGTGTAACTATAATAATTGTGTGACTGCAATGAGTTTTTTTCTTTTGGACTCATTCATCTGGACTTAATTTTTTGGACTGACAGTCATATTTTGTGAACCGCTTTAATAAAAGTCACCATAAAGCAACAGTCCATTTCACTAACATTTTCCTCATATGCATATGCACAGAAAACTACATATAAAGTTGACCTTGATCATTAAAGTGTGAAGAAATATTGTGTGAGAAGCTAATTGTGATCAACATCTCACTTTAACAAAGAGGAAGTATAAAAATACAAGTACACGAGTTTCTTCATAAGACATGTCTGTTCTAATATTCCAAATGGAGTTGATACACAGCTTGGCCAAAAAAAAAGTCATGTCACCACGGAAGTATGAGTCTAATATTAATAGTTTAATTATACATATTCACGTTGTGAAGAAAAAAAACATACAATTATTTATTTGTTTTTCTTTGGTTAATAGAAATTAATATTGCATAATAAATGGTAAGTACTTATACAGTATAGCGCTTTTCCACACTTTTATGGTGCCCAAAGCACTTTACAAAGCCTCACATTGACCCATTCACACACTCACTCATACACCAGTAGGTGGCTGCCGCCATGCAAAGCACTGCCAGGCCCTACTGGGAGCAATTTAGGGTTCAGTGTCTTGCCCAAGGACACTTTGACATGTAGACAGTCAGAGGCAGGATTCCTGCCACTGACCCTTTGGTCACTGGATGACCCGCTCTACCAACTGAGCCACAGCTGCCCTATAATAATAATTAACAGATAAGATTAACTGATATTAACTGATAAGTGCAAAATCTAAATACACCACTGTGATACTCGTTCTCTTTGCAGCATAGCAGTGGAAAAATGAAGTACGACAAGATGATGCTATTAAAAGAACACCAGTCAAACAAGGTGGAAGTAATGCTAAAATATGCCATTTCTGTTAGTTTTCATATTGGTGAACAAAAATCATTATGATGGTAATATAGAATAATCACAAGTATCTCCAATCGTTTCACCTTCCTCTAGTAATCTGACGTGGATTAAAGTGCACTGTCCCAAATAATTTTCAAGTTTTTGTTCGAGTTTTAAAACATCCATCAATGTCAGAACACTTCCAGTATCTTCTTCCCCATCTGGTCCTGTTCTAAAAATGGTTCTCATTAGCATTTCAGAATATCAACACAGTTCAGTTATGCTGTGAAATAAATATGTAACGAAAAAGTGCTCCCTCTACATAGGATAGTCCTGAGGAGCTAGTCGGAAAAACAGAGGACCAATAATGACCAACTTTAGTGGAAACTAATGGGACTAAAGTTCAAACATGTTGCAGCAGTGATGGATGGAACGACTGGAAGAACCAAAAAATATGAAAAAAAAAAAAGATAAATACAGCAAGTTCCTCCTCATTCATATATGGTTTTTAAGAACAAGTGCACAAATGGCTCTTACATGAGGTTCACTGTCACATTCCATATTATGCCATCTATTTTTACATGCTGTTACAATATCTAAAAATCTTTTCACGTGCTAAATATAGCCTAAAACATTAATGGAGAAAAAAATGTGTGTGATATTAAGTATAAATTACTGAGATGCATCATATTGTTGGCCTTCTGAGTACGTCACTTTATGTGGAATGTTCTAAGAAAGCCCATTCACGTCAGAACACCACAGCTTATCTTATTTATTGTGACATTCAAATGGAAATTTGAGGTGTTTGTGTCAGGGTGTAACACAGAGATGCTAATTAGTTGCCACCCTTACATTAATCATTAACTATTTTAATGATCAGGAAAAGGTTTCAGTAAAAAACAAGTCAAAATTGTTATTGGGGTAGGAAAGAGTCTGAAAATATTCACATATTCTTGTGAATATTTGAGATAAAAATTAAGCAAAAATTCAAATTAATAGATTAATTCAAAAAATGAATCTATTTGGGAATAAGACTGTAACGCAACAAAATTATTTTTCTTTTAAAAGGGTAGTGCTGTGAATACTTTACGGATGCACTGCAGTTTGATGTTCAGTAATAACTGTTTACACATTTAATTCTTTATAGCATTGACTAGTGACAAAGGAGTGACACTGGACAGTTCATTGATTTTAGCTTTTTCTTCAGCCAAACTATAATTATTGTGAGCCTTAAAAAAAACCCCGATCAGTCAACCTCTAGTGGACAGCATCACATCTCATGTGATTCATACCATACATGGTTCACAGTCCTTCCTTCGCTGATCTCCTAAAAACATCTCGAGTGAAGGCTCTGCTGCTGTATGTTTATGCGAACAGCAGCAGGTTGGATGCGGATTTTCCCCTGCAGCCTCAGTGTCAATGCTGTACTACAGATGGTACTCAGAAAAAAAGAGACTTATGTAAGGTTTTTAACTCGCCACCAGAATGACACTAATACAATCCTTTCAGGGAATCCTGTCTACAGCGCAACTGGATGATCCAGCTCTATTGAGCTGAGTTCACTGACATTATCAGTATATAATCAAAACTGAAAATCTGCAGCCATGCAAGCAGATTCGTAATGCTGGAGTTACAACTGGGTGATGCGGGCAAAAATTTCTGTATCAGTCAATATTGAAAATTACCACTGTAAATGTCAAATAATAATTTCTTTCTAATTTCAAGGGTGATTTTTGGTCATGGGTGATATCGGACGAATCCAAGCAGAAAATTATTTTGGAAAAGGGGAAAAAAAAAGTGATGACACAAAAATGATGTAAAAGACAAAACACATCGGTACTCTCTGATGTTATCATTTTGTGCTTATTTTGTTCATTTTAATTATTTTGATATTAAAAAGAAAATGAACATTAAGGCACATTTTGTGTCATAAATAATGATGGAAAACCATACTGATTACAAGAGTGAACAAAAACAATTAGCTTGATTCTGAGTAAAACAAAAAATGCTGTCTAAAACACTACTCACACAACTCCACACACTTTGATGCCATCCAAATACAAAGGATTTGATAAAAATGTCTTATGACTTTGTCACATGCTTTCCTCATGTTTCTGTCGAGCACATGCTCTCCCATCTTATGGTTCTATGTCTGTCCCCCCTTCCCTGCCCTTGATCCTTTACAATGCCTTTCCTCATCCCTCTCTCTTGCCTTCTCTGTTTCTTCCAGTCCTCTACTTGCAGAATGTTTTCTCCAAGAACTATTCTGCATCTAGATTGTTATTGCTCATCTCTCTTTGTGTACATGTTGGCTATCCCTCAGTCTAAATCTCTTTCATACCAAGCACAGATTTTCATGCTGAACTTCAACACATTATCAGTCATTTGCATTATCTTTAGCTGCAGAACGCTACTTAAACAGCCTTTAATACATCACTTACACACATAAAATTGTATGTGCAGAAAAGACACCTCTTAACTAATGACATACAGGACAAATGATAACGCACAGTAGGAATTATTATATCAATATTAATATATTAATGTATTATGCCAGAATCTTAAAAACTTCATGTATTTTAAGGATTAAGTATTTTTAAGTATGTGGGGAAAAACAAAAAGATTTTCATTTGGCAAATATAGAAGTGGCCTGTAATTTATTTTTTTTACTTTTAAAATTTTTTAAAACACTTTTACAGTACAGTAACAACAAAAACAGAGCACAAAACAACAAGAAGAGAATGCTGTTCCGTATGCACTTAACTGCTTTTCCGCATCAGATCTGGCAACAAGAATTAGTGTCCTTGAATATGGTCCATTTCTCCCATCTTCAGTTAAAAGTTCCCACCTTAATCCTCTGATGAAACATTAATTTTTCCATGGTATATATTTCCTCTATAATGTCCTCCCATTGCTGTGATCTAAGAGGGTCACTTTTTAACCAGTTCCTTGTGATAACCTTTTTGCAGGCAAGAATTAGAATTTTAAATAAGTAAGCGTCTTCTCTTTTAATTACATCATCAGATATTAGACCCAGGTAGATAGTCTCGGGGTCCATTGGAATTTTATAATTTAAAATGACCTCCATTGTCTTAACCCTGTTCCAAAACATTTGCATTTTTACACATCCAAAAGATATGAGTGGTTGGCATAAATGTGGCCACACCCTCTCCAGCATTGCTGCTGTTTTCTTTATTGTTTGCTTTTTATGCTTGGTGTAATAATAAAATTAATGATGTTTTTCTGGCCAAATTCGACCAATTTCAACCCAAATTCTATCCAACCTTTAGAGCTGGTGGATGTTTTCTGTGTTTTACACATAGAATGCCACTCACTTTCAGACAGAGTAACATTCAATTCTGATTCCCATTTCGACTTAACATAAAATTAATTCACACCATTGCATTTTTGTACGCCCTGATATAATTTAGACACAATCTTAGTGGGTGTTTCTTTGTATGCTCCTGTAAAGACCTTAATCAATTCGCTGACCTCTGATAAGTCACTCTTAATCTCCCTATCAAAAAAATATTTTATCTGTAAATATCCGTCCTTGTCTTCCAAATTATGTTTTATTTTTTCAAATAATTTACAGGTTTTCCCCTCAATGAGTGTACAAATG
Source organism: Sphaeramia orbicularis (assembly GCF_902148855.1). NCBI lineage: Eukaryota > Metazoa > Chordata > Actinopteri > Kurtiformes > Apogonidae > Sphaeramia > Sphaeramia orbicularis. The sequence goes on from NC_043973.1 coordinate 5,898,514, forward strand.
GCTGTTATTCCCTTTTCTCTCCACCTCAAAAATCTAATATCAGACTTAGCGGGGGCAAACTTTTCTGAGTGGGAAGGCCATACCAGGAGTTTACTATCATTTTCCAAATTGTATTTCTTGATAATCTCATGCTATATTTTCAATTGTTCTTTTATGATGATATTATCTCCCTTATATTCTGTGTGTTCTTTACGCCTAAACTGGCCTGAGGTTGTGATAGGTCTAAATTTAGCTCAATATGTTTCCATTTGGCTTGATACTTGGGGGAACACCAATTTACAATGCACCTCATTTGAGCGGCATCGTAATATTGTTTAAAATTAGGTAGAGCTAGACCTCCATCTAACTTCTCAAGCTGAAGTGTTTTAAATTTTACCCTTGGTTTTGCCCCAGCCCAAATAAATCTGGATACCAATTTATCCCATGTCACAAACTGAGATTCAGGGATTCAGACCGAAAGTGATAAAAAAAAAAAAAAAAAAGACAGAGCAGTCTAGGCAGCACATTCATCTTCACCACCTCTATATCCTTGAACTAAAATCTAGTATAAAAGTTGACCATTATATTATATCCTTCTGTATCCTATTATTTATTACATTGTAATTTATCTCATACAGTCTGTTCAAGTCTTGAATGATTACTATCCCCAGGTATTTTATTATTTTTTTTCCCTACTTCAGTTTGTATTTGTGCCTGATAGTTCTGCTTGGAGTACAATTTATACCAGGTATCCACATTTTCATATTGTTCAGCTGACATCTTTGCAAAGTTTTCCAAAACTGTCATAAGTTTAGGAAGTGTTGAGTTGGGGTTCCGGAGGAAGGTGATAATATATTCTACAAATAATGTAATTATATGATCCTTTTTAGCTAAATTAATCCCTTTCAGTTCTTTATGTTGTTTGATTTCTTGAGCTCAATAAACACTGCAAAGAGTGAGGGACTAATGCAGCACCCCTGTCGTGTGCCTCTATAGAGTTTAAAACTGTCAGTAAGTTGTCCATTGAACTTTATCCTAGCAGATGGGTCATTATAGAGGGGCTGTATACACCTAATGAACTGGTCATTAAAGCCCATTTTTTACAAAACTTTAAAAAGAAAAGGCCAAATGACCCTGTCGAAGGCCTTTTCTGCATCCAGGCTGACCAATGCTGCATTTAGATTTTGTTTGTTGGCATGTTCAATAATAACAAGAGTTCGCCTGATATTGTCCTGTGTTCGTCTGCCTTTAATAAATCCTGTCTGGTCCTCATGAATTAGGTCAGGTAAGTGAGATTCAAGTTGTTTAGCAATAATAGAACTGAATATTTTATAATCTACATTCAGTATACAGATTGGCCATTGAGATTCACATTCTCTCTTAATGTCCAGTTTAGGGATTCCAGCAATACTGGGGCAAGGTCCTCATTAAAGATCTTGTACCACTCATTAGGGAAGCCATCACAACCTGGGCTTCTATTATTTTTTAGTTTACTAATAGCTTTATGTAGTTCTTGTCTTGTGATTGGAGCAGTTAATTTAGTATTTTGAATATTTCCTATGGAGGGTAGGTCTAGCTTTGATAAATATTGTTTGATATTAGCTTCATCCACAATTTCAGATTAGGAATATAGGAATTTGTAGTAACCTCTGAAAATGATTTCAATTTCCACTGGATCATAAAATATTTTACTTATTGGGTCTCTAATCTTGTGTATTGAATTTTAAATTTGTGTGACCCAAGTCGTTTTGCGAAAATCTTTGTTGCTTTAGTTACCTAAAATAAAACACCTGAATTAAAATTTAACTCAACATGGAACAACTCAAATGAAACTACAGCTTCAATGTGTGCCTAAGGAGTGCACTAGTATCTGCAACTTTATCTAGATATTACTCCATTATACAGCAAGCTGAATTGGTTAAATACTGTACAGCCTATTCAGAGCATCCAAGCCTGATATTACCCTATATTAATTAGCCTATTGGGTGACACGGTGGTGCAGTGGTTAGGACTCGTGCCTCACAGCAAGAAGGTCCTGGGTTCGATTCCAACACCAGTCGACAGGGGGTGGGACCTTTCTGTGTGGAGTTTGCATGTTCTCCCCGTGTCTGCGTGGGTTCGCTCCGGGTACTCCGGCTTCCTCCCACCATCCAAAGACATGCACTGATAGGTTAACTGGTTAATCTAAATTGCCCATAGGTGTGAATGTGAGAGTGATTGTTTGTCTCTGTATCAGGGGTGTCAAACTCCGGTCTACGAGGGCCGGTATCCTGCATGTTTTAGATATTTCCCTCTTCCATCACACCTGGAAGCCATTACATTGTTATCAGGCTTCTGCAGAGCATGTTGATGAGCTGATCATTAATTGAACCAGGTGTGCTGGAAGAGGGAAATATCTAAAACCTGTCGGATAGTGGCCCTCGAGGACCGGAGTTTGACACCTGTGCTCTATATGTTCAGCCCTGCGATGAACTGGCGACTTGTCCAGGGTGTACCCCGCCTTCGCCCCTATGTAGCTAGGACAGGCTCCAAGCGACCCCCGTGACCCTAGTGAGGATAAAACGGGTTCAGAAAATGAATGAATGAATAATTAGTCTATACCCCCGGTTGTGGTCATTTACCATTTCCCTCTTTCAGAGAGCACCTTCCGAGCTCTGAGCGCAGAGAAGAAACCCTACTACTACTAAAGAAGAACTTTACCAGAATCTCACCAAGAAGCAGGCGGACAACTGCCTCTCCCACATGAAGCCCCACCTTGATGGCATGGGACACAAGCTGCCGTCAGTTTTCGACTTTGTCAAATTTACTTGCTCGTTCTTCATCAACTGATCCCTCGCCTTGATGTGGTGATTATTTGGTTTTTCATAAATGAAAAACATTTATACAACTTAACTAATGTCTGATCTTTATGAAAAGCAGCCCAGGCTACTTGTTGCAGCCCGATTAAACAACTAGCCCAACCGTTAGGGGCCATTTTTATAATTTTTCTCCCCCTGGCAGCCCAAAAGTGCAGCGGCCCACCGGGAAACCTCCCAACTCACCCAGCATGCTACTGCTGCCATCTGCCCTATACAGTGAAAACCAGGATTCATCTGTGAAGAGAACACCTCTTTTAAGACACCAGACACCATCGAAAGTGAGCATTTGCCCATTTAAGTTCGTTACAACGATGAACTACAGTCAGGTCGAGACCCCAATGAGGACAATGAGCATGCAGACGAGGTTGCCTGTGACTGTTTCTGACAGTTTGTGCAAAAATTCTTTGGTTATGCAAACTGATTGTTGCAGCAGCTATCCAAGTGGCTGGTCTCAGATGATCTTGGAGGTGAAGATGCTGGATGTGGAGGTCCTGGGCTGGTGTGGTTACACATGATCGACCGATACATCGGCCTGCCGACATATCAGGCTGATATTTGTGTTTTTTATTTGTCCACAGGCAGGAATGTGAGGGGGCGCATGCTGCTGACGTGGGGGGTCCATGCTGTACATACCTCACAATGAGTTTGCACAGACCGTACAACGTTACAAAGTGAAAATGAAACTTAAGATGCTTTACAAATTCCTCTAAGCCTCCCGCTGTTGTGCAGCTCACTTTCCTTTTCCCTACTTTTGAAAACTTTAATTTGAGGGGGGCTGTTTATCAGTGGTAATGTGTGTTATTAGTGAAATAAATAGCTTCTCTCTGTATGTCACTCTCTCATCGCCCCTGTTTAACATCACCACTGTGGCGATGAGAGAACAATGGCTGTTCACTTATCGGTGGTGCCCTAAAAAATCCCTATCGGTCAATCCCTCATGGTTACACGTGGTCTGAGGTTGTGAGGCCAGTTGGATGTACTGCCAAATTCTCAGAAAAGTCTTTGGAAACGGCTTCTGGTAGAGAAATGAACATTCAGTTCATAGACAACAGCACTGGTGGACATTCCTGCAGTCAGCATGCCAAATGCACGCTCCCTCAAAACTTGTGACATCTCTAGCATTGTGTTGTGTGATAAAACTGCACATTTTAGAGTGGCCTTTTATTGTGACCAGCCTAAGGCACACCTGTGCAATAATCATGCTATCTAATCAGCATCATGATACGCCATGCCTGTGAGGTGGATGGATTATCTTGGCAAAGGCTCAATAACACAGATTTAGACATATCTGTAAACAATATTTGAGAGAAATAAGACATTTGGGTACACAGAAAAAGTCTTAGATCTTTGAGTTCAGCTCATGAAAAATGGGAGCAAAAACAAAAGTGTTGTGTTTATATTTTTGTTCAGTGTATATGGGCCAAACATTGATTTCAACCAATATTTACCAATATTGGCCGGTATCTGTACTACTCGGCATATGAGATGTCTTTTCACCAATGGCAGTGGCAGATACACTCCTGAACAAAATCTTAAGATGAGGAAAGAAATTACAATAATTTATATTTTTCAAAGGTTAATCATAACCAGGTTGTTGGTAAGGCCATCAAAATGCAAAAAGAAGTAACTTAACCAAGAGACAAAAAGAAGACAACAGACAATTTGTTGAAAATGCCTTTTAACTCAAATAGACTATTCATCGATGGATTTGGTTCAGGAGTGCATGTAGCATATCTGTTTTATTTCTCTGATACTTATCCTGGAGAGTTTTTCATAAATTGGTATGTTTGAATCTGTGCTCATTTGAAAATAATGTGATGAAGGGCTGAAATAGCAAAATAGTACCTGATTTTTTATTTATATAATGAAGTTTTCTTTGTTGAGGGGAAAAAATAAAGAAAAATAAAGTAATGTGGGTATCGAGATAGGCTATCAGTCAAAATGTCATATTAACCATCACATCAGCCAAAAATTTTGCTATCAGTGCATACCTACTTGTGAGTGTTAATTAACAGTTGTGTTCATGTTAATAAATGAATTAAATTGAAATCACCTTCTACAAAAGAGCACCAACACTATCAAAATTTCACTTTCATCCAAATAATATCATTTCTAACTGTTGAGCAACTCTATCAGCATTATGTTCAAAATAATATTGATATTAATATGATGTGACTGCTGTCAATAGGAGGCTGTGGTAAATACGTTCTAGCTAGACTGTTTTCAAAACCTAAGTGTGCGAAATTCATGTTAAAGACGCTGGCTTTATATCATCCCAAGAACAGATGTAATGTAGGCCTATGGCTGTGAAGGTGGAGGGATTGAGGGGGGATGGGTTGGGTTGGGTGATTGGGGGCTCCAGGCCAGCCATGACACACAACAATGACAACACTTGCCTTTGTTTTCAGGGGTGCCAAAGAAGAAAGGTTTAAAGGTTTAACATCTCTAATCTGATCAGAGCAGCCATCTGAAAAACAGAAGACCTACCCCCCCCCCCCCAGACACACAGACACACACAAAGTCTGTTCCTTGTATTTATCACCAGTCATCTACACCTCTCCATACAAGAGTATCTTTAAAGTGTGTAACAGTAACGGTGAGTTTGTTTTGTAACCATTAGCAGCCAACGTATGTGTCAGGTAGGCTTCGTCTTGTACACAGTGGGCGTGGTTGTGGTGCAGCAGTGTCTCATCATGGTGTCAGTGATAGAGTGACAGATGGGACCATGGCTGCTCCTGTATTTACAGGAAAAAAATACCAGCAGGGAGTAAGCAGGCAAAATCACTTAACACTGAAACTATGTGAACTGCACAGTTTTCTTCTTCAACATCTTAAACTAATATAAGAATCAGAGAATGTCAACATTTGAACAGTGCCATCACTGACAGATGGCATAAAGCCTGTTTATACTTATGTCTACCAAACTAATGGTAGGCTGTAGTGACCACAAGCTATAGCATAGCTAACACCTGATCTGAACTATAACTATGCAAAATCAAAATAGGAGAAGCTGTGATAGGTCACTTGCAATTATGATGTCTGTAAATTAAGAAAATGCTAAGAAAGTTAGAGAATAATCCAGCTGTTCAACTAAATATAACACACTTGCAGGACTGCTCACACAGAGTACCCTATAACCAAATCATACAAAAATCAAAATAGCATGGGTGTAATGCTTTGTGTACTGAACCTTTTCAGTATTGCATATTAAGATCACTGTTCAGTTTCAACTTGAAGCACTGTAGAAATTAATCATTTACTGTCAGAACTCCACTAGGGTCCATATACTGACATTCCTGGAAAGACACCCTTTTGAGTGTGAACTATTTCTGGACATTTTTAGCAGTTGTTATCCTTTAGAATACCATGCTAATGGGGTTGGTCTTGACACTAGGGTTGGGCAATGTCATAGTCTTGGATCATACCTGATCTTAAGGTGAGACACTGCAGGTGAACAGGGTAAAATTTAAAAATAACAGATATCACCATGAAATTTCCTCAGTTGATTACTTACACAAGTATGAAGAAAATGCATTACAAGTTTTTGAAATTTGTATGTTTAATCATGCAAATTAGACATTATCTCATTAAATACATACTTGAATTTCCCTCGTGATTAATAAGGTATCTGTCTGTCTGTCTGTCTGTCTGTCTGTCTAACATGCGCGATTTGGCATATATTTTCAGTAGATAGATCTGAACATATGATAAAGCCAGGTGCAAATTTTTTTTTTTTCATTTTGCTTACACATGAGATGAAAAAAATTATACAGTGATTTCAGGATATCTACTTTCATTACCTTAGAAATCAAAATACACTGTCCATAGCCTTAAAAAAAATAAATTTTTGCCATATTTTTTTGATTAAAATGTCACATAAATCAGGCCAGGAATGATTTATTAAGAAATCCCTCTGTAAATACCTTCAGAATACTGCTAAGTGTACAACTGGAAAGTTTGGTACAGCTAGGTGCTACATAGGCTGTGATGTGTATACTGGAGAATGAATCAATTTGAGAAAACAGCATTTAAAGATAAATAGGATAAATAGGGGAATTTAATGCATTTCTATAGAAAACAATTTCTCAAAAACAGAATAAATTCTCAGGCCCTTAGTAATAATAATGTAGAATGTTTCAAGGTCATGAAAATTGATTATTTAATAACATGGCAGGCATATAAAAGTGAAAAGTGCTCTATAAATAAAATTTACTTACTTACTTATATGAGGCCTACAACTGCAGTAACTCAATGAATTAACATTGGCGTAACATGCACAAAGTTACACACAAAACCCACGCTAGACAGTTGTATGGACACAGAACAAGACCAACAGTAGATGTCAGCTTTATGATAATAATAATAATAATAATAATAATAATAATAATAATAATAATAATAATATGGACCCATCAATTCACTGAGATGTTTGACATGTGTCATGTGTGGCACAGCCATTAAACCCCTCCAGGTTTCCCACCAACAGCTTATGGTCAGATGTGCTGCTTCCTTGTGGTTTATCAGCTAATCCAATAAATTGCTTTCTCTTTTCACACCTTGCAAGGTGCAATTGCTGCTTTCTTTTCCTTAAAAGTTACGGTATTTTCAGAGGTCCCACAGTAAGCTAAACACAGAAGTGTCAAAGTACATCACGTGATGCATCTGAGCAAATCACATTAGCAGAAACCAGCAGTAGCCAATAACATCATTAGCATTAAACCCCCTTTGGATATTTGCAATTGGTTACTGGTGAAAGGAAATGCCCTTATTTGGGTTACACAGCACTGTGCAGGAGACGCAGAGCCTTACAACGATGCCGAAAAAGACGAAACTTGGCATGTCGCATCGGAATGCAAACTTCTTGGTAAATTTGGGAGAAACTTACTGCCGCAAGTAAACAAACTATAATAAAAATAAATATCTTTATGTATATTTTCAACGTTTTCTTTATAGCAGCCTGAAAGAACACATATTGAAGGAGTAAACTAGCCCAAAATCTCAAAATTGACCACTGCATAAAAAATCTTTGTCTCTGGCTGTCGTGTCTCGCCTTAATACATTATATGATCTGTTTGTCAAAGGGATCAAACAGATCAGTCTGTCAGTTTTTATGCCTACAATCACAAAACAATGTCTGAGTCTCAGACTGAGTCTGACAACAGTTAATATTAGTGGTTGACCAACAGCAGCTATTTAAAAGCACATAGAGATACTAACAATCATTTGGAACAAGATAAAGCTAGTAGGCTATTAACTAGTTAATGCTGTCAAAAATTAGACATTTGAAACTGACATTATTCGAAAGACATTGACTAGGTTTGACTTTTTTAAAAACTGGATAGGTGCTGAAGTGACCATCTAAATCATAAACAAACAAATGATTAAATGTGGATTGCTGAACATAGAATGATCCCTAAGAATTCTAGCCAACTCTAGATGTCATTGTAATTTTATGATATCACTTTCCCTCAAACAGTAATTTCAGTTGAGAAGGTTATTATAAACTATCACAAATTAAATTGAATTGAACTGAACCCCTGGGGCCACAAACTTCCAGGTTTTGCCAAGTGGTATGTAGTGGTTTCACTAAGGATTTGTTTGGGAATATACTGTACATCTGAAAAAATGAGATGGAGACAGTAAAGAGCAGATCTTCAGACTCATCTCATCTACAGCTCACATTATTTCACTTTTATGCTTCTATGTTTTAAGCACCGTGTTTGTTCATTGTAAGAGGTACAGAAACTGTGGGGGCACCATCTATTTGGACCACAGTGCCCACACATCCAGCAACTGAACAAATGGCAATTTCTCAAAGCTGTAAGTGGCTGGAAATGTGCAGAAGATGCCAGGTTCTCCAAAATGTAATGATGCAAAGTATCTAATGAAAATTAATTTAACATCATTATTGAGGAGTTAACTTTGGCCTTCCATAATTGCTCAAAATGAGCTAAAATGAATATTGTGGAAATTACTGCGACTACAATGGCAATATACTAATCATGATTATTTGTAGAATGCAGATTGCTGCTGTTTGATGTGCAATGGTATGACTGACTCACAAAGATACATCTTACTTAAAGACTGACACTTGGACTGTCTGCTGTTAGACCACTTAGCTTTAAGGATAAAAATATATGACAAACGCAAGAAACTTCACACTAAAGTCCATAAAGCAGAGGCAGAGAAACACAGTTTGATGTTTAGTTCATAGTTCATCGATCTGCCCTGTTTATGTTACGTTGTCCACTATACTAGCAGCTTGGAGCCCAAATACAAACACAAGTTAATAGTTAAAATTGGCCACTTCTCGTTGATTATTTTGGCAAGGGTTGGATCATAAATTTAATCTGAAATTGTCAAAATGCCATCCGATCTGAGAGTCCTGCATTCAATTTTATACAAACAAATGATGAATGGAAGACAATTTTCCTCTGCAGTAAATAATTTGATATTTGTTTCACAGTATTATCATAACAAATCAGCCTATAATAATTCATTTGGCCATCTTCTGGAAAGTCACAGGGTGCTGGAGTGTATCCCAACTACGTTTTGGGCGAAGACAGGATTCACCCTGGATATGTCGCGAATTCATCACAGGGCTGATATGTAGAGAAGGACAACCAATCACTCTCACATTCATACCTATGGGCAATTTAGATGAAACAATTAACCTATTGTTGCATGTCTTTGGATGGTTGGAGGAAGCCAGAGTACCCAGAGATAACCAATCTATGATAGTAACCAGTTCAAAACAATGCCTGTTATTTTCTACTGATTATAGATTAATTATGCAGGTCTATGCTATAAATGAGAAAATAAAGCCAGTCATTGTATTCATATTTTCAACTACAGAAAAAAATATACAGATGAGAATACCATGAAAGTACCAGATCAATAAGCAGTATTGATATGAGTAGTAGTATCGATAGAATCTTGATTATTCCCACTTTCATCTGTTTTTTTTTATTTTATTTTATTTTATTTTTTTTTTACATCATTTTCACAATGTTGCACCTTTTACACCATTTTGGTGATGTATCCTCAATACTATTTTCAAAAATTCTCAGGAAAATGATCAGAAGCACATAAAACCAAGGACAAAAGTTGTGTTATTGCCTATCTTCAATGTATTACCTTTTTTAATCAAATAATTCTAAACTGTTGTTATAAATTTCAATATTGACATATTAAAATGGATATTCTTCCTAACATTTTGGCCCTTTTGCCCTGTTTTAACAAGTAATCCTGTCACATCCAGTGTCAAATGAAAATGTGCAGTTCTGGAGTCCACTAACCACTACCCATATATTTGACTATGGTGTATGTTATGATGCACATTAAACTTCATAGTGTTTGTTAGAGAGGATGTTGACTCATTTGAAAATACATATCCTTATAACACTTTAGACCATGTCACCCAACAATTCAAAATAAACTATCACGCGCACCATAAGTATGAGCAGTTCTGGAGTCCACAACGTACTGCAAAGCCCCTGAAACTAGAAAAATCTGTAACAAGTTGCTGGGGATCTATTGTGAGAATGCAGCTAAAAGCCGGCGTGTGTCTAGCTGATGAGCTCAGGGCGGACAAGTGTCAGGAGCTCAACACGAGCAGCTGACATAAACACTCGCTGCACCTGCATGCGTGCGTGCGTGCGTACGTACGTGCGTAGGTGCGCGTGAGTTGCTAGCGGTGGTGCTGCAATGCAATGCCGAACCCTCACCGACACAGACAGCAGCTCAGCCGCGGGGGGATCACAGCACAGGCTGTCTGCGTGTTCCCAGGGCTGCTAGCCAAGCCAAACCGTCTACCAAGTGTAAATACGACACAAAAATAAGCAATCTTTACAAATACGTTATTTCACCAAGCCTCGTTGAATGAATGCGACTTAGCCGATGCCCCCGTGACAGTATGCCGAACAATGGCCATGTTTTCGACATGATTGGAAACGAAGAAAAAAGACAAGTCCTGCGTATCGTCAGTCGATTCCCTCCCAATTTACTTATCCAAGATATAATGGGCTGCAAGGTTAGCAAGATAACTAAGCCAGTTGGCAGTCCTTACCTTTGTATTCAGCTCCAGAAAACAAAGGATGCTGCTGCGGTTTGTACCCGTTAGGTCGGTCCGTCTGTTCGGCCTGACAGCATCCTGTTCCCAGCCAGCAACACTAACAACAAGCTACTCACATGACACACAGTCACTTCCGATCCATACTTTCACAATAATGGTCATTATTTAGGAATGAAATTCTATCTACTTGTTTACATTGTCGAAATGATGCATATACACCTGGCCAAAGCGGGTCACATCTGGAATTAACTAAGCAAATTGGTAAGAGCTTTTCATTAGATAGGTACTGCAGTGATATGTTTCATCAGCAATCAGCAACGAGCAGCCCTACTTGTTGCAGTGAGTAGGTTCTCATTTCATAAATAACCATCACATTCCATGAGACTTCAATTTGTAATGTGGCGCATCCACAAGGACCGTGTGGTCAAATAAGTCCAAGTTGATCCTGTTCCAGAGTGATGCAGGCAACCAGGTGAAAAGAGGGTGAATGAAGTAATAGCACCTTCTGTACAAGCCTGTGGGGTCTAGAATCAGCAGTAGTATGTATGTATATATATAAAAAAACAAAGTCACTTGACTATCAGAATATATTTAATGGCATCTCCTACAAGATGTCGGCCACATTTATTGTATAATTTATTCTGTCATTGCACAATTTGTTGGATAAATGATGCCATGACAAATGCGTCTCATAATTAAAGTTAATGGTGGTCCATAGTGATTGTAACTGAATAATCATATATTTCTCAGATAGGCTATTTTTTACTTTATACTAATAGATGATATGGCAAATGAAAATATCGTCATGATGTCTCATTATTGAATGGCAAGAAAAACAACGTCCTCCTGTTCTTTTTATATATCAGTGAAAATAAAGATTTAAATCAGTCCAGGCTTTTATTGTAGAACTACAATCACATATTTTCTGCCATTTATTCCGCTAAGTTTAAGGTACTTTACCATCAATGGCCTTTACGCAGCCGCCAGCAGCTCAGGCTCCGCAATGAGACGTTTACAGCGGAATGGGACAGCAGATAGGAACTGATGATCCCTCACTGTTTTATCCGTCCATTATTAGTACTGCTACTTTCATATGTAAACGTTCACTCAGACTGATTGAGCAATTTTTTTCATAACATTTCTATTTTCCGTTAAATTTAGTATGCACTCTTTTGAGAGAGTCAGTTCTCCCCCATGAACATGAATGGAGCGGCCCGGTTATTAAAGGGCCAGTGCGTCTCGTCTTTTAGAGATTTCCAGACCACATGGACAGATTCCCATGTATTATTGCTGACCAGTGATGGTTTATGGATCAGAATACACCAAGAAATATATACTCCTTGTTTGTTTTTGTCTCACTGGGTCATGAGTAAAGAAGTGATATTGACCAAAAGAACCTCCTTTTTGTAATTGGTTTATTACAAACATTAACAATGCAAAACATTGGGCACAGTGCATATCATGTGACATGTTAAAATACATAACACCCCAAAGTCAAGCTCAAAATAATACATAAACTGATTAAGTCCTGCAGAGGGTTTCATTTTAAAAAATACTGTACAATATTCAATGGAATGTCAAATAAATTGTGTGTTTTACGGTAGAATTATAGAATAGAAGAGGAAAATTATAGAATGCCCTTTATTGTCATTATGCTGAATGTACAAGCTTTTTCAGTGCAAACAGATAGTTATAGATAAAATCTAAGGTACAAAACATATACAAGGTAGAGTCCTACAAGACAGTGCAATGAACTCTACATAAAAATATGAAGATAAAAAAGGATAAAAATTGAAAATATAAAAAATGTAAAAATGTATTGCACAGGATGGTTGAATATTTACAGAATAATTATGGGGCACGGGGTGATTAATACTCAAAGATATATATATATATATTACATTTGATTATTACTCCCAATTTTCAGTAGAATTGTAAAACAAAACAAAACAAAACAAAACAAAAATGAACTAGATGTTCCAGCCACTGAATTTGATGAACATGTCAATGACAAATAAAACTTGGAAAAATGAACAATTCAAAACTGCTGTAAAAACTTAAAATAAGGTTTGTTGTTGGTGTACAGATATATCTTTGGATGCATTGGGACACATCATCAGTGATGTTTCCTGAGATCATCGGGTGTTTTTGGTCTTACAGCATCAGACACCCTCCTTCAGGCAACCCAGCCAGGGTTGATCAAGCCCCGACTTGTGTCTCAGCAGAGTTGGCCCACTTCTCGGGCCTCTTAATCCAAATCCACCTTATGGCTCTCTCTGCAACCTCTGTGGTGGACTTAATTGCTCTCCTTTTTGTTGTTCTAGTCATGCTAAGCATGGTGTAGGTCTTGCACAGAGAGAATGCAGCTAAGCCTCTATGTCCCACCTCTACAGAACCATGAGCTTAATGCGCTGAGGCTCTGCCTTCCGGATGTCATTCCAGGACAGCTTCCTATCCAGCACTCCTTCCCACCTTGTCCACACCCCCTGCTTCCATATGCACACTATCTTGCTGATCCTCACCTCCTCAAGGACCAAATGGTGTCTGTTCTTGCCTTGGGCCCTATGGTACAATGCCTGCGGAATGTCTCCCAATACTGCTCGCCTGACTGCCACTGTTCTGAACACAACTTTGTGTCTCTGCCGAGTCTCTGCCAGCCCCTCTTGGCCTCTCCACTTCCTGCTTGTCTTCACCACGATCCCTGCTGCTGCGACTCTGGAGTCGCCGGACTCTCAATAGTGCCTCTCTTATATACAAAACTTTGAACTCCTCTTCCAGGTTGCTGCCTCTGCCATACAGTGCCATACTGGTGAGGCTGCGTGGCTAACCCAGCCATCTTCAGAGGTTGCAGCTGATCTTTCTCAGTAGATGTATCTCTACATCTACTGTAGAGATACAGTAGATGTAGTCACCTCATATACCAGCAGATGCCAGAGAATGCTGGTGTAACCATGCCTTGAACCTCCCGGGTAGATCAAATTTATCTACCATGGATATCCAAGCTTCAAGCTTCTTGATGGTTCTTTGGACTCAAGCAGTGTCTCTGAGGCTGCAGTCAAACACCTTGCCCTGCCTGGTGATTGGTTTCTCAGTAATAGTGTTGTGCAGGAAGTGGTCTACTTCTTCCTTGGAGCAATTCAGATGCGCACTGTACTTCTGTCTTATCAGACACTGTTGGTTGGTTAAGAGGGAACTTTGTTTCCTGGCTCTCTCAGTCCTCTATCTTCTGTGCCATTCTGCTCTGCATCTTCTTCCCAATGGTGTGTCTGAGCTCAGTAAGAGGAGGCTTCTCCTCCTCAGCTGCTGCCTTGAACTGTTCTGCTAGCATCCATAGCTCTCTCCGTTGTTGGCAGATCTTCTCCATGACATGTTTCCCAACATTCATTATAATAGCTAGAGCAAAGTCTATCCATTAGTTTTAATTACTACTGAATTGTTTTAATGTAATATTATGCCAAACTATATAGGATGTTTAGTGGTGATTTAATCAAGACCACCCAGACCAAGACCAAAGTGGTATCAAGACCAAATCAGGTGCAGGACCAATGCTGGGCAAGACCATGTCAAGACCGAGTTCAAACTAGATACAGGGTGAAAACAGTACAGCAACCACATTTTTCAAATATTACAGTGTGGTGTGTTGCGAGGGCTGGAATGATTCCAATTGCTAGTGAGTAGCAGAATAATGTAGCCTGATGTAAGAAGAACCAAGCACTGGTAAATAGGTACACCTAAGAGATTTTTGAAAGATTTTTTAAAAACACAAAATGAAGTCAACAAATAAATTTTAAACTGAACAAGAAATATGATGATCTCTTAAGGTGTGGTTTTGACCCATCTTCAGTTAAAATCTAAAGTCCTCTTACAAACTAGGGTAAGATGAAGACTTTCACAAAGTGGCCAGTCTCTAGTATAACACTAGTGCTTAGTGCGAATTTCACCTTTTTGAAGCAAATTTAATTATTTGATACAAAGTGTTTATGGTTAAACCACACTGATATTTTTTCTATTATTGTCCAGTTTTATTTAGGTAGATAAAAATATATCCATTAAATCCCTATTTTTAGCTGCAAAACATCTCCATAGGGTATGATTTTTTTTTTTCTTGAATTCTTTCTTTCTGCTATGCTAACACTGTGAATATGGATCTTCTCTGCTGCTGTTACATTATGTGATTGAGGTGTGAAAAATGATACTCGATATCATATTTTTCCTAAAACATTTGAGAATGGACATTTAATGCCATATTGTCTTGTCTGAGATAAAAACCCCAGGGCAGCTCACTTGCTTAAAAGGAACTAGGAGCTGTAAGTCAGTGTATACTTACTGATGTGAAAGACAGCACTGTTTCGCTGCCTGACACACGCACAGCCTTACAAGCTTCTGAGGCTCTGTGTTGTCATGTGGGCAAACCCCCACACTGTTACCTAGCAACCATGGAAAACCAGGCTAAAGACGCAGCATCCTTGTCAGAACATACTCAGATGAAATCAGGCCACGTGGAAACAAAGTGTACAAACCACACAAGGCCAGAAAGGATATGTGTCCAGACAGGTCACTGCTGTTACAACACATCACAGCAGTTTGGCTTTAAACATTTCTACTGTCTGTGCTGCATAGACCAGTGTTGGACAGTGGATTTACAGTGTCCCCACCTAAATGCATCATCTGTCTTTATCATACAAGTCTGCTCTTTTCCCTTTTAGTATAACAAATATTAAAGAGACAAGTCTGTCAGAGGTGACATTTCTGATTATGAGCAAGCACTGTTACTCTCAAGTTGTCACATACTGGGTTAGAGTCCTTGGTGTACTTCTGTGTCAATTTTCAATGCTAGACATATCGGACTGAGGTCAATGTAAGTCCTCAGACATCACAAATTGAGCCTGTTTACATGACCATAAAAATCCGATAAGTGGGAGAAATCTGATAATTATAATAATCAGATCTAATGCATTTACATGCACATCACAAATGTGATAATATGAAAACCCTGTTAGACATTTCATCAGTCCATTATCGGATTTCTTTTGGAGTATGTATACTGATGGTAGAATTAAACTTCCTGTTATTGTCTCACATTTGACTGCGTCACTTCCGTTTTCTGTGACTTTACTTGTTTTTACACATGGACAGATGTAAAACAACTAAATAAGTTAGATTATCAGTATATGTGTAGGAAGACATCAGATTATTGGGGAGAAATCCAGGTGTGTTAATTTGATTTCTCATTATCAGTTTACTGCTGTTATCTGATCACATGAGTAATCTGATAACTCCAGAAATCTGATAATGATAGGAGTATTACTGTGCATGTAAACGGGCTCACTGATGACGTGGGTCAGGTGATGATGTTAAGCAACAAAAACCAAGGAGTTGGTTGGGTGGTTGTCTTGGAACATCAAAGTTGGTGGACTTTATGCTGTGTTTATGTCTGCATTTTATTTTTTTTTTCTTTGTCTTTCTTATTTAGCCCATACCAACCTTTTTTCTATTATTAACCAAGTTGTTTTTATGACTAAAGCTAACCAAACATAGATGTTTTTCAGTCTAAAAATGAAGTGATGTGATGTGATGCCCTGGCAAAAGGAGTTGGGAGAAAGTAGGATAATCAGTATTGGCAGAAGTTAGTTTCAGTAGTGGCTGATATCAAATGGTATCTTTGAGGAAAAATAATAGCTAAAAAGAAAGTGGAAAGATAGATAAGATCAGACATTTTTAATACTTTTCAGTTTTTGGGGGGAGAAATGGGAAAGATATTGGCTGATAACACTATTGGCTATTGACTTTTGCCTGTTGCATCATGCTTAAAAAAACATAGTATCAGTCACCGTCTACAGCAAGCCTTTGTCCCTTTCTCTTACAGCTTAGCCTTGATTTACACATCAAATTCCGTCTATGCAGCATTGTCTGACTATCCACATGAACAAAAGAAAGGGATTTGATACAAACGAAGCCAAGCGCCTCATGATAATATCTACTTGTATTACTAGCTATCAAGGCAGTAATGGTTTCAAGGACCATTAGTGTCTCAAGTTAAAATGTATAAATAAATTCATGTTCTGTCAGTATCAACCTCTGTGCACGGTGACCAGTCATCAACATCGGTTTACCAGTGGAGAGTTTCTCCAGACTGTATTCATAAAGATTTTGAGAATCCTGTAACGGCTCCTTAGCATTAAAACCTCCAAGGAAAGCAATGATTCTTAGTTTTAAAAATGATTCAGGAGAATTCTCAGAGCAACTCTGAATAAGGGTGAGACTAAAATATTATCTGTGCAAGGAGTCAGGATCAACCCAGCTGCTAAGTATGATGCATTTGTGAATGTTTATTTTGCGGAATTGGAGACTGATCTCATGAAATTGCATTGTATGTCATACCAGTTCTTATGGCATTTGGCGTGTAATACATACACATGTTATTTAATGCCATTTGATCACGTGTCAATTTACACCAAGGTCTCTGGTTTACACACCCCTTAACCTCTAACCCTAACTGTAACCCTAACCCTAACCCTAACCCCTAACCCTCAGTGCGTGGTATTTGACAAGGCATGAACATACATGCGGAAAAGTTATAATGCGTACAGATAACACGCCAATTAAAAGTGGCATGTACCGTATATTTACACGATTTCATGATATCACATAGGGAATTGACACAAGTTTTTCCTAAATTTTAAGATGCTGAAAAGGGTTGGGTAAAATAATGTATGGTATCAAATTGTTTACAAAATAGTGTTTATTAAAGGTCTTGTATTTTGGTTCATTGCAAACTATTAACAGTAGAGACAAAACAGAGACAAAGTTCCTTTTCTTGACAATTCAGTCTTGTTTTAATTTGTGTTACATTGTTCATTGCAGTTTATATTTAATTAGTACGTTGTTGAAAACTTTCATTTTGGTTTATTTCAGTCAACAAAATTATTTTTTTCACTGCAAGTTTAAACTGTATTAACTCAGCCTCTTTGCCATCTCAGCATTTTTTCCTTGAATTTCTGTCAAGAAGTCTTAATCTCCTCAAAAGTCCTTTTCTCTGCAGTTTTTCACCTGAGCAGATCAAGATGAATGTTATTATCTTTTATTTTTGGATCTACTCTTAATTTTAAGTGTAAATGTTTGGACTATGCCCATAATTTTAGCAGTCTTCCTCACCTAAAGGAACATTCTATGAACTAGTATTATGTATGATGAGTTTAATGTGGAAATGTATTACATGTGGCAGAATTTTAAGAGAGCAGGAAACATCTGGAGCCATATTCACAAACATAGCATTAATTAGAGCAGCTCTATGCTCTTACACAGCTCTGTTTTTTCTTTCCCTTTTCATTTACTTATTTTTTCTTAACCAGGAGTGTGGTGGATCTCTTTGCTCAATATGCTTAATACAGTTTAAGAACAACATCAATAATGAAAAAGTTACGAGTATGTACCTGGAATGTACGGGGTGTCCATAGCCCTATTAAGCGGCGGAAAATACTTACATGTCTAAAGAAGGATAGTATAGATGTTGCTCTGCTGCAGGAGACACATCTTGATGATAAAGAACATTTAAAGCTACAACAGGGGCCTTTTGGACAAGTATTTTTTTCATCCTTTACAACAAGCAGTAGGGGTGTAGCAGTGTTGATAAAGAAAGGTCTACCTTTTAAAATATCTGACCGTGTTAAAGATGTAAAGGGTCGTTATGTTATAATCAAAGGAATTTTGCAAGGTCAAATTATTTTAATAATGAATGTGTACTTCCCACCTGCTCACCCAGTTACCTTCCTGACCAAACTGTTTCTAGACTTGGCTCCATTTCTTTCTAATTCCACTGTTATCGTTGGTAGCGATTTTAATTTAATATGAAATCCACTTATTGACAGATTCCCACATAGTACCATGGCACCTTCTCCTCAGGCCAACATGCTTCATGCTTTATGTGAGGAGTTTGGGTTGATTGATGCTTGGAGATATATACCCACCCCCCTGATAAACAATATACAATTTTCTCTGCCCCTCATAAGTGCCAAACCAGAATTGATTACTTTTTTCTGCCAAGAACTGATTTATATTCAGTCTTGTCATGTGACATAACCAGTATAATTATTTCTGACCACGCTGGAGTAATTATGGACATTAATTTCAAAACAGTACTACATCAGTCTCGTCACTGGAGACTTAATACTGTTATTCTTAAAGACAAGAAATTTACATCCCACTTCTCTACTGAACTTAAAGCATTTCTGACGATTAATACTCCTTTGGGCAGCAATGCCTCCATTTTATGGGAAACATGTAAGGTCTATGCGAGAGGCTTAATTATTTCAAACTCTGCAGCAAAGAAGCACCAAAAACAGGAAAAACAAAAATCTTTAGAGAGTGAATTGATAGATAAAGAGAAAGCATATATTGCCTCCCCTTCACCATCATTGTGGCAAGAAATCACTACACTAAGATCAGCTCTAAACTGCCTTCTTACTAGGGATGCAGAAAAGAAAATGAAGTATACTAGACAGAGGTTTTATGAACATGGAGATAAAGCAGGAAAATGTCTGGCCTATTATGTTAAGAAACGTGCAGAGTCCCAAACCATTGCAGCTGTATCTGATAACGAAGGTCACAAGGTATATGAAAATAAGTCAATAAATGACTGTTTTACGAATTTTTACAAAAAACTGTGTTCTTCTGAGCAAGATCCAGAGGAGGATCATCTAATGGACCATTTCTTTGCTCAATTTAATTTACCAAATTTATCAGAAGAGCAGAAGAATGTCCTTAATAGTCCTATAACTAAAACTGAAGTGATCAAAGCAATCAAAACATTACAAAATGGAAAGTCGCCAGGACCTGATGGCTTCTGTTGTGAATTTTACAAACAGTTCCAAAATATTCCTGTAGAACCTCTTCTTGATATGTTTAATCATTCCTTCACTACAGGAGAATTCCCACAGACACTGAAGGAGGCCAATGTATCCTTAATTTTAAAGAAAGGGAAGTGTCCTGAATCTTGTGCATCCTACAGGCCCATAGCCCTCTTGAATGTGGATAGGAAACTTCTCTCCAAAATCTTAGCCTCCCGTTTTGAAAATCTCCTACCCATACTTGTAAAGGAAGACCAGACAGGTTTTATAAAGGGCCAGAACTCAGCTGCGAATGTGAGACGTTTGTTGAACGCTATTCAAGCTTTTAAGCAGAAATCTATTGACGGTCTGGTGCTTTCTCTTGACGCAGAGAAAGCATTCGACAGAATTGAATGGTCCTTCTTATTATATACATTGGGTAAATTTGGTTTGGGGGAGAACTTTATAAAATGGGTCAAAATTATATATACTAAACCACAGGCAGCAGTTTTGACTAATGGATTCCGATCTGATTACTTCCATACTCACAGAGGGGTGATGCAGGGTTGCCCTTTATCACCCCTCCTGTTTGCTTTGGCTATTGAGCCACTTGCTGAGGCTATAAGAGTGACTTCTGCAATACGTAGTCTAGAGACTGGACATCTGTGTCACAAAATAATGTTATACGCAGATGATGTTCTGATTCTTCTGACCGACCCTGAAACATCCATACCAGTTCTTATTGAGGTGACTGACAGATTTAGTTGTTTCTCTGGTTATAAGATCAACTTGGCAAAATCAGAGGCTATGGCCCTTGGTACTCTTTCAGCAATACCAACCACTGTACCTCCCTTTCCTTTCAAATGGTCTCCTAATGGGTTTGTGTACTTGGGAATTTCCATCACTCCATCCTTTGATCAACTATTTAAAGTCAACTTTTTTCCTTTATTTTGTAAAATTAAGCAGGATCTAGAGCGATGGATGTCACTTCCTGTTTCTTGGTTAGGACGCATAGCCCTGATCAAAATGAATGTGTTGCCCAGGCTGTTATATCCTATTCAAATGATTCCTGTTTTGTTTTCTAATAGGGTATTGAAGGATATAAATGGCTGGCTCAGCTCTTTTATTTGGAACAAGCGCAGACCTAGGCTTAAAATGGTGGTATTACATTTACCAAAGTTGAGGGGAGGCGTAGACTTGCCTAATATTAGAATATATCAACTGTGTGCCCATTTAAGATTTGTAAGTGACTGGGTTAAGGATAAAGCTTCAATCGGATTGGACATTGAGACAGCATTGTCACAGTGCAGACTAAGTGACTTATTATTTTTTAATAATTTTAAGGAAATTAAAGCTTGTTGTACAAATCTTGTAACAATTAACACTCTAAAAGCATGGCAGCTTGTACGCCGTCTTGAGGGAAGATCACATATAACATCCATATTCACTCCAATTATAAATAATCCTGCATTTCCCCCAGGCTCTTCAGATCCTGGCTTTCGACAATGGTATAACAAGAATATTAAATCTCTCAATGACCTTTTCTCAGATGATAAGCTTATGTCATTTGAACAGCTTACTAACAGGTACAAACTGATCAAACAAGATTTCTTCTGCTTTTTGGAAGTAAGACATTATATTACTCATAGCACAACACTTACTGTCGACCCTGAAATATCTGCTGTTGAGAAAATGCTGTTTCAACGACATTCAAAAGTGTCTCTGAGTTCATTTTACTGTGTACTCAGTGGTTTAAGTATTACTGATATGCGGGGGGTCAGAGGTGTGTGGGAGAAGGAGCTGTCTGTGAACATAGATGAAGGGACATGGGATACCATTTGGTCTTTGGCAAAAAAGATTTTGATTTGCACTCAGACAAGAGCAATACAACTTAAAATTTTACATAGATTACATATATCCCCTCACCGCAGACATCTCTTCAACCGCTCTCTTTCCCCTTTGTGTCTCAAGTGTAAAAGTGATGTGGGAACCTTAACTCATTGTTACTGGTCTTGTCGTAAACTGCAAAAATATTGGGCTGAAATTGTATGTGAAATGGAGACAATTTTTCATACTGATATAGAAGTGGACCCCATGTCCTTGATCCTGGGTCTTCCAAGTAAATATGTGAAAACAACAGTTGGTAAAAGACTGTATAATGTTCTAACATTTGCAGCAAGGAAAAATATTCTCTTGCAGTGGGTCAGTGACAAGGCTCCTTCTATCTGTGGTTGGCGTAAAATAATTTTGGAACTGGTCCCCCTAGAATATTGGACCAACATCATACATAACAGTGCAGATCAGTTCTACAGAGAATGGCACCCATTTTTGGACTATATTGGACCAGACCGTTCATCTACCCTTTTAAAAGGACTGTTGTGAGCTTCAATTATATTTATAAATATGACTCCCGTACATTGTATGTCTGACCTACCACCTTCTGTATCAAGCTATGTTTTTGTGTTTTATTTCTTATGTAAGAGCTGTAGTGTATACTATGTTTTGTTTTGCGTCTAGTCTTTGGAAGACACTGTTTTGTTGACTGGGAAACAAAAAAAAAAAAACTGCAATGAAAACAATGAAAAAAAAAAAAAAATTAGAGCAGCTCTGAAGAAGATGAGACACAAACTGGTGTGTTCAAATTGTCCATCTTGCTTTGGAGGGTTCCTAACTGAGTGAAATGTCCTGAGGTACGTCAGTGTCAGCGATGACAAGAGCTGTTCATATTCTAAATACAATGAGTGCTACTTCTATATTTCTGTTAGTAAATAATATGGCTTCTTTTACATAAGATACACTGGCCCTTTCTTTTACAAAAGGAAAGTAGAGAATTTCATCCCACAATTCACTGCTGCTGCAACACTGAGTGACCTAACAGTACACAAAAACAAAACAGATCGACATGATAGACAGAGTTGGTCTAGTATGCTGATATATTTAGACTTTAAACAGTTGATGAATATGTACATACATGACTCTACTGTTGGTGTAAAATGTAATGTTAATGTAGCCTTGAAACTGTAATCTCTGTTATGTAAACTCGATCTTCAGCAGAGTGAACACAGCCAAAGTGTATTTGTGGGTTAAAATGTTATGAATGTTTGCAGTAATGTTTTAATAGAAGTATGTGTAGTAGTAGATTTGTAATCCATAACTATATAATGATCTTGCATAGATATTTTCATATAATCCTACTTCATATTGACACAGGACAGAGGGCTAAGGCTGAGTGACTGATTGCTTAAAATCTTTTATTTCCGATGCAACTATTGGAATCAATCTTTGTTTTTCATCAGGTAGTCTTTGTTCACAAGCTGGATTTAACAACATGGGAATGCACCGGGCAAAAGATGCACTTTTGGTAGTTCTGGGGTGATCATGATCACAGGTAGTGCAGGCAGATCATATGATATCTCATTTATATATCATATCTCATATATATATCATTCAAAAAATCCCCTCTCTTCTAACACAAGGATCACCACGAATGCAAGGTCAAATGTGTGGTCAAACACCAGAGCAACAACAAAATTCCAGAGAGCTAAGTGAACTAGTTTGCCTTCCAATTTATATCTATTAAAAGAAGGGATGTCAACCTGGCCAAGCAGCCAAGGCATTAGAAGTAGCAGAGACTGAATTCAGTGAAAGGCAATTTAAGGCTTTTACTACTAAGATATGATTTGTCCACATCACTAAAACCCAATGAAGCAAACAGATGTAAAATGGATGTGATGTGTGTGTATAGGCTATAACTTGTTTGTATTATAGCATTGTTTGTTTTGTTCATGTTCTCATCAAACCATCCATACAGATTTATGAGCAGTGAAGCATGAACTGCTACCACTGAATCAGCATTGAGGGTTCAGACCAGTCATGTGATGTATGTGTCTAATGAAGTTTCGGATGCCATGGATCACATGATTAAAAGTAGCTTCAAGTAGTGAACTTTTTTCAATACAATTATGTTGAAAAGGTATATTGCTTCAGAAAGCTTCACTTTGCCATCACTAGTTTTTACTTTTCTGTTTTACTTTAAATAATTCTTCAGCAAGTTCCAAATCCAAACCACTCCACACATCCCTACACAACAAAGCAAGACAGACAACTGTGAGGGCTTTATGTCAATGATCCACACAGAGGTGACAGATGAACCAATTTAAACATGGGGAACTATCCACACACACCAGCTATACAACACAGTGAATTATACAGTATCAAAACCCATATTTTTATTTCACACGACACACTCAACATGACTATATAACAATAAAATTCCATACCTAAATATATACATAAATATTTACATAAAGCCAACACCCAACATCCCTGCGCAGACTCACCGGTATACAGCTACATCTCAAAAAATTTGAATATCATGAAAAAGTTCCATACTTTTTGTCACTCATTTCAGAAAGTAAAACCCATATATTATATAGACTCATTGGACATAAAGTGAAATATTTCAAGCCTTATTTCTTCAAATGTTGATGATTATGGCCTACAGATAATGAAAACCCAAAATTCAGTGTCTCAGAAAATTAGACTATTGCATAAAATCACTAAAAAAAGGATATTTTAAACAGAAATGTAAGGCTTCTGAAAAGTATGTTCATTTCTATGTACTCACTACTTGGTTGGACCTCCTTTTACATGAATTACTGCATCATTGTGTTGTGGCATGGAGGCGATCAGCCTGTGGCACTGCTTGGAAGCCCAGGTTGCAAACATGTTACAAACATGATACCAGTAAGTTAGTGTCTACCATGCATTTACCTTTTCATCATACAAAGCACGCTATAATACATATTTAATTAACCCTTTCATGCATGAATTATGAGAACCTTAGTTGAGATTTTTTTTTCCTGAGTGTTTTAATTCCTCTTTAGGCATGAAAAAAAAACAAAAAAACAATGTGATTGAATTTTATTTATGAACCTATTTTTCATGGAGTTACAAAAATGTCCACTCAGCTGGACACCATGTGTTTAATTTTTGAAGCAAAAAAAAACAAACAAAACAAACAAAAAAAAAACCCAAAATGTGTATTTAAAACCCATCATCAGAAAGCGGAAAACTATGAAATAAAAACATTTTTCATGCAGCTAATCTGATATTTTCTAACATTTTAACATACTCTAATACTAGTTATTACTCACTTCATGGAGAAAATATGCAAAAAACATTTTTTTTTGATTGAGAAAACTTTTAAATTACAGACTAATAACAATCAGTAATTTACTTACACTAAAACATGTTACTGCAGATCAGGTTTATCAAGAACAGCAAAGTTACAGTAATGGTCTGAATTGCAGTGTATGGGATGGTGCTGTGTTGGATGATATGTAGGGTTTTTCCCCACATGATAATTATCAAGTCCAAATACCAATCCACCGTGACAATAATAATAATAATAATAATAATAATAATAATAATAATAATAATAATAATAATAATAATAATAATGAATTAGATTTCTATGGTGCTTTTTAGGGCACTCAAAGTGCTTTACATTTTTGACCCATTATTCATTCGCTCTCACATTCTCCCTGTGGTGGTAGTAAACTACACCTGCAGTCACAGCTGCCCTGAAGTAGGCTTACAGAGGTGTGGCTGCCAATTCGCCCATACGACCCCTCCAACCGCCACCAAACATTCAAATGCATTCATACACCAGTGTGAGTAGCACTGGAGGCAAGGTGACTGATGATCATTTGGAAGGCTTGAGTATCAGCAGCTAGTGTCGGAACTATGCAGTCCTGGCTGAATGGAAGCCATCACAGCAAGGTCCTGACCAGAAATGGATTGACTAGTATTGTACCATATGGATTTGTGCAGTTAGGCAACTTGCATATATTATATTCTATATATAAAGTATACTCAGTATATACATAAGTACATTTTAATTTATCAACTTTTGAGTGAGTAGAGAATTTTGACATGGAAAAGTGCAGACATCCCTGTTGCAGTCCTTGACCTCATGACATTTTGAAGTTAAGGAAAGTGGTTAGGAAAAGAAGATGATGTTTTGGACATCCTGAAGGGATCCCTCAATATCAGTAAGGAGCCAGGGTCGCCCCTTGGGTAACTCACAGTTACGGTCAAATCACAGGATTGAATAACTTAAGATAAGATTTTGGAGAAAGTTGACCAAAGTTTTTATTGTTTTGATATTCATTTCAGTCTTTTTGTTTGGATATTGTAGTCAGTTAAGTTTTAGTGAATGTTATTAATGCATGAGTAATTTTATTTTGTCTCTGACCATATTTTTTTCTTTTAGAAATTCCTCATTAGGAACAGCTCCCTATGTATAATCCTTAAGAATATGGCCCCTGATGCTCTCTAAATAAAATTTATAAGCTTCCTTTATGTACGGATTCAAAGATTCTGAACTCAGACACCACACAAAATATTTTTAGTGTGATTAAAAAAATGTCAGGGAAACACAAGGATGTCAAAAACATGAATGAGGTTATGTTGCATTTAACTGTCGTAGTGAGTAATGTGAGAGAATGTTCTGCCACTCTGTGATTTCTATTGTAATGCACTAAGCAGCCACAAGAGCGCAGCAACTCAACAGTGCAGCAATTCAGATTACATATAAGAACTTGAATTGCATAGCAGATTCTATCTTATTACACTGTGCTCTAGGTGGACCTAAGATAAGTTTGGGTTATAGTTTTCCATCAGTCTAGTCTCCAATCTACCACAGAACACATTCATTCATTGGCGTTGTAGTCCTACAACTCCCAAGAAGAAAAAGCTGGCAAAAGATGTGAAAGCAGTGAAACTAAAACCTTGATTGACAAGAACTACATAACAATGTCTGCTTATCCCTGTTGTATACTGCAACAGAGAAATAATTTCTTAATAAAATGCCTTTTGTGCAACATTTTAAGGAAGATGGTTTTACGAGATAAGCACAACCTGAAGGTGTGTAGCAGAATGTAAAGGCCTGTTCAGAGGCTTTCCCTCCCTAAGACACATATCTCAATCACATAACAATAACAAAGAATGTTATCATGTTCTGCTGCAGATGTCTCATGTTTGAGTTGGAACAGTTACCAAAACATCCTTCCCTGAGATTAGGTTACGGTTGGTTTGTGCAACAGAACTGAGTTTGCTGTGACTTTGTCCAAATATGTTTTCCTCAGCATTTTAGATCATGAAATAAGAGATAATAAATACATTGTGTACTCTAGATAAGAAGTCCTGGTGCGATGGCTTTGACTCCGGGCCCAGGTCCCTTGCTGCATGTCATCCCCTGTCTCTCCTCCTGTCCTTCCTGTCTCTTGACATTGTCTCTGAATAAAAGCAACAAAGCCCCATACATAATTGGTGAAATCATATTTCAAGAACAAGAAAATTTTTCAGCTGAGACTTTTTATTCATAGTGTCACAGTAAATTTGACCACATGTGGGAACAATGTGCAAAAATGAAAAGACGTAACGATTTCAAAACAAATAAAAATGACTTAAGCAAATCATGCAGAGAATTTACCATGACTTGGACATTTTTCCCCCTTACATACCCAAAGTAGTTTTACTTGCCTAACTCAGCACAGACAGCAATCAATCTGGCCTAACTATGTTATCTCAAAACCAATGTCAGATAATTTCAAATATTACATTATATGAAACAAAACACAGTGTTGTTCACACTGACAACAGTAGGCTACCTGACTGCTGAGATGAACAGAAAACTGAAAGAAATGGGTAACAGTTTAACTGTTGGAGGTAATTTCTTTATGTAAACATGATACAACCTCAAAAATAAAATAAACCCACTGGATTTCATCACAGAAGGCAAGACTTGTGTCTGCCTTAAATTTAGTCAGTGCAATGTCATGTTGTTTTACCTTCCTAAACATAACCAAGTTGTTTTACTTGTCTAACTTTAACCAAAGTCCCATTCAGATGCAGAGTAAACTCATTCGCACATACTGATAATGCCATAGTACTAGTAGGCCACTCTTGGTAGTACCGGTGTAACAGAATACCCTTCCACCATGGCATTGTGTTGCTCCACTATGGCATCGTGCCGTAGTGCACTGCCTTTTTCTGAGAAGATTCGGAAAGTACACAACTTGTCATCAGGATCATACCCCTATGGACTCTCACAACAGTAAAAAAAGGACTTCCGAGGCAGAGCTTCAACCTACAAGCTGGAAGCTGGAACTCTCATCTATACAGCCAGAGGTGATTCTAGACTCTGTTGGGGCTCTAAACAAAAATCCACAGGTCTTCTTCAAATTCAATGTATGATTGTTCTTCTTTAACATACTGTTCACTGTTTACAACAGGACCATTGGAATAACTTCAATAGAGGATTTCACTTGTGTTAAACCTGCAATGGCTACTGAAAAAATGTTCAAATATCATTAAACTACTTTGCTTACTCAGAGATGAGGGGGGTTAGGGTTACGGTTAGGGTGGGGCAGCAGCAGCAAGGGTGCCAGTAGGTAAGTCTGACATTGATATAAATCAGCCACCGGGACAACACTCAGAGTGCAGAATTCGGACCACAGCAGTTAATACACAACTGACACAGAACTGAGAAGTCTCAAGGCACATCGAACATGTAGCTCCGCCCACCTTCTCCAGCCTCACTGACTCCAAAGAGATAAGAACACAATAAAACAACATACTAAGTATTTATAACAATAATTCCTATTCTATACTATATACTATCACTAATTTGTCATTTCTTCCATCAGTTGCCACAGTGGCTGTAGTACAAATGCTAACATTTGATTGGCTCGGTGGCAACAGACAAACCGATATTTCGTGCCATAGTACTGTGGCAGTGGCCACTGCCTTACAAAATACACAGACACGCACAGCATGTAGCCCAACAATTTACAAAAATAGGACCAATGGCCCTGTAACTTACCGGCCAAATTAAAAGTTTTGGGAAATGTATCCAGATGCCATTTATTATCACCCAGTTATGTGTATTTATTATATTACAGAAATATCAAATGTTTTGGTCATATTCCAATCAGATCTGTAAAAAATTCAAATTCCAACTTGATATCATTGATACTTACTGATTTATTGTATCAATCCACTTCCTATCTCTTATAATGAGAACATTTTTCAAAGTCACACCAAATCCAGAATCAGATCTGGATCAAAATGATTGCATTACCTTGTGTTGACATCCAGTGGCATGCACAGACATTTAGAGGGACAGGTCCTCAGCCAATGAAAAAGGGCCCCCTCTCCCGAGTTCGACAATCCTGATCTGCAGCGTTTTCATAAATATTGGTCCGCAATAACTTGCCATCATTGTTTATTCAGTATTACACATATGTTAGCATTCTACAAAACAATGTACTGCTACTGCAATGGCCTTACACTTTTCACACCAAATAACGAGAAAAAACAAACAAAAAAACATTCTACTTGTAAAGTACAATGAGCATAGGCCTTAAGAGTCCAGGAGCAAAAAAATGACTAGAGGAGGATTATGAACCACCCACCCGTGTAAAAATCTACAAAGCCAAAACTGAGTCACATAACCATGACAATCACTAATTTACTGAACAACCTCTATCAGCCTGAAAAAACCAGTATCATAGAACCAATCTAGGACTGCACATTTGACACAACTGTGCGAAAAGACTGACATTTGAATTGATCCATGACAGAAGAGAGCTGGTACTCTGGGCTGCCTGCTGCAAGTCTCTTTCCCACTGTTTCTTTACTCTTTCCTTTCTTGGAATTTTGCTGCAATTGATGAATAAGAAACATCAAATTGCGCACTACAGTGAACATTGTAGACCAGGGGTGTCAAACTCATTTTAGTTCAGGGGCTACATATGCTTAATATGATCTAAAGTGGGCCGGACCAGTAAATAATATACATAATAGGATAAGAACTTTTGAATGAAAAAACTAAATTCTGTAATGAAAATGATTACATCTACGAATTGTACATGAACATAACATGAACAAATATGAACAACCTGAAAAGTTGTTAGTAAAATAAGTGCAATGTTAACAATATTACACCTCAGTTTATCATTCACACAAGTGAATCACAACTTGGAGATCACAATGGATCTACAAATACACACAACATCAATTAACAGGGAGAATATTACTAAAATGCCACATACTTCTCTTAAGACATTTCAGATATTCACATTTTTTGTAAAAAGCTTGTCTGTAAATGTAAACATTTTTGTGTAATTTGACTTTTTTTACGCTAAAACAAAGAGACAAATTTACAGTTTTCATTATTTATAGGTTATGATAGTATTTTACTGGTCTGATCCACTTTAGACTGAAATGACCTAAAATGATTTTAACATCCTTGATTGTTCATATCTTCAGTGTAATTTTTGCATTTCACAAATTCATCCCAGGGGCCGGATTGAACCCTTTGGCGGGTCGGATTTGGCCCCTGGGCCACATGTTGGACACCTGTGTTGTAGACATACAGATTTTTTTTCATGCTTGTGTAACTTATTATAATGACAAAAAACAACTTTGACAATAATCTAATAATCTGAAATTTCACATCCCAATAATTTCCAAAAAAGGGGATTTGATTTAACTTTAATATTATGTGTAATACTCCAATCAGTGCGAATGTAACATGAAGCCTAGTGTCTGGGTGCTCACCTCTGATCTGCTCCTCTTGTCCACTCCCCAGAAACTACAAACTCCACTGCCTCTGTTCAGCCTGACACCACAACAACACGCACTTTTACACACAGTTTGGATTAATAGGCTATTATAGATTTGTGACTCTGGAAATATAACGGGTACTCACAACTTTTCACGCAAATAAGTAGCGGAGGATTTTCGTCGATTTGCTGGTTCGCCCCTCCATCTCTCCTCACATTATCAAATGCACTGAATTAGCATCACCGGGCCGTGGGCCGTGACCTCTGTGTGACCTCTCCACTTGCGACAGCTAATCAGCCGACACACGCTAGAATTGGGCTACTGGCTACTCTAACCAGCCAAACTTGTGGGGAACGGAACAAAGATTTGCTTAAACAGTTGTAAGTCAAAGGCACCGCTATTCTTGCCAGTTTGTCTCTTGCAAAAAGTCGAGGCCATACGATGTGTGATCAGCAACAGCAGAGCTCCGACCGCATTAGTGGAGCAGGAGAGAGAGGCAGTGGGAGGAGGTGGACTTAGGGAAGGACAGGAGGCACTGGGAATTATTTGGATTTAACTTAATACTAAAATATGATTATAATGTCATGTCGATGCGGACTCTATTGTCTTCTTTGAATGAGGAAAAAAATAAATAATAGTAAAAAAAAAAAAAAAACAATTGCCAGAAGGGCACCGAGGCCAGAGGGGCAGGTCTTGAGGGACAACTCAGGTCTACCTGTGCATGTCCCTGTTGACATCATAAAGAAGCTGTATACCAAGTTTGAAGTCAATCAGAACTGTAGTTTGGGAGAAAAAGACGATTGAAATTTTTTCCCCATAAGAGCCCATGTTAAATTTTCTGTAAGTTCCCAGACCCAGAAGAAGATCCTGATCAGCATGTGGCCATTATGTTTTGGTCATCTCCCCATCATGGCTGTACTGTAGAAATTTCAACTTGATATCATTTATATTTACTGAGTTATTGCATCGATCCACTTCCTATCTCTTTTAATGGGGAAATTTTTCAAAGTCGCACCAAATCCAGAATCAGACCCGGATCCAAATAATTTCACTAACTTTCGTTGACATCATCATAAAGAAGCTGTATATCAAGTTTGAAGTCAATTGGAATTGTAGTTTCGGAGAAGAAGACGATTGAAATTTTTGTAACAGACGACAGACGACGACAGACGACGACAGATGACGACGACGCCACCAGACGCCGCATGACAACAATAGCTAACGGCCTGTCGGCCAGTAAGCTAAAAACACAGCCTACTAGTTTAGAATCCAAATTTCTTGACAAAAGCTATCCCAATTTGCCCAAAATATGACTTAGGCAATTATGCTATGAGGCTAATGAAAATCAAAAAAATTTTAAAGCTGAAAAAGAAAAGAAAATATCCCTGTAGTGAGGCAATAGTCTGGTACCTTTTAGTGCATGACTCCCAAGGATGTCATCAACAGGCACAGACCAACCAATTAGAGTTGTGTTTCTCAACCTTTTTGCAACAAAGGCCTACTGATGGAATCATGAGGCTCCTGCCTTGTCCCCAACCTCAAAAAAATTGGGGGGGTGTTATACGTTATTCTTGTGGAGGACGTGGTGCGTTATATAGCTCTGTAGATTAAGCCCACCTCACCTCATCATTTCCCACCTGCCACCCCCAAAAGCAGATTTGCAACGGGTGTTGTGAGGGGCGGGGTGGATATGCCTCTATTAGTATGTGCACAGGGTCTTTACACGGGGGTACTGCCCCCGTTGGGAAGCACTTTAATAGTCCAACTGCTTCTGTTTCAACACTGGGGAAATCTGCTACATCTCCTTTGTACTAATAGCCAGTGAGTCCGTGATTTTTTTTTTTGTGCTTGCCCACCCCGGGAGAGCATCCCAGGTGAGAATCACTGAATTAGTGTATTGAGGTTTTGCACATACGTCACATGATCACGTGGTTTGCTGTTTACGACGCCATATTGGTAGGCAAGCTTTCCTTGGATTGTACAACATGTTAAATGATGGACCTGCTAAACTCCTGTGTGCCGTTTATTACTTAGCTTTCACCAATTATAAATTAGGCAGAAAGACCACTCGGTTCCACTGGTAGCAGCGGTGGTTCTGTTCTGCCGACCGCTGTTTACAGTTATTACCGCGGTCAGCGTAGCTTCTCAGTATAGTTAGCCTGTTGCGCTTAGCAGCGTGGAAAAAAAGAATTGTCATCATGTGGTACGGTGACGAAGACCCCTTTAAACCTACCAGGAGGGCTTCCCCTGGCCTATCACCCTATAGAGAGAGAGTGATTGTGGATCTACCTGCTCCCTTTGCCGGCGATGGCAGCCAGAGTTTCCTCAGCTGGAAGTGGCAGTTGGAGCTACGGTGGGCGACACCGGTGAGTTCAGCAGGGAGCTGGTGAGAATACTCCCCACCCGTCTGTGCAAGTCCCCACCCGTCTATGCAAGTCTGCTTTTCTACTATGGGACAGCCTTCCCGATACGGTCAAGTCAAATTATGCGGCTGTGAAAGAGAAGATGGGATCAGCTTTTGGACAGTGACAGTTAATGGACCATTTTAGAGCTAACATATCGGCTCGTTCACAAGTTCTGGGGGAGAGCCTGGAGGTGTACGCGGCTGATGTGAGCTGGCTGGTAGCTGGTACTCATCTATGGTGCCTTTATCACAGGCAGACATACTCGCAAATAACAAAACACGCAAACACGAGTCCAAAGAAAAACAAGATATAAAGCAACAGTTCTGACTGTCTGGATCCAGAGAGCGTACCTACCAATATGGTGATGTAAACAACAATCACATGACCAGTGACATCAGCTGCAAGTCCTCAATAGGCACGGACGTAATTTGTGGAGGACACAGGGGACATATCTCCTGCACTTTTTCAAAGGGCCATTTTGGTCCCCTGTTATTTTTACCATCCAAAAACAATGTTATGCTATAGTAAACAGGGACGTGTCAAGCACTGGGACCAAGCAGAAAAGGGCCACTCAAGCTGAAGCCTGTTTCCAAGAGTCTTCGATATAAACAGAGTCACGACACTTCCATAGACTCCCGCTGTAAAAAATGGCGGACGAAACATGGACCTACTTCTGGGAAAACATTCATGTCTATTGCAGCTAATCTAGCAATTCCAACACTAAGTCAATAAGATATAATCATCTTTCAAATTATCGATTATGTTGGATTTTGAGCTGTAACCCTATAGTTATCAAGGTTGACTTGGCTGGCTGTTGAGATTTAACCACCATAACCACAAATTATGGAGTTTTAAGATAAAGTAACATTAGTACAAATTTTGTTATCAGTGGGTTTTATTTTAATTGTTTTGCTGAACCTGGTGGTGTATGGTTAAGTTGATCAGTTGAGGTAATGTGCTAATTAGGAGGAGAGTTGCTGGGGAGCTGAGCTCTGCCAATAAAAGTTCATTAAAGTTATTATTCATGGATTAAAGGAAACAAAGCTTCTATAACTTGACGTTTGTAAGATCCAACTCATCCTTATAGGAATTTTGTTGAGTTTTGAGTTTGCTAATGTTGAGTTTTTAATGAGTTTAGCATCCATGCTAATGCTAGCCAGCTAAGTTAGCCACTATGCTATCTGCTGGTTAATGCCAATATTGTGTGTGTTTTCAGGAGAGCAAGCTTGGCAGGCACACCGTGTTCACACAACTAACCACTGTTTTCTGCTTGTACCGCAGTCCTAAAATAGTAAAACTTAAAAATGGTAAATTGTCTCTCTTCTTACGAGTACAGCACAATTGCAGAATGGAAAAACTTGTAAAGTTAGCACCACTCACGTAAGTAGTCTATCCAAGCTAACACGAACCATTGATCACAAATTTAAGTTTTCAAAGTGTAGTCTCATGACGGTGGAGTGAGTGAACAGACTCAAAAACAGAATTATAAATTATATTATCTTCCTCTCCGTGTCAAACCAAATTCCTGAACAACCATGCTGATTGGTTGTTTAACAGGTCAATGCTGGGACATCCTTTGCAAATGACATTTACGAAGACAGATGATCTTAAGGAATGAGCCTAATGGACTTAAAAAAATACTTCCTCAGCTATTGTCATCTGTTCTTCATCAAGAGCCATTTCCTCGGCCATACACTGCATGAAAAACCAGATTATCGACCCCGTAAACGCCCGCCAACTTCAAAGATTCCCGGTAATTATCGTGAGTTTACAGAAAAGTTCAGCTGTGCCGGAAACTGCCGCAAACGGAGCCAACCGGGGAGGAGGAGCAGGGCGGTGTGGGGGTGAGCGGGTGCGGGGGTTAACAGCTCGCAGAGGTGTGAACGACCCTCATTTACATTTGAATGTCACTGGTGCCTGCCATGTCCGACCACAGAGACACACATTGGATGTTTTTTTTCTTTTTTTTTTCTTTTTATAGCATCCCATTGGATGTTACCACAAAGGACAGCTCACATGTGATTGGTCATCTGTGCAGCATTATAATATGCCCCACCCATTAAAAATATTATTATTATTGTTATTATTATGTTTATTATTCAGATATTTATTTACATATTTATTTATTGTTGCAGGGTAATAATTCACATACTGAAAACATCACCACCAATATCAATTAAGAAAGAACACGACTGCCAAGATCATGTTAAAAAATAAAGACAAGCTTTAATAAAATGTAGAATGCAAAAAGCACACTTACATATTTAAGAAAACAGTGCCAACACTTCCAAATTAAACACACTTAGAATGTCCACAGTCAGTTCAGTCAGATGTGCTGTCCTCACAACATGTGTCTGTGCAGCTACAGCCACAAACAACAACACAGTAGAGTCCAAACAAGGCTTTGTGTTCTGAGCTGGAGCTTCTCCTTTACTTGACGTTTTCATTAACGTTTTTGTAACTGCAACATATAAAATACATCCAACTTCAATTACTAACAGACAGTTCTTATTAATTACTCTACACACGTAATGCACTCACATCACTAGCTTGAATATCATAAACGTTAGCTTCACTACACGTTCACAGAACAGTTTCAATCAACCAACATCTAGAACCTAATGTTGTTTTCGGATATATACACTTACAAAGAAGAAAATTTTCCAAGGCACACAGTAGTAGAGCACACTTGGCGAACATGAGTTTTTCTGAACTTTAACTGCAGAGAAAAGAAGGAACGGAAATATACGGCAAAGATCATCTCTAGCAAAAGAGCGCTCACTCTGTATACAACCTGAGTGCACAGAGAACACAAAGATCCTTAAGGAGAAGACATCTCACTCCTATCAATTCTTAAGCCAACTGCATTTTAACAGATTTTAACTGATTTATCTATTATCAACTTATTGTAACTTATGAAAGTAATTTATACAACGTATGAAATAAGTTTGATCTTTGACCTAAAAACATCACATCAGACAAGTGTTGGTGCCATCTTCTCTGAGGGTGGTCCAGTCCAGTCTTCTGTGGTGGTAGAACATGTGTTGGTTCTGCTGTAGTGTCTGTGGTGGTAGAACATATGTTGGTTCTGCTGTAGTGTCTGTGGTGGTAGAACATGTGTTGGTTCTGCTGTAGTGTCTGTGGTGGTAGAACATATGCTGGTTCTGCTTTAGTGTCTGTGGTGGTAGAACATATGCTGGTTCTGCTTTAGTGTCTGTGGTGGTAGAACATATGCTGGTTCTGCTGTAGTGTGTGTTAGAGTGCAGCTCATAGGTTAGAGCTCCAGACTCTGGAAGGATGGAGGCCTTACAGTCCACCCAGATGTCCCATCAGCAGTGCCATCTTCTTCATCAGACGTCATATCCATTGTGATCCCCCTCCATAAATCTCCTCCTTGTTGGCCAGTTCAGCCTCTTTTGCCTCCAGCTGCTGTAAAGACAGAAGTACCATCAGTGCTGCACTGTGAGGCTAACAGTAGTAGAATGTGGTGTTTGTGTCAGATTCAGATTAAACACAGATTCTTATAAGTCTTACCGTCTTTCTTCTCTGCTGTGGGCTGAAATGTTCATGGCTTCTGCCTGGACTGTTAGATCTGGTTGGCTGTATGTGTAGTTCCATCACAATGTTTCTTTATGTCTTACAGGCCACTGGAATTAAAATATACAAGTTAGGAAGAGTAAAAAAATAGATGCATAGGATTACAACAATAGAGAAACAAAACACAACAAACTATTAAAGTTACTTAATCAACAGGACTCCACTTTCTACTCCATTCAAGCCTGGACTTGCAGCTGGAGCTGCCATTAAATGAGCAGTCACCGCTTCACTGTGGGTGAGCTCAGTCTGAAAACCAAATAGAAATAGTTCAGAAAAAGCAGACATTAAAGGCATACATTTACTTCTATAGAGCAGAATGGATCCAAACTCTTTAAAATCTGACCTTTGCTCTGGTTCATACCATCTGTTGTTTCCTTCACTGTTTTGCAGACAGCGCACACCTTCCTAAAAAAATACAAGACTAAGTCACTTTGAGGAACAAACCCCTCCAGGTTCAAGCAGGTCAATGTGACAGATTCATTACTTTAATCAGTTCCACAAGTCAAACCACACTATCATACACTGTGCAATTAACTAAGAAAGTCACACTAAGATAAAATTCCCACCTAAATAGCACACATGTAATAATTAATTGAATATATACTTACCACAATTTTTGGATTGTGCTCCAGCCTTTTTCTGGTTCTTGTCCACAGTCTGGTGGCTCATCCAGTGTCTGCCTGGTTCAAGTCAGTGAGTTGTTGTCTCACCTCCACTGTAAACTGCTGTGTCATGTACGACTCCATTTGCATTTGTATACCTCACAGCAGGACCATTTACATACGAAAACCTCACATAGCCCAAGGGGCTGGGGAGGGGTTACTGCCAAGGCTCTCTAACCAGAGGGGGGGGATTCACGGCAATTCCCGGCAGTTAGAGAGAATTTTCTGTGGTGACTTCAAATTCCCACCAGTAGGCGTTAATTTCAAGTTCCACAGCAATTTACAGGGACGTTAACTGACGAAAACCCCACTTTTCATGCAGTGATAGTAAATTGAGGACTCATAAACTGGTGTTTACAACTAGTCGACTTTGTCCTCTCAACATCTGTTTTTATCATGTTGCTTATCCCGAGGTGAAGATGAACCCAGAAACGAACAAAGGACTGAATGACAAAAATCACTATATGTGCCATGTTAATAATGTATTACATTATGTGTTAATGTTGATTAACTCAGCACGTTAACTCTTTTATGCACGTAATACTTAAGCCATTTGCCTGACCTGTGGTTTCACATATGTGTGTCCTGATCATGTTCACGGTGAATTATGTGAAAGTAAGAGTATCACTGCTTATAGCATGTCTGAATAATCATGCTATTATTTTACTGATGCTTAAGTGAGGTTACAGGTGATGTATAAAGTTTAAGTGATCTTATTTAACGATCTTATCTAAGGATGTAAAGTTTTCTTACAAGGCTGCCCAGTCCTCTCCCCCTCTGTCTTCCCAAGAGGGAAGAGAAACGTGATACTTTTGAGTATGCATGAGGAGGCGTTTTCCCGCCGAAAACAGACAAAGAAGGCAACGCCCCAAGGCATCGATAACTCATCTATATTCACGAGGAAGGTGTGGCAAGTTGGTTTTTGGACAGAACTATAAAAGTGAATGAAACCAACTTTTCTCCAGAGCTATCTCCACCATCTTCTGGGCTCTCACCTAAGAGCAGAGAGCTTTCTCCAAGGAGTCTTGACCATCTCTTTGGCTCTCAGAGCTGTTCTATCCTCTAAGCTCTCCAAAGAGCTTTATCATCTTTGCTGTTCTCCATTTCTCCTGGTGAGCTTTCCAGAACCAGCCGCCAGAGCCAGCTGTGAACCTCCTCCAGCCAGCAGAACTTCAGAACTCCAGACCTTCAGGCCTCCAGTGCAAGCACGTCGCTTCACAGCCTGTTCCTGCTTCGAACTACGTCAGAAGACTTCATCCATCCGCCGTCAAGGCCGTGCCAGTTGCTGCATCCGCACCGCAACAACTTGTAAGAAAACTTGCTCCTGATTTATCTGAGTTGGTGTTATTCCAAGTTAAGTAGGTTTACCTCAACGTAACCTCACTAACATTATAATCTCTTGAATATAGCTGTCTGCCAACTTAATTTACATATTCTCCTGTCCATAATCTCCTGCTCCTTTTGTTGTATTTGTCTCCTGTCTTTATGTTATTTGTGTGTCTTAGTTTAGTTAATAAAGTATTTATATGTATATAAATCCATTGCCTCAGTTGTGCTTTGTGTACTATTATTCACACATGGGTTCACTGTGCAGTCAACAAACTATCACCTATGCAAGATTTCCAAATTATTGTTTTGAGTTGATTTAAGTTTAAGTTTGGTTATAAATCTATAATTAAATTAATCAATAAATCAACACTCAATTAATAAATAATTTGGTATCCTATTCTTGCTACAAAAGTAATAAGTGCAGTCCTGTCAGTGGTCATCCCCACTTCTCAAAAGCATAACTGACACATCATTACATACATGCTTACATGAACCACGTGATCGCTGGAGCGGCAACATCAAAGCGTGTCGTAACTCTCTTTATAGATTAAATCGGTAATGATGTCACAGGTGGGGGCAGGGAAACCAGAGGGGGAAAACAATCCTTCCCCCCCGTCCACTAAAATGTAAAAACGCAGAATTTTAACTTGTTTTCCTAACGCTACTAAGTTGTCATGACGTACTTTGTGTTGCTATTGCCTTCTGGCAAGAATCAGTATGCTAAAAAATTAAATACACTGGGGTTGGATTGTTGTCCATACATTTTAAAAGATGGGGCAAATGATCCAATTCAGTTGCCTGAAGTGTCATTTCCAGACATCTTCTGTTACTTAATCGAGTCACCTGGTAAGGGACTATATCACTTTTGCTACAGATATGACAAATTGAACTTAACATAATGTCAGTACCTGACATTAAAAAGATGAATTAATGTTAATTAATGTTGTTGTTGGTCCAATACAGGGGCGTAGAATTGCGTAGGGATGCTAGGGACACATCTCTACAAATATCCAGCCACTACTGTGTAGTCACTATCATTACAACCACTGTCCGTAGTGTTTAGTCAATGATTATGGCACACAAAGGGTTAACAGTCGGTCTCTGCTAGAGTCTCCTCTAGTCTGCCTCTAACGTAAATATTGCTCTCCAATTGGCTGTTTGGTTTTGCTAACATACATGTGATTGTCCGTCCCCGCTGTCACTCCATCTACTTGTAAAAGGAACCTGGTAGTTGGACTGCTAACATTAGTTGTCAATGTGTTTGGCATTTGTTCTGTCTGGGTCACGTTAGCCAGATGGATTTTAATATCAGTGGTGTCATTTACATTTGTACATGTGTTTTTTTTGCATGCATGCGTGCATGCACACCTGTGCATGTGCGCTTGGTAATCAGGATGTGAAGGATGTCAAAGAAAAGAAAACTGGACAGAAGACACTTCTTTAGGAGTCAAAGCGCAAGTTAGTTCAAGGGTATAGAACTGTATGTTACAATCCGAGACTAGTGGAACCCAATAGCGTGTGGTGAACGACAACAGACAGACTTGAATAAGCGTGAATGCAAATTAAAATTTATTTGTACATGTATATATACAGAAGGAAAACAAACTCTGACAAAGGAGAACCAAGGGCGTCACCAAACCAGGAGATAAACACGAACTAAACCCAGGGAACCGGACCTGAAACACAGCAGAGTGTGGAGCTTAAAAACGCACACTGGGAAAAGAACACAGGATGTAAACCAAACATAGATATATGCGACGGTCTGAACTCAGACACGGACTCAGTTAACAAAAACCCAAGCACCAGGAAACCACCATACAAAGTATACCAAAATGAGAGAGGCCATCTTACCAGCATGGAAGCGAAGATGTTCTGGCACACAGCACAGGAGCTACAGGGCTTATAAGCAGGAGGAGAGCTTGATTGCAGATCAGCTCCTGGTGTGTGCCATTACCTGGTCAATCACAGAGGGGAAGGGGAGGGAACAGAAGACAACCAAACCAAACCAAAAAGTGGGTCATGACACTGTAGAGGCTCAAAAATTACAGACATTGAATAAAAGACACTATTTAATGCCAAACACATACACTTTTTGCTCATGGCTTGCTCATAGCCCCTCAGCTCAGCCGCCATGTGTTGGAGTTCACTCTGGCAAACGAGAGTGTCGCGTCCCTATGCCTTCGGGTCGGGGACAGGTGCCTCACTGTTGTCTCGGCCTACGGGCCGAACAGCAGTGCAGAGTACCCGGCCTTCTTGGAGTCCCTGGGAGGGGTGCTGGATGGTGCTCCAACTGGGGACTCCATTGTTCTCCTGGGTGACTTCAATGCTCACGTGGGCAACGACAGTGAGACCTGGAGGGGGGTGATGGGGAGGAACGGCCTCCCTGATCTGAACCCGAGTGGTGTTTTGTTATTGGACTTCTGTGCTAGTCACAGTTTGTCCTTAACGAACACCATGTTTGAACACAGGGATGTCCATAAGTGTACTTGGCACCAGGACACCCTAGGCCGGAGGTCGATGATCGACTTCACTGTCGTATCATCAGACCTCCGACCACGTGTTTTGGACACTCAGGTGAAGAGAGAGGCAGAGTTGTCAACCGATCACCACCTGGTGGTGAGTTGGATCCGCTGGGGAAGGAGGAAACCGGACCGACTCGGCAGGCCCAAACGTGTTGTGAGGGTCTGTTGGGAACGTCTGGCAGAGCCCGATGTCAGTGCGGTCTTCAACTCCCACCTCCGGGAGAGCTTCTCCCAGATCCCAGGGGAGGCTGGGGACATTGAGTCCGAGTGGACCATGTTCTCCACCTCCATTGTCAAAGCGGCTGCTCGGAGCTATGGTCGCAAGGTCTCCGGTGTCTGTCATGGCAGCAATCCCCGAACCCGGTGGTGGACCCCGGAAGTAAGGGATGCCGTCAAGCTGAAGAAGGAGTCTTATCGAGCCTTGTTGCCCATGGGATTCCCGAGGCAGCTGATGGGTACCGGAAGGCCAAGCGAGCTGCAGCTCGAGCGGTTGTGGAGGCCAAAACTTGGGTCTAGGTGGAGTCTGGGGAGGCCATGGAGGAGGGCTATCGGTCGGCCTCGAGGAAATTCTGGAAAACCATCCGGCGCCTCAGAAGGGGAAAGCAGTGCACCACCAACACTGTTTACAGTGGAAGTGGGGAGCTGCTGACCTTGACTGGGGATGTTGTCGGACGGTGGAAGGAATACTTCGAGGATCTCCTCAATCCCATTGTCACATCTTCAATGGAGGAAGCAGAGGCTGAGGTCTCAGAGGTGGACTGGTCCATCACCCAAGCTGAAGTCACAGAGGTGGTTGGCAAGCTCCTTGGTGGCAGGGCACCGGGGGTGGATGAGATTTGCCCTGAATACCTTAAGTCTCTGGATGTGCAGGGACTGTCTTGGTTGACACGTCTCTGTAACATCACGTGGCAGTCGGGGACAGTACCTCTGGATTGGCAGACCGGGATGGTGGTCCCCCTTTTTAAGAAGGGGGACTGGAGGATGTGCTCCAACTATAGGGGGATCACACTCCTCAGCCTCCTGGGGAAGGTCTATTCCAGGGTACTGGAGAGGAGGATCCGACCAATAGTCAAACCTCGGATCCAGGAGGAACAATGCGGTTTTCGTCCCGGTCGCAGAACACTGGACCAGCTCTATACTCTCCATCAGGTGCTCGAGGGTTCATGGGAGTTCGCTCAACCAGTCCACATGTGTTTTGTGGATCTGGAGAAGGCGTTCGACCGTGTCCCTCGTGGTATCCTGTGGGGGGTGCTTCGGGAGTATGGGGTCCGGGGCCCTTTGCTAAGGGCAGTCCGGTCCTTGTATGATCGAAGCAGGAGCCTGGTTCGCATTGCCGGCAGTAAGTCAGACCTGTTCCAGGTGCATGTTGGACTCCAGCAGGGCTGCCCTTTGTCACCGGTTCTGTTCATTATTTTTATGGACAGAATTTCTAGGCGCAGCCAGGGGCCGGAGGGGGTCCGGTTTGGGGACCACAGGATTTCATCTCAGCTTTTTGCAGATGACGTCCTGTTGGTCTCATCGAACCTGGACCTTCAGCATGCCCTGGGGTGGTTTGCAGCCGAGTGTGAAGTGAGCGGGATGAGGATCAGCACCTCCAAATCCGAGGACATGGTTCTCTACCGGAAAAAGGTGGTTTGCCCTCTCCGGGTTGGTGGGGAGTCTTTGCCTCAAGTGGAGGAGTTTAAGTATCTCGGGGTCTTGTTCACGAGTGAGGGAAGAATGGAGCGTGAGATTGACAGACGGATTGGTGCAGCATCTGCAGTGATGCAGTCGCTGTACCGGTCCGTTGTGGTGAAGAAGGAGCTGAGCCGAGAGGCGAAGCTCTCGATTTACCGGTCAATCAACGTTCCTACCCTCACCTATGGTCATGAGCTTTGGGTCATGACCGAAAGGACAAGATCCCGGATACAAGCGGTCGAAATGAGTTTCCTCCGCAGGGTGGCTGGGCGCACCCTTAGGGATAGGGTGAGGAGCTCAGTCACCAGGGAGGAGCTCGGAGTAGAGCCGCTGCTCCTCCGCGTTGAGAGGGGCCAGCTGAGGTGGCTCGGGCATCTGTTTCGGATGGCTCCTGGACGCCTCCCTGGGGAGGTGTTCCGGGCATGTCCCACCAGGAGGAGACCTCGGGGAAGACCCAGGATACGTTGGAGAGACTACGTGTCTCGGCTGGCCTGGGAACGCCTCGGGGTCCCCCCGGAAGAGCTGGAGGAGGTGTCTGGGGAGAGGGAAGTCTGGGCATCCCTGATTAGACTGTTGCCCCACGACCCGGCCCCGGATAAAGCGGAAGAAAATGAATGGATGGATGGACAGATACACTTTTTAAAGTTATTTTTACTTATTATTTTCATGTATTTCTATGGAAGAGAGCAACTGTTTAAAAAACACAAATAAAGAGAATTTGTGGGGGAAATACAATAAAACCTCAGATTGTAAATGTGATTCTAGATGTGATTTATCCATATTTTTAGGGAATAAAGTACATGTTATAATTGAAAGTAAAAGCCTTTTTTGCTCAGGCAATAACTGTACCATCAAACTCTATGATCATTGTATCCCTAATCTGTTCATATGTCATACACCAACATATTTATGTCAGGTGCCAGACAGTAGAGAGACAGGAAGAGGTAGAGGAGGAGAGGCTGGAAATTCACAGGTGTAATAATAGGTTAAATAATAATGGATATGTTAGTCATGAGAACAACATTGCAAAATGCATTAAATTCTTGTATTGTCTTTAGATATTCAGATATGCATTATAAACATGTCAATTACTGATTTTTTTTCTTACTATGATTGCTCATTTGATCAGCTCTACATGACATGAAATTATGATTGCAAATACAAAAAAATATCAACTTTCAGAAGTGCTGCCTTCGAGCAATTTTGTGTCCCCACCAATGTCAAAATCAAACCTACTCCCTTAGTCCAATATGATGTGAGGTTCTTTTAGCTTTGCACAGAAACAGGAAATAGAAATGTCCATCAGAAGGCTATATTTTATTTTATGCTTGGAGTACCTTTCAGAGCCAGCACTTTCTTTCTTTCTTTCTTTCTTTCTTTCTTTC
Source organism: Sphaeramia orbicularis (assembly GCF_902148855.1). Lineage (NCBI taxonomy): Eukaryota > Metazoa > Chordata > Actinopteri > Kurtiformes > Apogonidae > Sphaeramia > Sphaeramia orbicularis. The sequence goes on from NC_043973.1 coordinate 5,942,462, forward strand.
TTTCTTTCTTTCTTTCTTTTGTCTTTTTTTTTTTTTTTTTACATAATCTGTACTCAGTAAAAAACTTTAATCAGTATTTCTGCATTTACGAGCCTTATCTGTACTTCTGCTTAGATACTGAATGTGTACTTTTGTATGTGTTAAGAGAAAATCTACACAAATTAAAAATGTAGTACAAAGTTCACTAGCATTTAAAAAATTAATCCTATATTCCTGATACCCCTGACATAGTCTATGATTTTTTGGAAATAGTTCACATTACGGGTGTGCCGATACATTAATTATTAGATTCATTGCGATGCGACACGTGACGATTCAGTAACGATTCATAAATGTTCAATAAACGATTATTTTTCATTATTACTAAATGACAGGAACACAACCACAGTGTGGCGCATGCCACTCAGATGCCTTAAGGACCAGACCGGGGGGAACACAGTAAAACCAACTCTAACTGTTTGGCTACAGTTACAGAGCATGAGATTCACCCAATGGGTTTAAAAGCTAGTGTTTGGAAGCAGGGCGGTTGAGCTCTGATGTGGATGCTGGAATGCAGATACAAACTTCCGAACCGAAAGTATTTTGCCCAGAAAGCAGTTCCCGAACTGTGCAATGAGACCAAAACCAAAGTAGTGGAATCACTGAGGAAAGCATGTAGGATAGGTCCGACATGTTTTGCTTTGATTGTGGATCGCAAAATCTATAGTTTATAATGGGATTTATGCCGCTCATTGTGTATTTTGTTTGGATATCATTTATTATGACTGAATAAGCTAGCTTTTGTGTTGGTTCACATTGAACTAGCTATTTTATACAGTTTTCTACAGAAGCATGTGTGTGGGGAGGGTCTGAGAGTTTGAGTGGTTTCCTGAGGTGCTTTTGAGGGGCCAGAAAAACTAATATGCAATTTTTAAATTAGACTAGTACAGAAATCTGTGAAAACCACCAAAGCAGTTTATAGGTATTACTGGTCGCATGAATGTCAAATGTATTCAACATGAGGCAAAGTATAAAGTTAGCCTTTCATAATGTTAGCCTACTCACACAGTTTAACTTTTGGCAACAAAATCTCTTCTCCTCTAAATGTGCAGTCATATGGCCAGTAGTTTAACAGTGACTCATTTGGAAACCACCTTAAAACTTACCTCAGAATTATGTATTCCATGAAAGTACGTTCTCTCAATATGTGTCACTCACTTGAAAGATGTTTATTCTGCCTTTCTCATTCACATTTCCAATAATCGGGCATCTTTCAACAAGACGTGCAGTGACCTGTCAATCAGCTGGGGTGGTACTGGCACCTGGGGTGTCCAATCAGGTTCCAAAGTGGCCAGCGCAAGTTAGCAATTTTTTCCATGACCCGCCCTACTCTGCCTCTACTTGGCTCATCAGTCCTCATGCCTAAAGTTAACCAATCTAATCAGTGAAGGCACTGAGTACTAGTCAATTAGAGGCAGAGTAGGGCAGGTCATGGCTTCACCATCTGAGGGGAAAAAATTTGCAATTTGGCTTAGATACTACTGAATGGTGCAAATTGGGGGGATATAGAAGTGTGTATACGCAATGATGACTGAAAAATAAGTAGGTATACTCCATATACCACCGTTTACCCTGGACTACACCATTGAATTTGATTACCAGCAGGGACAAATAATACTGAAATCATAATTATTGTTAAAATATTGTTGAACATATGTGACTTTAGTGTGACCTCTTTTTTTCAGTAATGCATAACCACAACTAGATATTTGATGTTGTTTTGAACAATCACTGGTACAGCTAATAGTTTGTCTGCTGAAACTTTTGCTTGTACTGTACAATAACCAGTGGCGGCTGCTCGTCTTTCAGACAGGGGAAGCTCATTGTCGGCTTACATCAAAAAAAATAAAAAATAAAAAAATTGTCAAGTTATTTAAACATACATTTGGCCCTCCGTTCCTTTTAAAGAAAATGGTCAGTGACCTTATTGTACCAAGTAGGCGTCTTTTCCAGGGACTGGACCAGTGTCCTGCTTAGATTGCATTGGTCCATTGTGTTGCGGGCGTAAGACTTCAGCCTTTTTAAACAAGAGATGCTCCTTTCACTCCGACCTAGCCGACAGTTTGATTGATTTAACTATCTGCAAAACGATATTCAGCTCGAACAAGAAATTATTAAATTATGTAACTGAAACAAGAAAACGCTGAAATTATGTTAAATTGAAACAAGGAAGTACAATGAGTGTGTTTTATTTACAGTGCAAGAAATGAACGAGTAATTTCATAGTGGTTTCTCTCTTGATTTCACAGCCGAATGCGCAATGGTATTAAACTAAACTGTGTCAAGTGAAGGAGTAGATCTCAAAATAGCTGTCAATCAAACAGGATTCAGCCTTTCGACTGATCTTCCAATCAGCATGTGGGATTCTGGCATCCAGCCTGGCCGAGCTCCGCCCACAGCTCCATTCACCCCCAGAGACGCTGAGCGTCCGGGGGCGGGACAACTTCGTGGCATTTATCCAATTACTGTCCAGTTTTGAGGCAATGAAAAAAACTGTTCCACTCAGTCCCATTGAAGCCCATAGACACCCGGCATCTACAGGCAAATGCACTGAGCAGAGATCGAATGAGAAAACAGCGCAACGGGAATGTATGAGAAGTGAACAACATCGCGTCCGTTGATTTGTGATAAAGCTGATTCTGAACAAACTCATCTTTGAAATGAACGTGTTCTAACACATTTGTAGTCAATAAAATGTCAACACAACCGTACATATTTAACCATTTAATTTTCGTAATTTTAGGGGAAGCTGGGCTTCCCTCGCAGTCTATGAGAAATCGCCACTGACAATAACATAATGTACAATAATGTACAATAATGGAATGACATGTTTCCCTGAATGCTTTGTGGTATGGATGGGGTGTGGTAAGGTCTTGGGGAGGGGGGCAGTTCCAACAAGGGTGGGGGGAGGGGGAAAATGCTGGGAACCGACCCTTTCCCCCACACTAGAAACTCAACTCAACAAAAACTAGAAACTGAAATGATGTTTACAGTTTTGGGTGAATCAGAGGCATGTGTGAAGTAAATCAGAATGAAGTCATCGGGTGGGTTTGTATTACATACACACATGTGGGTCTGTGAGTCAGAACATAGCACATTTCCAGGAAACTGGCATTCCTTATGTAGACCTGGAAGGGGGGACCATCTGCTGTGATATTGCTCAAGTTACTTATTTATAAATGATGAGTTTGTCCAGACATGCTTTTTTTTTTTTTTTTTTTAAATCACCAGGAATCTGCTATCCCTGATGCAACAGGCAAGATAAGGCCCCGCCTGGATCCCAGTGGAGTACATTGGTTTTAATACAGCATGCATTGGGACAACCTTTGGGTTTCCTCTTTCAGAACCAAGTGGGATAAAGGTTGACATTTAATTACAAAGTGAGCACACCGTCTGTGTGGCTACAAAATTACACTAAACAAAGAACAATACTAACATAATATAAAACAATAAACATAAAGAGAAACCAATCTACTAAACAACTAAACTTATATTTGACTAACACATTTTAGATTTGGCTTCATGTTGTTCATTGTTTGCGGTGATTATGAGGTCAGTTTTTCAAAGCATCCTTCATGAAAAACTTGATGGCATTTGGACTGTTGAACAGTATACATGACTGAAATCACGGCTACTGCCTTTATGTCATAAAAATTGCTTTCACCTGTTGGTAGTCGGGAAAGGCTCCAGCATTCTAGCCTGGCCAGCCATCCGTCTTTCTCAGTGAGAAATCTGTCTGGAATTGTGGGGCTTGAATCCAAATATAAAGGCAGGACTACCTGGCACAGAGTAAACCAATCATAGATGAGACGGATGGGACATAATTATGTGACAAGCAGATCCCTAATGTCAACAAACCTCAGCATGTTTCCATCATGGCGTGCGGTGGTGGTGGTCTAGTAGAAACTTCAGTGAATGATTACTTGAGAATACAGGGTGTAATTTGGTAAATGGTAAATGGACTGCACTTACATAGCACGTTTGATACACCTTCATGGTGCTCAAAGCACTTTACAAGGCCTGACATTCACTCATTCTCACACACACTCATACACCAGTAGGCAGCTGCCACCATGCAAGGCGCTGCAGACCCTATTGGGAGCAATCTAGGGTTCTGTGTCTTGCCCAAGGACACTTTGACATGTGGACAGTTGGAGCCAGGATTCGAACTGCTGACCCTTTGATCTTTGGACGACCCACTCTACCAACAGAGCACAGCCAGCCAATTTGTAATTCAATCCTTGTTTTTAAATCAAATAGGCTATTGACAACAGTTGTAAAGAGATTTGTGGACATGGAACTGACTTTGACTCGTGACAAAAAGAAGTCAGTGCATATGACGCATTGCGAAACACAGGCTTGTGATTCGTTGGTATAGAATAGATAGTGTATATTTCACAGCTGTCCACTGCACCACTGTGTCGCCCCATTTAGAAATAATGCAGATAAATAAAAAAAAACAATTGTCATTTTGTCTAAATAACATCTAACTAAGTTTTCAGTTTTCCGACATAAATATAAACAAGTCAGCCATTTCCAAGAAAACAGTTTAACGGATTCGCTGACACCACTTTTCTGTAGAGCTAAAGCCTATTACTTTGTTTCTGTTCAATAAGTATTGAATATCTGAAAACAGAGTATTCAGCCTACCCCTCTTCTTTTGTGTATAGACCAAGCCTGGTGGGTGTGAGGATTTCAGTAAGGAGGTTCCAAAGTTTCCAAAAATTTACGAAAAGCAAAAGGGAAACTACCTGAAGTCAACCAGTGTCAGTGAGAAAAAGTCAGAAATTGCTGTTCCTTTGAGTTGGTAGTGTTAAACAATGGTATTGTACCTGACTTTACATCAGCTCAGTCTAGACCATCCCAGCATGATTTATTCTTTTAACACCAGCATCAATGTCTTTCATCACTGTCATATAGTTTGCTGCTCAGATCACATGCATGCAGTAGTTATTTAATCGTTTTGAATCATTTTGAATCAATGCAAATGTTCCCCATACATAGGAAGCACAGTGTGTATGTGTGTGTGTGTGTGTGTGTGTGTGTGTGTGTGTGTGTGCTTTTTGCGTGCGTGTGTGTGTGTGTCTGTGTAAGCCCCCATCAAGTGTTTTTGTCAGATGGTTTCTAATTGCTACCAGGAGGTTTTCTCTGATTAACTCAGCAAAAAGTTCCCACACTTTGTATTTGTCTAAATAACACCAAATGTTTTCTGCTGGCCTGTGATGAAAAACAGGTTTATGATCTTAAATGAAGGAAAATATGACCATCTGTGAACATACCAAGCTGTACGCTTATGGTATGTTTGGCATGTTTTTTTTATTATTTTCCAGGCCAACATTCCTGAGCTTGGTTCTCTGCTCTCCTGTCCCAAGGGACTGAGAGAGTTTGTAAGAGAACAGAGAGTTCAAACTAACTCCTAACTCTGAGAATGACGTTTATACAAACTAGAGATGTGGTCTTGGTTTCATGTTAATACAATCAACTCATCCTGTCTTGGGTCAGAACAAGTAACTTTTTCCATGACCTTTTGTTAAATATGTCCACTCATCTCTGTAAAATGCTTGTCTGTCTGCCCAATACATTTAAAAATGTGATAGCCCAGGAATAGCTAGATAGTATTTGTTAAAATTTTGAACAAATTTTGATGCTTTGAAGAAGTGAAACAGACATGGTCACAAATGATCAGTGGTCAATGTTGCTGTGGCCTCATACATGTCCGTTCTTGTGAACACAATATCTTCAGGACAACTTAAGGGAAATTCTTCAAATATGTTATATATGCTGTAAATTCACCTGAACGCATAGTTGAAGGGAGTTGAGAGGGTTTTGCTGGCTAAAGGACAATGGACATTGGATGAAGGTCAGAATTCAAGCACATATTGTATGTAACTAGACAAAGTTATGCACTGATGACACATTATACTTAGGTCATTGTTCAGTTTCACTGTGAGATCATGATGTTCTGTTGGTGTTTGGCTCTGCTCGATCTTATCCTGAAGTAGCTACAACATTAGGCAGGCAGCCAGGTCTGTAACAACTGGATATCTAATTTGTTCTGATATGTCTTTATGAATGCAGTTATTTAGGATCTCTATAATTTTGCTTCACTGTCTTCACATAAAGTTTTGAAACATTTTGTCTCTTAAAACTCCAGGGATTTGAATCTTACATTAAAATTTATTTCATTTAAAAAAAAAAAATCAGGTTAGCTAACGTGTATTATTTGAATGTCAGAGGTCAATGTGGAATGATGACAGATGTGAGCACTCTGTACAGCTTACATTTACACCTTCTGAGAATCTGTAGAGAATGCGAACTAGACTATCTCTAGATGTGATTATATAGAAGCGATCAAAATCTGATTATGTCATTTAGACCTTGTATTAACTTGTTTCTTCACTTCTGACAGAGAGCATTTTAATAACAGATGTAAATGGGGTCTATCGTGCAAGAATAGTAGATGCATCTGATTGAACAAATGTCTCTTATCTTTAACCCTTTCTCCACCAACATTTCCAGGAATTTATTTACCTTAGTAAAATTATTCCTGGTAATATGTTTGGTTTGCATATCCACTGCACCTGAAAATTGTGGAAGATTTATTAAAATCATGCTCAATCGCTTTGAGTTACCAACTTGAAGTCCCGCTGGATTTCTTTTGAGGATATTTGGCTAAAAAAAAAGAGTGTATTTAGATGGACAGACAGTTTATTGCAGTTCACTTGTAGGAGTGAGCCCAATACACTGTAAGAGTGGCACATGGACCTCGATCCATATCTCTTAGCTTCTCTCCTTTTGCTCCATTTTCCAAATGGTCAAAACACAAAGTGAAGCTTGTAGAAATGGAATGAACAAGTTTGCCACTACAAACAAACATTGTGGGTAAACATATGTGCGTAATGTGTTTCATCAATCAGTGTTCTTAAGCCCACAGCCCTGCCCCTGAAGAACTCTGGGGAATCTGAAAAGTCCTCCCTACTTGATACTTTTTTTAGGGAAAGTTTGGGGTCGAGGGAAGTTTTTCCCTGGGTAATTTTGCTGGAAATGCACTGAGGTTTTTTTTCCTGTTTGTTTTTTTAATCCAGGATAAATGATAAATGTTCCTGTGGTGGAAAAGGGACTTATGTCTTTGCAATCATTCATGCAACCACAAGAGGTCATAAAACAACAGCATCAGGTAAATACACCCTGTCTGTTTTAAGCCTTTTCAAAACTCAACCTGTGTTGTCATTTCTCTGAGGAGGTTGGGCTGGGGAATCAGGTCATGCTGTTAGCTTTTCTGTAAAAAATCAGGTAAGAACACAACATTACAGATTAGCAGCATGACACCAAGAATCTCCAGCCCAGAAACAAATGACCATCTATCTGTTTCCTACCAGCAAGAGTACTGAGAAGTGATTACTCAATTTTCTGTCTCACCCAGTTTACTGAAATTCAGAGAGTTAGGGAGAGAACTGGGGTGATGATGTGATCGCCAAAAGACATTCATGTTCCTGACACACATGAATGGGGAAGGAGGAGCAAAGCACTACAGAAACCTTTGCCAGTTCACAGGCATATGGGAGGGATCAGGAGGAGGGAGAAAGGGAGGAGGTGAACCTTCAGCTGCAGCTCTAAAACTCTCTGACAGTCTTTGTAAGAAAAGCGCTTAGTGAGAAGGAAAACCTAAACAACAACCTTCAGGTCTTTTGGTCTTTGGGGCTTTAAGGATTAAAGGAAAAGGAAGCATGGCCTCTCTGAAAACTGCTCTGTATGTGGGAGCCTGTATGACTGCTTGGATGATCACTACGGCAAGTAAGGAAAAATAGATAAAAGATAAAACAGATAGAAACACTGACAAAAGGTGTGGGGCTTGTATGTAAACCTTGCTGGTATCAGAATCCAAAAAGTTAGAGGAAGCAAATGGAATGGAAAAGGAATGTTTTGTTTGCAATGTTTCAAAATGCCTAAAAATTCTCCAAGAACACCATTGTTTATGACATATAAGCTTTCTGTTATGTAAGAATCTGGCTTTTGGCTCACATTCAGCTTTTCCACCCTGAAGTCTTACTTTGGGGTGGACTTTAGGGTAGAATGTTCTCCAAAATAATTTCACCAAATCAAAGTAAAATGAGGCATTAAAAAGTCCACAAAATATTTGCAAACTAAACCAAAGAATAAGTAACATACACAATACGTGTACAATTAGCGGAATAGTGATGTACCATGGTGTCACTGTGTGAGTCTGTGAAAATGTGATCTATGCGCTTATGTTATGTTTATTCTTGTTTGTAGAAATGGATATCATACCCAAAGCTGAGAATGTACACTGGCAGTCTGTGGATTTTAAAACCATACTTATCTGGACTGCCACACCATCTGACTATACTTACACTGTCCTGTACTCAGAGTGAGTGTGCGCGCGCACACACACACACACACACGCACACACACACACACACACACACACACACACACACACACACACACACACACACACATTGTTTTGTATGTGCTTAGGGAACACTACACTGACATACACTCCCTGTGACTTATGTACTGGCCACACTAACACACATGTTGAAATATCAGTGATGCAGTTTAGTACCAAACCAGTCAGAGCTTTTGAAATAACACAAGTAAAAGTTTAGAATCTTTTCTAAAACTAGAAGGCAACCAGTGTTTTTAGTCTTGTCAGTGTGATGTGTTCAAGTTCTGCATTCTGAATTAACTGGACGGATGCTAACAATGTTGTTGCAGCTTGGGAAAGGGGAATTACAATAGCTGAGCCATGAAGAGATAAAACTACGATCAACTGTTTCAAGAGTTGTGGAGGTTAAAACGGGTGATTGACAAATTCATGATTATCATGATGGATGTGTTATGGGTGTTGTAACTGAGGTTACCAAAATGCACTGCACTGTGGCATAATCTGGAAGGTGGAAGAACCGTTTAGCAGTATTATAGTCCTTCGTGATATATAATGATTTATAACAATAATTTCTTGATACCTGATACCTTGATACTACTGATAACGCATTGACACCTTTAAAGAAATCCAGCGTTGTATTTCTAGTTTTAGTTTATAAGAAGTAAAAAGTAAATTGTGTGTTTTTATAGGTTTTCTAAACAACTCTGAATACAAACAGTCCAGTCTAAATGCAGCAGGGACTGACAGACCAGGCTGACTCAAGGACTGCACATTTGCTTATAGTTCCACCATTTTCTGCTCGTTCAGTTTAGACAAAGAATAAGGCTATTGCTTGTGTTTTCAGGAATGCAGATTTGATTGGACAGTGCAGTATAATCCTGGGAAGTATGAAGGAGCAAATCATTTGCTGGACAACCACTGTTCCACCACAGTGACAGTGAAAAGACTTTTTTTTTGTAAAAAACACAGCTCTATTGTCAGTCTAATCATGTCCTCCCGCTGTGGGTGTGTGCTCCCAGTGCAGCAGTGCTCAGACTAATGTTAGCACACGTTCAAAAGCCTCTGCAGTCATTTAAAAGGGGTCCTTGCAAAATTCTCAACATAGCAAATATCTTGTAACTGGTTACAAAAGTCTGTCAACTATGCAAGCCCATTTTCAGCAGAAAAAAAATACAAAGAGTAAAGGCATTGCCTCAATGTACAATGGTGAGAAATTTTCCACCACTGCTCCTTAAGTGAACTGGACTCTGCTGAATGTGAGGTCTGCTGGAATAACTGGGATGGGAACTCATATGTTCTGGTCTTGCCCATCTTTAAATGCATTTTGGAGAGCTATACCCAAGATACTCAACTATATGTTATTCCTGTAGAATCCAGAATAACTTGTATAGCGAGGAACTGGGAGGAGGAACAACCACCAACATTTGTAAGGGGGACTCAGGATTTAGCCACATGTATATCCAATGAGAAAATAATGTATAATGTGAAAGGAAAGTCTGGGCACTTTAAGAAGATTTGGGATGGATTTTTGGCATTCTAGGAGCATGTATCAGATATGTCTGTCAGATATACGCCAGGCTAAGATTACCACCAATATTATTAGATATCCCTGTTTATTTTTTTCATGACCTGTGGGATTGTGGGAAAAACATTACCTATTTACTATATATGTCTGTTTGTATGTATGGATGTATGTACATGTATTTGTGGGAATATATGGGTATGCGTAAAAATTACTACTGGTAGTGGTATTATTTTATTTCCTTTCTTTTGCATTGCACATAATATAAAAATAATTGATGGGTGGACCTGATATGGTAGGTGGAAGGGTAGAACTATGGATGGGTATATGGAAAGGGTGGCTAGATGTATAGGGAGGATTGATTTGGTGAGCATGTACGTATATTATTTTGTACTTATATGCGTCTATGTGTTCATAAACAGAGATATATATGTATGAGCATTTATTTATTTATTTACTTTTTTTTACCTACCTTGAGTCTATGGAATATGCTAATACTAATCTGTTTTTTGAAGTTACACATTACATTCACTTTGTATCTGTGTTGGACTTTTTAGCATAGTCTGTGACACATAGTCCTCTATTTATAGTTAGCTGGGATAGAGACAAAAATTTCACATTATTAGTCAGAAGGAGAAACATACCTAATTCTTGCATCACAAGACAGTTTTGTGCTATTTATTTAAAACATTATTTTTCTGCATTGTGTATTTTGCTGCAGGGATGGAGGTAATTGGGATACAAATCCTGACTGCATTCAAATATCTGATTCAGAATGTGATATGACTAACTCCTTAAAGCCCTTCGACAGGTGGGTCCAAATTGAATTCTATTTTATTTCATTTCAGTTAGTTTGTAATTTTAAGCACTGTGTATTAGTTCTATAAAATGGCTTTATGATGTACAGCCTTGGAGTAAGTGTCATTTATAACAGTTGCTTATAATACACTGAACAAAAATATAAATGCAACGCTTTTGTTTTTGCTCCCATTTTTCATGAGCTGAACTCAATAATCTAAAACTTTTTCTATGTACACAGAAGGCCTATTTCTCTCAGATATTGTTAATAAATTTGTCTAAATCTGTGTTAGTGAGCACTTCTTTGTTCTTTGCTGAGATAATCCATCCACCTCACAGGTGTGGCATATCAAGATGCTGATTAGACAGCAAGATTATTGCACAGGTGTGCCTTAGGCCGGCCACAAAAAAAGGCCACTTTAAAATGCACACTTTTACTGTATTGGGTGGTCCAGGAGGGTCAGAAAACCAGTCAGTATTTGGTGTGACCACCATTTTCCTAACGCAGTCTTCGAATTTTCTGAAACACCTTTGGAGATGGCTTATGGTAGAGAAATGAACATTCAATTCACAGGCAAAAGCTCTGCTGGACATTCCTGAAGTCAGCATGCCAATTGCATATTCCCTCAAAACTTGTGACATCTGTGGCATTGTGCTGTGTGATAAAACTGCACATTTTAGAGTGGCCTTTCATTGTGACCAGCCTAAGTCACACATGTGCAATAATCATGCTGTCTAATCAGCATCTTGATATGCCGCACCTGTGAGGTGGATGGATTATCTCAGCAAAGGAGAAGTGTTCACTAACACAAATTTAGACAGATTTTTGAACAATATTTGAGAGAAATAAACCTTGTGTGTACACAGAAAAAGTTTTAGATCTTTGAGTTCAGCTCATGAAAAATGGGAGCAAAAACAAAAGTGTCGCATTTATATTTTTGTTCAGTGTATTTACATACTGTAGAATGCCTCACCCTGCAAGGTGCACTTACGTAAAAAAGTTTTGAATGGAACCATTAGTGTGTTGTAACTTGTAGATAAATGGACTCATATTTGATAGGACCTACACTGCTGACATCCAAACAGAACCTGCTGGGATCAACTACGACTCTGACCACGATGAGTTCCCTCACACCTATTCACCACCCTTCAACCCATACAGACAGAGTGGGTCTCTCACACACATACACAAGATCACATTGGTGCAAGTTTATTGAAAAGTATTATGGGTAACACTTAATATTACTGCTTGTACATAATACGGTAACATAACTGTGTTGTAACTAATGCCCAAAGTCAGAATGGTAACAACCACATTATAATGCTCATATTCATCAATAGACTGAAAAGTAATAAAAATGAATCCTAAATTCATTTAATTGAAATACTGCCCTTGCCCGAAAAAAAAAAAAAGTTTGGTGCTTCTATTAAAACTGAGTACATTCCTCTAATGTTAGGTAGTTAATCACTGTTTCTATATCTTTCCTTGTGTAGGCGAGATCAGTGCTGTGAATTTTACTGTGGAGTCCGTGGAGGAAACTGCTGTCAGTATCAACATCATCGATCCTCTGACCAGTATTCATGAACATACAAAGCAGCTCAGCATCCGAGACATTCTCAAAAAGGACCTCAAGTATAAAATTATGTACTACAAGTCTGGCAGCACAGGCAAGGTATTCAGCTGTTCACTCTGACACAAGACTCACTCATCCAAATTCACTGGAATCATTTCAAACAGCAGTGACAGTGTAGTAAATGATGCATGGTGGCATTGTCATCTTGGTATATGCCTGTGTCATCAACAACAAAACACTGATGGATGTTGGATTTTAAAACAAACAAACAAACAAAAAAATCACAACTCTGAGATGAGGTGTTCAAAGAAGAAATGCTTTGTTTATTTCAAGGCCTTGTTTGTGCACAGATAACCAAAGAACAGTTGGGGTGTGAGGAGTGACCTTTGGTGGTCATCCAAAAGAAAAACACTTTTATACCAAAAAGTTGCTATGTCAGGCATTTACTGCATGCATTAGACATATGATAATGATAACAGTTTACAGACAGGATGGCATTTAGCATATAGGGTGACATTTTGATAATGATGACATCTTAATATGAGAATATCATCATCTTGATACAGCCAACAATCACACTACAAGGAAGGTCAAACAAAGACCATTGCAGATTAGCCTAATTATGACAGAATAATCTGTAATAAGAACACACACACACACACACACACACACACACACACACACACACACACACACACACACAAACACAGTAATTTGTCTATCAGTGAAAAAACCTGGGGCCTCATGTACAAAGACTTGCGTGGATTTCATACTGAAACCTGCCGTACACCCAAATCCAGAAAAGTCCGAACGCACAAAAAAATCCAGATGTATAAAACTGAGCGTATGCCCGAATCCAAGTACACTTCCTTTATACATCCCAATCAGCGTGGAATTGACCACATATGTTGGAGTACTTGACTCCTCCCTCTCCACGGCCACATTTAAATATGCTAATCAGTATAAACGGGGTCTGCAGGTGGGATTCCCTCTGGGATTCCCCTGTCTGCAGGATCAGACGATGACGTCAAGGTGGACGCGAAGCGGAGGCCAAAACAGGCGGAAGGAGAAAAGAGACGAACTCAGACTGTTTGAGGAAAGAGTCACCGATATTGTGACACTTTCCTTACAGGGCTGATGCGGATCACCCCCAAGATAAATATATATTTAGTATTTGTGTATCTCACACATTAGTTCATTCTACGGGTCATACAACAGTCTGATCACAGCCAAACAGGATAAAGGTTCATGCGTAATCATGTCAGGATATCAAAGAGGAAATCGAAGACTCTGACTCATGTTTAATCACTCAAATTATTATTTTCCAACAATGAGACAGAAGACGGTCAGACCCAGTATCATCCTCCTGTCACAGAGGCTTCCTGTTGCCTCCCCAGTGTTAGCCGGTCCTCCGGTCCGCCACAGCCCACTGCTGATGCCCATCAGACCGGCATAGGTCTGTACTGACCCGAGTCACCAGAGGACATCGTGAGGACAATCGGCGGAGTCAATGAGCGACTGGACCGACTAATAAATGTTCTCACAGACATGAACACTATATTTATCAACCAATGAATTTTATGTCCTTGTCTCTTTGCTGTTGCTGAATGTCCATCCGGGCAGGATTGGCAATGATGGATACAGGGTCTAATTGGTTCTGGTTCTGTTGGTGGATGTGCTGCTCTGACAGTAGGATGACGTGCCGGTGTGTTCATTGTTCTTCTGTGTATCTCCGATGTGCACATCAATCAGAGGAAAGACCTTTTTCACATTATTAACAGTTTCCCAGTGTCACCTCTAAGTGTCGCCAATGGTTCCAAAGCACTAGAAACGTGCGTACGCCAGCTATGGACTTGGCGTGAAGGAGCGCACATTTCCACGGTCACTTCACTCTTTATACATCTGAACGTGAGCGTGGAAAGGGTGTACGCTAGGTTTTTGTGCGTACGCACTCTTTATACATGAGGCCCCTGGTCATCCAGTGTATTTAGTACAGCCAGCTGACCTCTTTTTACATGACCTTTCCAGCAAAGTGATGGTTGTTGTCGAATTTAACTTGTATCAAGTTCAAACATATTAATTAGTGCAATAATCATGACTTACCTATTCCATATGGTGTTTGTCTTTTTTCTTTTCTTTTCTTTTCTTTCCTTTTCTTCTTTTCTTTTTTTCTTTTCTTGTTTTTATTTCTTTTTTTCACTTATATGAAACCCAAGACACCAGAAAGAAGTCAAAGATGTTGGAAATGGACAATATAGGAAGAAGAAAAATTTTTGCAAAATTCTTATTGGGTTACAGTGGAACACCACAGTTTGTGGACTTGAACACTGGAGACCAGAACAATGTCTATATGTCTTTTAACCTAGAAAAATGAGTGCCAACCAATGCATCAAAAAATACCACTCTAGGGGTAGTCATTGCATCAATATATGATACCCTGCCTAGTATCAAAACTTGATGATTTGGGAGTGAGTGTATATGTGTATGTTTAGCTAATATACTGTAACTTAAACGAAACCCTTGAGGGTCATTGTGCCGAATTCTGCTCCCTGCCAAAAACTGCATCCCCAGCCCAGGGTGATGTAGTTTTTGGCAGTATCTGTTTTTATTGTCAAATATTTGGTGTGTATTTAACATTTAACTTTTGAAAGTTTTATATACCTTACAGTTTGCACATTATTTAATATTAAACAGATAAAAAACATAACTGCAATATCTTACAATATTATTAATTACTTCATTACTACACAGCTATGATGGTGTTAAGAGGCTGAATAATTCACAATTAATTTCACACCCTACAGTCAGAAAAGAGAACAATGAATTAACCAGGGTGAGCAGGGAGCATTTCTCAGCAAATTGTGACAGGGTGAATTTGGTGCACATGGTCCTCTTCATGGCTGACAACACAATAGTCATTACAGTCATTACAGTTGTCATCAGTCCATGTTTAGTACATTTACTTCCTATTGCCTCATCAATTACTTAGTAAAAGTGTAATTTCCCATTCCAGTTTGTTTATAAAGCTATTCACAACAATTTGACAAACCTGTGATGGATACATGCTTAAGATTATAGTTCTAGATGCAAGTTTTTTCTGCTAGAAATTTCTGATGTGTAACTTCCATAATTTTAATAATAATCTGAATGTTTGTGATTTTTATGTTTTATTTCCTAATAGAGGGATGTCACATCAAACTCCAGTACGGCTAAGATATCAAATCTGGATGCAGGACAGAGTTACTGCTTCATGGTAGCAGCCTTTATCCCTTCCAGAGCCAAAGCCCACAAGCAGGGGGAGTGGAGCAGCCAGATATGCACACCTGGACACAAGTCTCCACTTGGAGGTAAACACCACTCACTGGGGTAGACTGCAAGGAGGCATACGGTGTGTCTTTTTCTTTATAAGTGTCAACATTTGGATTAGCTTTACCCTTCACTTTTTCCACATGGTTGAGTGGGTAAAAGTGAAGGGTAAAGTTAATACAGTCTTGCTTTAAGGAATAGAATAGAATAGAATAGAATAGAATAGAATAGAATTTATTGTCATTGTATGGCACAATGAAATGTTGGATGCTCCCACAGCAGTATAGAAATGGAAACAGTAAAGAAAAATATGCCATAGATAGACTTTTACATAGCTACATAATAAGGACTCATGCAGTGGAATGCAATAAAGAGAAATAAAGATGAAATATAGAAGAGATCAACTAAAATAAAACCAACGACTCTTAAGGTGCACAGGTCGAGGGTATATGGAAGCAAATCCGTATCATCAAATTTTGAATTATAAAAGAAGATTTGTTGCTGAAGAAAAGTTTTGAACACACGTAAAAACAAAAAAAAGAGGTTATAAAAATAATTTGTGCAAGTGTAGACCATATTTGTATCATTGGGAATGTTTTGTTCACATGTATAACTAAATCTGATAGCGGCACAACTCTGCCACCCTCAGGTACAACGCTGAAGTTACGGGTTACAAACCTGAAGTTACGAGTTACGAAACTGAAGTTACGGATCACCAAATACAAGTCACGAATTACGAATTTTGGCCTTGTTCTGATGTCTGAGCAAATAACCAATCAGAGCGTCATTCACTGAGCTGCCAATCAACATTACCCCACCTTATATGCAAATTTCCACCCAGTCAAATAGTAGCACCAAATTTCCCGCACACACTTGAATATCAAATATAAACTCGGTGGCACTAAGGTACCGAGAAAAAGGGGGCGTTCCTGTGTATCGCATATTTTAAAAAAAGGGCTCGAACTCGTCCATTCGATCCTCTCAGTTCAACAAGCACGACACCAACACTATAACCATTAGCCTAGGACAACATTTATAGCCTAATAATAAGATCATCTAAGCCTATTATTGATCAATCACAGCCTCGTTGGTTACATTATTTCCTTTATATTTCTCATCACAGTCTTACGGAGCCCGAGAAGGGACATGCAAAAAATAAAAATTATTGCGTTATAACACAATACTTTTGCGTTACAACACAATCATATCTGCTCTCTCTTGCTTGAGGTCCGTGCATAATACGTTGTGGTCCAGTTCGGCTCTGACCGTGCCAGGTCTGACACGCCCCCCTGTCCTGTGTAGTATGACCGTAACTCTTTCATTATTTGTCCGATCGTTAAAATTCCAACTGTTTCTGAATGAAATTCATATTTGCCCAGCTTCACGTCTGTGTACAGCTTCATGGATACAGGTGGATGTGCGCAGAGTGTGAATGGTCTGTGCATGAGAAAGGAGGATGTGCGCATTGTATTAAAATCCTTTATACTCCCGAGTCTAAGATGGTCCACCTGGACTTGTTTTCTTATTTTGACCATAAAAAGGTCAGAAAATATGCTTTGAGTCCTTTTGTTAATTTTTGCAGACCACTTCAAACGTTCAATATAGCAGTCACTATTTGTTTTAATACTGTAATAACAGCTTAAAATGACGAAAAACACAAAAGCGGAATTAGTTTTTTTTTTAGTTTTAGCAAAGAAAAACACTGAAATGACACATGGACACAAGATTTGAAAGTTAAATATGAACTTTGAAAGTACAAAAAGTATTTACAACAAACCATGTGAGTATTTGCCTTTCATTGTGCAAAAACAGGGTAAAAATCCAAACTCTACAGGTGTTTTACCCCCACACACACAAACAGGGCATTTGTCCATTCTGTGGCTGCAGAGTGCCTTCATGTTCATGGTTCTGTCAGAAACAGTTCTGTCAGTTCACAGGTCTGATCCAGGCAGTGGTCCTATGGCACAGTTTGTACATAGAAAATAGTCTGTTCACACCAAAAGTCAGTCCTCCTGTGGATGTGATGAATGTCTGTGGTATTTGGACTGATCATCATCAGGCTCTGCCTCCGTCCTTCATCTGTGATGTGGAGCATCTGCAGTATCTGCTCTCATCACCAGAGCCTTTGCGCATCACCGTAGCTTCTCCCTCTTCATCCTTGAATGTGACTTCCGGTGAACACATGGAAAAATAACACACATAGAACAATGTATTACACAAACAAAACAAGGTAAAATTGCACTATTGAAGAAAAAAAGTCACCGAACATCAGCGTATGCGCTCTTATTTTGTAGAGCGTCATGCACACTTTTACGCATAGAAAGTACAACATACTACAAACTAACACATATTCTACATGGTTTGTACTTTATTCTATAAAACCACCATGCAGTATAAGCGTCAATTTACACATACAATAAAGTAAAACGAGTAAAAACTACATAGAAAAAAATAGAGAGTGCTTCAGTCATGTAGAAAGTCCACTAAATGGAACTGGGTGAACTTTACCTTTCTTCTTCAGATGTTGCTCCATCAGTCGCTCCTTCGGTAACAAATCCATTCATAAACCTCCAGGGGGGTCATGGAACTGTGGATGTCCGTCTTGCCTACATTTTCCAACACTAGATCTAATCCGTTACCCACTCCGTTATGCGCTCAGGTGTCCCGTTGAGCCACCCTACCTGTCGAGTTGAGCTACCTAGCGCTACTGAGCATGTGCACGCATGCGCATGACTCCCAAGCGTTTTCACCGTTTAACTGCCCATCGATATAAGCTACCCCATCCAGAAGTGGAGTTGACTTCGATGCTGGTGCTATTAGTAAGTAGTATTTTGAAAGTATATTTCTTTTATAGTGCCATTTCACAAGTAACCATGTATGCAATTAATTACATGTGCACGAAAGATTGACATACAATATTGACGTTACATGATAATAGCGTAAGGAAGTTGACATTAGCGTCACCTGGGTATTAATGGCGTTTAGATTATTAAATGGTAGCCTACCATTTGAGTGACTAAATCTATGTTAACGATTCCTGTGACTACCCACACTTGTGTGAATTAAGTTATGATACCATACACGCGACGAGTAAGCTAGCTATCTGTTGATATTGACAAATGGGTATGTGTTTTATTTCTGTATCTTGTTATGAACTCATTTTGTTCAACCAGTTAGGTTAGGACATTATTAATTTGACTTGTTTATCATGACAAATAACAGTTGTTTTCTTTAAGGTCTTGGAATGCGACAGATGCCAGAGGACTGGCAAATCTTTGGCTGCTACACAGCCATTACAAAGCATAAAGGTATATTTTTACAGTGCTATTGTGGTGTAAACAAAAAAACAGGTAAAGATAATTCTGGTGTTTATTACATGCATTAATCAATCTTCGCACAGGTGAATAAAAGTACGTATCTTCGTCTAACTCCATGATTTGATTTGCTTTTGTAGGTGCCTGCTGTCTGGGAGTTGGTTGGAATAGACCTGACGGGACCTCTCCCTAAAACTGAGGATGGCTATCAGTACATCCTCACAGCCACCGACTACTTCTCAAAGTGGGTTGAGGCATTTCCATTAAGAACCAAAACTGCCCTTGAAGTGGCACAACACATCTGCTCTATTATTTATAGGCATGGGTGCCCCAAAAGAATTCTTTCCAATCAGGGAAGAGAATTTGTGAATAAGGTACGCGAATAATAATAATAATATTTTATTTTGCAGTTTTCAGAAATGTAAATACATAACAACACATAAACAAAGGCACAGATGTGTGCAGTAACAATTAATTTGTTAACTAGCCAGTACTTACTGGAGTGAGGGGCGGAGGACAGTCAGTTGAAAATGGGATTCAGGAATTGTTCTTATTTAATAGTCTTTAATCTGTCATGATGTTTCAGCTCAACAACAGCCTCTGTGCCATCCTGGGGATTGAGAGGAGCGTTACAGCTGCATATCATCCTCAGACAAATGGCCTGGATGAGAAAACCAATGACAACATAAAACGGCAAGTTGTTTGTTTCCAACCTTGCACCTACATATGTGTATCTCTCTCTATACCCTCACCCCCAACATATTATATTCACACAAACACTCCACACATTGATTTATCAGCACTCCCTTCTAACACATACAGTTGTGTGTCCACAATTCACTTAACACATGTATGCACTTAAGCTCCTGCACATTTGGAACAGACTTAAGTTGGCGTTCTTGAATTAATATTTGTATTTGTACCCTTGTACTTCTTAGAGCTCTTACAAAACTGGTAAATGATCAGCTGAACAATTGGGATGTGTTCTTGGAGGCAACATTATTTTCATTAAGGTCCAAAGTCCACACAAGTACAAAACACTCCCCTTTTTTACTGATGTACGGGAGGGAGGCAGTTTTCCCCTCTGAAGTTCCTGTTGACATGCTGGTATTTTTTTCCCCTATTACTGATTTTTTTGGTTTGTTTGTTTTTGCTCCACAGGTTATTGATGCATACATTCACATCCTTACTGAAAAACAGCAGGCAAGTTCTGGACGTAAAATTATAGTGTTTTCAATGCATTTTTGTAATGTTCTCTGAAGTACAATTTAGTGTTACACACTTTCTTTTTTAATAGGAACCCATTCATCAGCTGTCTGCTGTGATTGCTGGAAGTTTGTTTTCTGGAAGAGTTCAGCCGCTTAGAAACGTAATCTATTTGTTTGTTATTATCCAGCTTTATTACTTCACACCAGTAACCTGAATTAACAATAATTTGGTATGAAACCCATTTTTCAAATGAAATTTCCAGTGGAAGATAGGTGGATTTGTCCTGTCAGTGTAGGCGCTCACTGGATTTTAGTGGTTAGTGGCTTTCTTATATTTTCTTCAAACCTATTTCTGGCATGTATTGTGTATATATGCATTTCAGTTGACCTGATGCAACAGAAGTCTATTTTCATAAAAGGGTTTGCTACATACATATGTCATAGTGTGATGGAATAACATGAATCCACTAAACATTTATAGATTGTCAACATGTCGGAGAGGACACTACTACTTGTCGATCCACTGGGTAACGAAGACAAGTATGAACACAAAATCCTACGAAACTGGAGGTAACAGCTTTTGAAAGTTTGACCTTTAATAACATAGGTCAAGTGTTTAGATGAAAGTACAAAGTTTGAAGCTCTTGTTTTGATTTAAAAAAAAAAAAATCATTATGTATTGGAGACAGACATTCAGCATATAATAATAAGACTTACACTGTACATACACAAAAGACAACAAACTGAAAGTGTCACATTAGAGCTTTTGGTCTTTCATATGTGATGAGAATGTGTCTCATGTATTGCATATGTTTGTTATGCTATTTAAACAATAATTAGGAACTTCTTGAGGATGGCAGGCTGTGAGGTCCATGGACATAAATGGAGTGTAAAAACTGTTAACCACAACCACCGGCAAGACAGCAGTAGCTGTGGGATTTTGGTGTTAAAGGTAAATATTTTAATTAAGAGTGTTTGTAGTTAAGTTTTTGCTCTTTGTTAGCCAGTCATGTGTAACTGAATGCCTAAAATGCCATTTTGCAGTTTGCAGAGGACTTTCTTAGCCGTGGAGACATCGAGACCACCCAGACCCATCCTGCTGACGTTTCAAAGGCTCAGTGGGATGTAGCATGTGCCCTCCTAGAGGTTGGAGGTCTATAACAAAGAAATCAACCATCATGAAGCCATCCTCTCTCTCTCTGTCTCTCTAAAAAAATTTTATTTATCAAATAAAGCTGTCTTTATGTCCTCCTCTCTGTTTCTGTAAATTGGCTTGAGAGTTTGGTTTAAACCAGTGGGAGCTTTATTTAATAGATGTTATGAGCCTGTCGAAATGAGCTTTCTTTACCCATATTCATATGAATACGTAAATTATGGTGTTTCTGTAGTGGGAGCTTTATTTGATAGAAGTCATAAGCCTGTCGAAATGAGCTTCCTTTACCTATATTCATATAAATAAGTAAATAATGGTGTTTTTATAGTGGGAGCTTTATTTAATAGATGTTATAAGCCTGTATAAATAAGTTACCTGTAGTGGGAGCTTTATTTGACAGAAGTTATAAGCCTGTCGAAATGAGTTTCCTTTACCTATATTCATATAAATAAATAAATAATGGTGTTTCTATAGTAGGAGCTGTATTTAATAGATGTCATAAAAGCCTGTCAAACTGAGCATCCTTTACCCATATTCATACAAATAAGTAAATAATGGTGTTTTTCTACAGTAGAAACAATTCTTCATTTTCAAATAGGCGTGTCAAAACGTAAGGTAGCATGTTTTGACGGGGTAGCGTCAATCGATAGACATCGCTGTCGAAGTAAGCTACTGGTAGCTTACTTTGACCTAGCAGCTCAACTCGACACTGGGTCTCTGCTCTGTGAATCTGGTCTGCTGTGTGCGTCCCCAGTCAGAGTGGCTTATTTTGCGGCTTCTAGGACGGGCGCTTGTGAAATTGTTTCATTGACCCGAGAATGTCCATAAAGCACAGTGTGTCACATTTCAGAAACTGTTTTTCAGAAATTTTTCCGATCAGACAAATAATGAAAGAGTTACGGTCATCTGAACTACACATGCATAGGGCACAGGACTGCAACGTGGTGTGTCTGACCTGACCGACCTGTTCGATCCAGAATGCAGATCCCAATGCAAAAACTATTGCGTTATAATGCAATAATTTCTATTTTTTGCATGTCCTTCCCCGGACTCCGTAAGACCGTGATGAGAACTATAAAGGAAATAATATAACCAACGAGGCTGTGATTGATCAATAATAGGCCTAGATGATCTTATTATTAGGCTATAAATGTTGTCCTAGGCTAATGGTTATAGTGTTGGTGTCGTGCTTGTTGAACTGAGGGGATCGAATGGACGAGTTCGAGCTCTTTTTTTAAAATATGCGATACTCGGGAACGCCCCCTTTTTCTCGGTACCTTAGTGCCGCTGAGTTTATATTTGATATTCAAATGTGTGCGGGAAATTTGGCGCTACTATTTGATTGGGTGGAAATTTGCATATAGGTGGGGTAATGTTGATTGGCAGGTCAGTGAATAACGCTCTGATTGGTTATTTGCTCGGACATCAGAACAAGGCCAAAATTCGTAATTCGTAACTTCTATTTGGTGATCCGTAACTTCAGTTTCGTAACTCATAACTTCAGCGTTGTACCTGAGGGTGGCAGAGTTGTGCCTCTATCAGATGTAGTTATACATATGTGAACAAAACATTCCCAATGATACAAATATGGTCTACGCTTGCACAAATTATTTTTACAACCTCTTTTTTTTAATTTTTTTTTACGTGTGTTCAAAACTTTTCTTCAGCTACAAATTTTCTTTTATAATTCAAAATCTGATGACACGGATTTGCTTCCATAAACTTCCAGCTACTTGATAAATGTTAGCATATGTGGTTGTCTCTGATAGTAATAATAACAATATTCTTATGCCCTGCCCTACTGATATGGATATTTTGTAAAGGGGTATTTTCCCCTTCATTTTAAAAATTCTGTCTGGAAGCCCTACATTTTACAAAATATTTGTAAATTTGTACATTTTACAAAATATTTGTACAATGTAAAATTTATTGATAGGAATAATTAGTTGGCTCCTGACAGACCATATAATGCTGAAACAAATTAATGATAATATTAGGTAATGTAGTGGTTGTGTTAACAGGCCAATTATTTAAGTACTGACAACTAACACTGACAAAATATTACAGTTGTACCATCCTGTTGTGACCCCCCCCCCAGGACATGTGATCAAGGAATTATGCATTGTAAAAAATAACAACTGTTTTAAAGTCTTTACTGAGTGATAGTAGTTATAAGTTGAGCTTTAAATGGTGTCTTCCAAGACAGTATTGATTTTTTATGTTCTTATTTTGACATAAAATGGAATGAGAGATTTTTTTTCTTTATTTCTGGAATCTCTTCCATTTTTATCTCGTTTTTCCTGTTTTTCTGCAACCACTATACATGTGCCACTGAATATGACATAACCATGTTTCTATGTTGTCTATGCCACCACTCCTTACCCCCATACCCCATCCATGCCCCATGTTGGCAGCTCAGCATAACCTGCACAAGGCTTAGGAAACACATCTACATCATATCAGTGTTTATTTGTAAGACCTGCAAAAAATGCTAATTTTATTTCCCAGCTTTCCAAGTCAGACACAGACACACACACACAGCTTATGTATATTCAAGTATAATCCAATTGAATATCCCATTTTGACCAGTTTTTTTTGTCTGATGTCAACATTTTTAACACTCCAGTTACATTCAGATTTATAACCATTTTTTATCCTCAGGCTCGGTTCAGCTCCAATAACTCAAACCTCCACAAAGTCATTATAATCAGAATTATTATTATGAATGGTTGACCAAATAAACCCTTTAAACTAAAAATGGTCCACAGATATTAGCTTCCAGACTCTGAATGTGCAAATATTTCTTTCTTTCTTTTTTTTTTTTTTTTTTTACAGTGCTCATCAAAACAAATCTCTGTAGTGGTAATATCTTTTAAGTGTAAAATTCATGGATTTAACTTTGGTCATCTTTGTCCTTCTAGAGTTGAGTCTTGGTGCATTGGTTGGTGGAATCTTCATCCTGATTGTGGTCCTCATCATCATTGTTACAGTGGCCGTCCTCTGCTGCAAATGCTGCAGACAAAAAAAAACTATCCAACAATCATCTCACTCTACTGTTGTTTAGTCTGTATTTGCATTCATGTTTGTGAGAGTGCGTGTGTGTGTAGGAAGCTGGTCTTCCATTATTTTTCTATTTTTTTTAGTTTAGATTTGTTCTTCTTTTAAATCAGCCTTTTCATTGTATTCTCTAAGGACCACTTAGGTTAAACTAGGCTTGCAGGCAGGTATCAATGGGTCCTACCACCAAGGGCAGAAAGAATTCAGAGCATCACCATAGAGGGCTTTGATTGATGACTGAACATGTTTGTATGGGTTTCTGTGTGTAGTGACCAGGGCTGTGACCCTGACTAACTGTTCTACTTTACTTCAGCCACACCAATTTGTGAAAGGGACCAAAATGACTTGTGTTTACAAACCCATTTGATTACCTCTTGTGGATAAGATAAGATAAGATAAGATAAGATAAGACTTTATTTATCCTACTGTGGAGAAATTTCACAGTTAACAACAGCAATATTCATTCATGCATTAATTCATTCATCTTGTGAACCGCCTTATCCTCACTAGGGTAGCGGGGGGTGCTGGAGCCTATCCCAGCTACCTATGGGCAAGGGGTGAGGTACACTTTGGACAAGTTGCTAGTTCATCACAGGGCTGACATGTAGAGACAAACAACCAATCACTCTCACATTCACACATATGGGCAATTTTAGATTGACCTATTAACTTATCAGCAGCAACATACAACAAGCAATTGCAGAGAAAAAGACAGGTAGAAAAACCACAAATGAGTGAAAATTAATATATAAAGAGGAAAAAAAAGGGTGTGGATGTGTGAGTACAAATTAAAAATAACGTCACATTGGTCATGGCATCAGTAAATACTGACAAACCTGAGTGGAGGTAGACAATTATGGTGTAACAACAAAAATCTGTGGACATACACAGAGACATTTACAGCAGACCTGTGTTTATTTCCCATCATCACTTATCTGACATTCCCTGATTATTTTTTCATAACCCTATCCCAGCTGTTTTGTGCCTTAACCTATCTATCTATCTATCTATCTATCTATCTATCTATCTATCTATCTATCTATCTATCTATCTATCTATCTATCTATCTATCTATCTATCTATCTATCTATCTTGTGTATGTCTGCAAATTGTGTGCATGTGTATTGTTTTTCAGAGTGATTGGCGTTTGACCTTTGGATGTATTGTTTAGTTACCCCTTTTTAAAATTTCTTTCATTATTGATAACTACTCAGTGCATCTTACAACAACATGTAGTCAAATGACATGACATGGTATGAAATACTACGACACAGTGTTTCACTTGTCAGAATTTTAGCTTCACTTGTACCAGAGTTATTGTGTTAAAGTGAGTTTTACATTAAGTGTGACATTTAATATTAATGGATTTGATTAATATAGTGCTTT
The DNA here is from genome assembly GCF_902148855.1 of Sphaeramia orbicularis. Lineage (NCBI taxonomy): Eukaryota > Metazoa > Chordata > Actinopteri > Kurtiformes > Apogonidae > Sphaeramia > Sphaeramia orbicularis. The sequence continues at coordinate 5,968,229 of NC_043973.1, forward strand.
TCTAGGAACTCAACATGCTTTACACTGAATCCACTATTCATTCACTCTCACATTCACACACTGGTGGTGGTAAACTACTTCCGTAGCTACAGCTGCCCTGGGCCAGACTGACAGAGACATGGCTGCCAATCTACGCCAGTTGCCTCTCCAGCCACCACCAAACATTCATTAACAGTCATACACTGGTGTGAGTGACACTGGAGGCAAGGTGGGTGAAGCGTTTTGCTCAAGGACACACTGACACATGACTGGGAGAGAGCAGGATTTGAACCACCACCTATTCCATCCCTTTTCACGCTGTTAAAAAATTGTGTTTTTCTTTTAGCTCTGCTCTCTGGCTTTGACTGTAGAAGAAATCATTGTTATCACTGAAAGTTTTATTTGAACAAGGTCTAATGGTGATGGTATTGTTAAAATTTCTAAACTGAACATGCAAAATAAAAACAACAAATGTGTTGGACAATAGACTTGATTCATGTGTGAAAATAAATGCTAACCAGAGTTGGGTTTTTTGGGGGTGGGAAAGATAAAAAGATAAGGAATAAATTGTTTTGAGTGATCAGAATGATGAATGGTAGAAAATAACTGAATGCACTCAACAAACACTAGCACTTTAATCAAAGTAACTATCATCTACATTTCACTGGTGGTAACTGGTGACTGGTCAAGTCTGTATTAATTCTGAGGAAACAAGACTTGTGATTTCTACCCAGTTGATACTCAAAGGACTTTGCAATGTGGAAACACAGATTTTGGGGTTTAATGGCTTGCTCAAGAACTGATTAATATGGGCCAGGGATCTAACCTCATCTATAATCCATTCTATCTCCTGAACCAGAGCTACATTTAAAGGGGTTATTTGTAGTCTAAATATGTCCGTATTCCCTGAATAAAGTATGAAGTTCAGTGTTTAAACAATTTTGCATCATGGTATCATTAAATTTCCTTTCTCAAACAAAACTTCATAGCCAAATATGTTGATGGTTGGATCCTAGGATAATTTGATAGCTGCATCAATTGCCATTCAAGAGCCAAGTATCTCTAAAAAAATTAATTTTTCATGAGTGCATTTCCCAGTGCATATTCTAAAAGGGTATTTAAAACATGTACAGGTATTTAGCATATTTTAATGAATTAACTTTTAGACCATTTTAATTTGGGTAAGAATCATGTGGGATGGGTTCTTAACTTTTTAAATGACAGCCCACAGAGAGTGAGGGTGAGTGAAGTTGGTCTGACCCCTTCTACTTATATGTTGGCTCATCTCAAGGGTGTGCCCTTTCACCTTTGGTTTTTATCTTGTGCACCAACATGTGTCAGAGCCAACAGAACAGAACAACAGAGAACAGATTTATTTTGAAATATGCAGAAGACTCTGTGATTGTAAGTGTACAACAGGATGGGGAAATCAACTGTGGGTCCACATTAAAAGACTTTGTTAAATGGTGTGAAAACTCGTACCTGCAGCTAAATGCCTCAAAAACAAAAGACATTATTAGATTGGTGATGGTTGGAAGGACTGTATTGATTGATTGGTTCGGATGACAGCTATCACTGCAGGTAGTCATGTAAGAACTGGATTGATATTGATGACTGGTTAGTTGTTTTGATCCACACACAAAGGTCACTCCAGGATGTTATTTTAAGGATCAGTGTCCTCTTGAATATTTATTTGCCAAATATGGTATCAGTGCTATTATACAGCTTCACTAGCTTAGCAACATGAACATGAATAGAACGTAGCAAATGCTAACCTGCTAAACACGATAATACTGATGCTAACTACGAACATCACACAACAGAGAGAAACCACACACACACATCACCTCAAATGAACAAGAAATATACCAACAGTGAGAACCAGTAGCAAACTTACATTCATTGGACGCATGATGGCAAACACATGAAACAGAGAAAGTGTCCGTGAGGCACATTGAGTGTTTGTTCTGCCCAGCTTCTGGAATGAGCTCCGACTGACTGGTGGGCGGGTCCGATAGTGTGAGCAAACGCTAGCTCGAATGACAGATAGGTACAGGTTGATGATCGACTGGCTGATACAGGTGGGATAATTCAGAGGAAAGGTGATGACATTAGTTAGTCAAGAGCGGTCCCTACTGGCTAATGAAGAGGATACACAAAAAACAAACACTGGGCATACGGCTGTTGTACAGTCATTTGCCAACTCCTGAACAGACATGATTATTGATTTTAGAAAAGCTTGAAGCTAACTGTGAAGCTGTCTGTAGGAAAGGACATCAGCATTTATATTGCCCTTGGAAACTGGCTGATTTTAATGTTGATCATTATTCATTTATAATTTATTCTTTAAAGTATTTCTTTAAAGAATAAGAACTCTGTGAACCAGATTGTTGATAGGCTAAGTATCATGAATTTGTTAGTCTTTCCATGATTACACACCTGAATCACTTCCCTCAACAACTTCGAAGTGTACTCCATTACAAGCAGTCCATTTGTTCACATACCAAACCGAAACCAGACCATTACTCGGGCCTTTTTTGGAATTCCATGCAGCCACAGCAGCAAGAAGAAATGAAGCCATTTCCGTGTTTGTTGTTGCTGCAGCCATACTGCAGCTGTGTGGAATTCCCATTCTCACAATGCACTTTGCAACAAAATTTCCGACAAGGCCAGAGTGAAATATCGGTTTGGTATGTAAACAAACACACAGCTTATGATGGAGTACACTTTAAAGTTGTTTAGAGTAAGGGAAGAGATCCAGGTGCATAATCATGGAAAGACTAACAGATTTGTGATACTTACACACTCGGGTTTTACCGATTTGATGAAAAATTTTTGATGAATGTCATATGCTGCTTTAATGTCTGGTGACATATCAGGGCCATTTTATGATTACTTGGAATGCATTCTTACATCCAACTCCTTTAACTTGGAGTTGCTATACACCAAACAGCTGCAGCGGCTATAGCTGACAGTTTTATAAATGCCAGTTTTATAAACAGTCTTTTTCAGAGATTGACTGTTCCAAAATGTAAAACAAAAAGGTACAAGAACAGTTTTATTCCAGCAGCCATCAGTCTTATAAATAAAAGAACTAAGTACTACTGTGAGTAATTAACCAAGCACTATAATACACATTTAATGTAATGTATTTGTTTGTTGTGTATGAGTGGATGCCTTTTTTCTGTACAGCAAAATCAATTCACCTACAGATATTAATGAAGAAACCTGAACCTGAAGATGTGAGCAAGAAACTGGTATGTGTATAGGCATTAGTATGTGTATGTATTTACACAATACAGGACTCCCATTGCATTTATGCTGCACTGACTGTAATCATGGCCTTTACATTAACTTAAAAGAGTTAGTTAAAACTTAAAACATCAGTTAAGTGAACCAGGTATTAAATATAAGCACAGCCCACCTCTGAGTTATCAAAGGAAAACAAATCATATACGGAATGAAAATCATTACCATTTACAGTAAATACAATCTTATTACTCATCCATCCAAAAGGTTAACTCCATTATCCGTTCTGTGACCCATGTCACTGTGCTCAGCCCACTGCTGAGTGTCATCTTGTTCAGGGCTAGATGGCAGCAATGAGCAGTTCATAATCTGAATCTTTCCTGCTCTGTTTTCTGTGTGACATTTCATTGCCAAAAAATTTCAGTTTTATATATGAAGTCACTTATCAGAGATTCACCTCAAAGTGCTGTACAATTACAGCACCCTCTCATTATCACAGCACCTTCGTCATTTTGCCCTTGGTTTGATTGAAGAAAAACTTCGAAAAATACCTCAGGGAGAACCACAGAGAGGGACAGAAAGCCGGCTGGATTACAACACAGTGATCACAAATGTCATGGAATAATTGCATATTGATAAATATCATTTCAATAATTGTTTCTTTTTCAGTTCAGCTGAGGTAGAGCTTCTACTTTTATGAAATGCTACTAGATGATACATTGCTGCCATCTAAAGGACATGAATGGAAACTACGCACATGTGCTTACTCACACACAGATGTATTATTTTGATGTCATACAGTAAATGTTGTGATTTCATGGTGCATTTTGTTGTTTTACATGATTACATTGTTAATTTTCTTTCTTTTCTGAATGGTTTCAGTCAATTCATTTGCTTATGATGTTTGAGTAGAGCTGTTAAATTCATGACCTAATAAGACGTTCTACTCATATTTATCATATCTTCTTTTGGGCAAATTCAACTCAGTTATCAATGCAATTTAATATATACAGCCAAAAAGGGCATTTTCATGTATTTTGTGAACAAAGAAGGGATTTTTGTCATGTGGGATGTGTGTCTCTCGTGATAACTGACTGAAGAGAGTTTGGCACTATAAGCTACTTCAGTTTCTGCTATTTTAAATCAGTTTTACCATATATGTGTATTGGATAAGTAGTTCATTATCTAATAACATGGCCCTCTCATATTCCTCATAATGTCCTCTTTTGAGCACCTGCAAGTGGAGTTTACAAATTCATGATGAGGCATGTTATTTTCCAACAAATTGTTTTTTTTTGCATTGTGACTGGGTCATGTGTTTTTCATGAGGAACTTCATTAACTGAATAGAATGAACATGAACTGAGTTTGTCAGTATATGTCAAAAACAATCTGTGTGTTCCTTCTTTTTAATTTTCTCTGTATTGTCTGAGTAGTGCAGTTAATTTTGATTCCTAATACCATGTTCTACTCATATTCATCATATTATCCACTTGTGAGCACAACCAACTCAGTTTCCAATGGTATTTAGAGGTGAGTGATAGAGATTTTAATGTGTTTTTGGACGTGGGAAAATCTCCGTTTTTTTTTTTTTTTTCTTTTTTAAATGAAAAAAGCTTCTTGGTCTTGTGCAGTGTATAGAAGACAGGAATTAAATTTTTTGAGGTGGTATGGGAGCATTGTTGGACAAAAGAGTCAGTGTTCTATCACAGGTGGCCTTATTCCTACTTTGTCTCAGATTGACTGGGAAAGCAACACTTGATCGTGGCTAGTCTGGGTCATTTTGAGAGGGTGTCTCAGAGCGAACTTTTGGTGACATGGGAGTCCGGTGTGACTGAAGAGGCAGTGCTTGGTCACGGCCAGCTTTGGTCCCTCTCACTCGCATTCACTGTCATTTTTGAAGACAATTAAAAACAGATAGGACATCTTCAGCCCTGATTGGCTTAGCTAGAGCTACCTGACTATAGGACAGCACTACAGGTGTGGTGGTCCAGGGCATCAGGACCTTAATCGTGGCCCAGTCTTCTATGGGGGTTAGCCCCACTCATGCAACAGCACATTTTGGATCACACATGACAAAATCTGGACAAACCCCAAACCTCAATTGGACTCCTTCAAATTGTTCAAACCCTTCAAATCTCACATCTCTTGATCCGGTTTAGGTGACCATGCCATGGATGCGTCGGGACATAAGTGTTTAAGTTACATAAATTTTCATCTTCAAGGAAAACAGAAGAAAGAATAATACATCCATACAGGGTCCTTACCTTCAACAACTCATCTCCAGCAATAATTGATTGGTCAAGGGTGAAGTTTATTTATGTAAGACACTCAAAACAAAGCAGGCTGCCCAATGTACTGTACAATATTAGGAAGTGTACGATATAAGTAAAATACATGATATGGTATAAACTGATTAAATTCAAATATAAAGTAAAGAAAATCCATAAAAACCATAAACATTGACCTATTAGGATAAAATGTAACTTAAACAGCATCAGTAATCCACAAAAAGCTCCCAGTACAAAAGTTTCAAACTCCAGTTGGCTATGGGTAACACCCCAGGACATGATCAACCCCGGTAGGGCCAATGTTGAGGGTGTCTTGTGATAATGGCTGAAAAAGTTGTGGCTGTCCTTGTGCTAACTTCTGTGATCCCTGTTGGCAAACTCACCACCTCTGCCTGACTTAAGGCTCCAAGGCTGGTGCGAGGATACAGAAGTGCTTCAGTTTCCCCACATTAACCACTGGGATGTAGACGGTGGCTTTATCAACCTGCAAAATGCAAGCAGAGGCAAGCAACCCAGCAGGCAGGCCAGACTCAGAGGGTTCAAACAAGACAGTCTAACCCGCAAACTGTTCCGGACAGGTACTGGCCACAAATCTCATTGTACGCCCAGCCATCCACACCGGTCGTGAACCATGTACTTTTACAGTACTGGTTACAACTGTAGGCTTCTGGGCAGCTGCCTGATGGCACTTTTGGAGGGCCTTAATGACGGGGCCCAGAGCCTGTGCAACGACAGGCAAATCGAAGAGAGACCAAAAAGTTGTACCAAAAAGTTTGCGGTAACAGCAGTGAATTATGTTCACTCCCAAAATACCGGGAATTGATTGACCAGTGTCAGGGGGATCCCTCACCACCAAAATACCCCAACCAGAGATTACCTTATTGCATAGTGCCACATCTAGCTCCAGGTAGCCTATGTAGGGGATATCGAGCCCATTGGTGCCCGTAACTGCAGCCAATGGCAGAAGCGGAGGCGGTCAGGGCCCCAAGGTTCAAAATATTCATTAAAGAAACTCTCTGTAATAGTGGACACCAGTGATCCAGTGTCCACTAAGCAAGAGACCATAACCCCACCCGTGTCAACCTCAATGGTTGGACATGATGCTATTAATCCAGAAATTTCACCTACCTGTGAGCCAGTGGACTCCCCTTCTGAACTTTGACTCCTCAGTTCAGAGGGCTTCAGTTTCCCTGCTGGGTAGCAGCATGGGAGGCTCCAGAAATTGGATTAGCACGGGCACAAGCCAGAGTGCGCTCCCCGTTGCAATCACTAGCATAGTGGCTAGGCTGGTTACATCTCCAACAGGTAATGTTATTGCGCGGGGGCCTACCATTCGGCTGTGGAGCCTTGAGGAAGGCCACGGTCTGGGTGAGTTGATTTAACTGCTCCTGCTGTTGTTTCAGCAGCTCCATTAGCTTGCCCAATCCTGGCACCACTGTTGGCAAAGGGGGAGAGCGAACACTACCACAGACCTCATACTGGAGCCCATAGACAAAGGGAAGTAAAAGGCTCCTCTCCCTATGACCACTGGGGAGTCCCTCCCACTCCCATCTGAGGGCCTCAGCCCGTACTTGTAGCAAAGTAGCGTTGGACCATCACAAACAAACAGCTTTAAGTGCCTACGAAGGGCATTGTCAGCCACATGCTCTAAAAACTGGTCCCGCAGGAGAACTTCAGCATTGGGCACCCCATCAGGTGCACTCTGCTTAACCTGCTCCATCAAAGACATCAAGGCCAAGGAGAACTCCTGAAGGGTTTCTCCCTCTTGTTGCCTTCGTGAAAAGAAGGCCTGTTGCAATGTCACATATGGCTGAGGACAACCATAAATCTCCTGTAGGATGTTTGAGATCTGAGCAGGGTCTTCCCTGTCCCTAATTGGATGAAACTTAATCTCACTCCTAGCCTCTCCTTCCAAGTGATTGAACATAAAATATGCCTGATCTACCATAGAGAGATATCAGGCATGTATACTGGCTTGCACCTCTTCAGTCCATTCGTCTAGCGATGGACCAGACCTGCCATTAAATGAGGGACACTTGCAGTCCCTGGACATAACAAGCACACGTTCAGTGGAAGGAGTGTGAGGGCCTTGTGGATGTGCATTGCCAGTGGAAGTACTTGGAGCCTGGGTAGCTCCACTAGGGCCAGCCTGGGCCAGGTCCCCTTCTCGGTGAAGCCGCTCATTGTCGGCTTTAAGCTGCAAGACAAGCTCTCCAAGCTGTTGCAGCTCCTCCTCCACACTGGCCACATGTGAACGCACCACCACCTTCAGACAAGGAATGAAGAAGAAGTTGAGCTAATAGGACTTGGTATTACAATCCCTAATTGATCAGCACTTGGTGATGAGTGGGGTAGGGGTAAAAGCTTCACTGGGGTCTTCAGGTGGGCACCCTGCTTCATTGATGTTTCATTGATAGGCCCACAATGGCGGTTTGGATTGATGGCGACTACTTACCTGGCTTGATGGCACTTTGGGTTGATTGGGTTGATGGAGAATACTTACCTGCCTTGATGGCGGTTTGGGTCGATGGCGCTGTAAAGAAAAAAAAAAAAAGGTACGCCGGCGGTTTGACAGATGTAGATCTGTAGATCTGTTGAGCACATAGGACTTGGTATTACAATCTCTGATTGAATGGCACTTGGTGATGAGTGGGGTAGGGGTAAAAGCTTCACTGGGGTCTTCAGGTGGGCACCCTGCTTCACTGATGTTTCGCTGATAGGCCCACTACATCTCCACAGGGCTCAACGGCGACACCAAGCGTCCCTGGTGTGCCCCCCTCGGCTTTTACCCCCTGGTGGTCACTTTGCAGCCCAGATGGGGTCCTTCTTCTTTATCCATAGCCAGCTGCTGCTGCTGCGCTCAACGGCTTCCGACAGTGATCTGATGGCTTGCTGAAGGGCCTGTCCTTGCACTCCCATCCCCTTCAGAAGCTTGGTTGTGGATCCAGCGACAAAGCCTCTGCATCTGACCTCCACGGGAAGCACATGGGCACGCCAGCCACGTTGTTCTGCCTCTGCTGTTATGTCGGAGTATTTCAGGCGTTTGCGTTCATATGCCTCACTGACTGCAGCCTCCCATGGTACAGTCAGTTCTACGATGAGCAGTGACTTCTGCGATGTTGACCATAAGACCAGGTCTGGTCTGACATTAGTTGTAATTATCTCAGGTGGAAAGATGAACTTCTGGTCTAGATCAACCTGCATTTTCCAATCCCGGGCATTGGCCAGGAAGGTTGTTTCCACTCTAGCAGCTGTTGTTGCTGAGAGTTGCCCTACCCTTATGAACAGGATGGTGTTCGGCTGTCCAGGCACTGGGGGAGGAAGGGCCTTGTTAGTTGTTCTTCTTCCTTCCAGGATGATCGCCAGTTGTTGTAGGACCTGGTTGTGTCTCCAGGTGTACCGGCCTTGGGACAAACTGGTTTTGCATCCAGTGATAATGTGCCTGAGTGTTGCAGGGGTTTTGCAGAGAGCACATGATGGATCCTCTCCTAGCCACTGGTGTAGGTTCTTGGGTGAAGGAAGCACATCGTGGGTGGCTCTGATAATGAAGCTGATCCGGCTTCCTTCCATCTCCCACAGGTCCCTCCACGTGAGCTTACGATGCTCCAGGTTTTCCCAGCTAGTCCACTGGCCCTGTTTGGACTGTGAGACTGCCTTTGCGCATCTTGCTGCCTCCTCCTGCTGTCGAACCTCAGCCACGACCAGCTTTCTCCTCTGGGTAGCTGTGGCCTTGTGCCATGTGGGTCGGCTTGTTCCAAGTCCAAACCCACTTCTTCCATGCTGCACCTGCCCTACAATGTCTTCATGTCTGAGCGCTGATTTTGCTTGCTGTATGGCCTCTGATGGGATCCATTTCCTACCAGTTGCCAATACGGGGGCAGCTGCTCGGATCGTGTCATCCTGAGACTCGTTCAGGGTCATGTTCAACCTCACTTTGGCACATTTATATTCCTCCGTGAGGCTAGAGACAGGCAGTTTCAGGGCCCCATGCTCATACAAGCCGATATTGCTGAGGCAACAGGGAAGACCAAGCCACTTCTTGATGTAAGAGCTGACTGTTCTCTCCAGCTTCTCAACTTTGGTCTTGGGGATCTCAGATTGTTAAAAGCCGCATCAGGTGGGGTAGCAATCCAAACTGCAGGCACCACAGTTTCAACTTGCCAGGAAGCAGGGTCAAAAACAATGTACTAACCTTAGTCTCACTTTTGGGGTCCTAAAAGAAATACTTTTGTTTTGCCTAGTTTACATGTTTATACTATGAAATAATTTTTAAAAAAAAGTAATACCAGAAGCAACAATGCGGAAACTGTTAATTAACAATACAATACAGCAATACAGCAGAATGCAATAAATCACACCTCTGCTTAAAAGTCGGTCCTGCCGACAACGCCAATTGTAGCGTGGGGGGGCTGTAGGTGGTGTACGGCAGTACTTCTTACTCATAAACAAAGAATTGACAATGCCACCTGGGGAGAAGGCCCCAGGACCTGTATCAGTTTACCACACATACACAAAAAAGGTCCGCATAGGTTTAGACAGATAAGACAGAGGTTGTGATTAATTACACACAATTAACTTTATTTTATAATAACACTTTAAAAATAGACCTATTAATTTTATCAAAATTAAAATTCAATTATTAAAACAAGATATTCAGAGAATAATATTCCATAAGACAAAACAACAAACAACATAACAGTAAGCAAAGCAACAACAACAAACAACAATGCAAGCAAATAAAATCACAGCAAACATGCAAAGTAAAATTAAACACAGCAAAATACAATAAACAAAGCAAATAAAGAAACATGCAAAGCAACAACAGCAAAATCACACAAAGCAAATTAAGCAACAAAATAGCACACTCATGCAACTTCACTCACCCCAAACGTAGAATAATCCAACTAGAGAAAAAACCCAAAAGGAATTAATTATCCTCTGATGTCCGCTTTAACGCACACGCACGCTGGCTATAGTGCAGCAGTGTGTGCACGCTCCAGATGCACAGTTGCAAAGACGGCGGTCCAAAAGATGGCGCTCGACGTAGGGACCCCGTTGACGCGCAGATGGGCAAAACAACAGCACCTCTCGAGGAAGGCAGAGGCAGCGGGTATAAACCAGGCCAAGCCCTACAGGTCCTGGATGAAGACAGGGGTTTTAGTAATCAGCCACACCAGAAAATCATACTGGTTCAGGTGTGTGCGCCTTACCTGTTGGCGAAAGCATGTGCACACGTGGGCAACAGAAAGAGGGGGAGTGCTGCACGGAACCACGGCTTAGTCCCAGCAACAGCCTTGGACCCAGCACATAATTTGGGGGTCAGCGCTGGCATGCAGCCCGAATCAACTCGACAATGAGGAGACCTACCAGAGAAGGAGTCGCGGCGACATGAAGCCGGCCACATGCAAACTGGCCGAAGAGCGAGGAGGAGGGGGTGCGTGCCGGCCACCCAGTAGACCCACGAACGGCCTGGCTGGGAAATCAGGTACGCAGAAGACGTACACGCTGCTTCTACGGAACCCACCTGAGGCTTAGTGATCCTGCGTGGACTACCCACTGTGCCTTATAGGCTCTGTCGGTGCCACCCACTAATCACCTATCAGGTGCGCACCGACATGCCACATTTACATTTTAATATAGCTAATATAGCTAGCCAAGCTCTGGCTTTGTTTCCTGAACAAGTGCTCCAAGCCACTGAGAACGCACAATTCATGCACGAAGAGGGGTACACACAGAGGGGGGAGGTACAAATGGCAGTTGAGTTTGATTGACATATTACCGTTCAGTAATTTCAATTGGATGCTTAAAATGCTTGGATGGTGTTTTTCAGACCTGTCCGTTCCACAGGTGACTAAATTTTTTTAATTTTTGTGTTAGAGCATTTAATTAATTGGTTGTAATTGGGGTGTGAAGGGGATTTTAAGCAATATAATAAAAAATGCTCCAGGAAAACAGCTCACACCCCACCTTTCAAGAGCAGGGGGTTCCACTCACACCAGTCCACAAAGTCTGTGCTGACCCTCCTATATTCCTGGTTGTTCCCTTCTGACACACAGCTAACACTGCTACCATCACTGAGACCAATCAGCTGATGTATGCAGCGGCAACAGTCACTGTTGAGATGCTTGGCTCCAAGATGAACAGCAAGAGTAGCCAGAAGGAGTGAATTGCCCAGTGGGGGAGAAGGCTAAAGGCAAATATCATGGCAGCAAAGAGGGAAGTCAGCCTTCTAACAGAACTAAGCAAGCGAGGCACTGGTCCCCAAGCCCCACGAGCCCAGGAGCCACCCGTCCCCCCATCGCTTGCCCCTGAGTGGCCTGCCCCCTGGCGGGGCAGTGGCGTCCCTGGCCCCCTGGGGCCTGTGCTTGGCTGCTGTGGGGCCTCTGGCTGGGGCCTCCCTTGACCATCTTTGGGGCGGGCGCACTGTCGCCTCTTGGGGGGCAGGCTGGATCCCCGCTCTCTCTGGTGTCTGCTGGTTGGCCGGGCCTTGGGGCCCTTTTTGTCGGCCCCTGATCCTTGGAGGGGGTGCGGTTGCATGTCTGTGTTCTTCACCACGTCTCTTTGCTTTGTTCACTCTGTCACAGCAGATTAATGTGAACAAGTGATGTTGTGTGGATTTATTACTGGTATTATTTGTTACTGGTATTATTTGGGTGAACGTGGTGTATGATATCCTGTTCATGCTTTCTTTTCTTATATTCATCATTTAATAGGTCTTATGTAGTTTATTGTATTTTTTTTTTGTAGTTTTGTGTTTTGTTTTTTTTTTTCCTTTTCTTTCTTTTTTGCCCAATTTACTCAGTTCTGGTTGTAGTTATTGTTACCATTATAATTATCACCATGGTTGTTTCTGTTTGTATTGTTGATACTTTCTTGTGAGGGTCTTTGCCACCTTCTTCTTTCTTGCCCCCCCCATGTCAGGTTCAGCATCGAAATGTGGTTCAACAAAACTCATAATAAACACAGTAGAATATCATGGGGAGCTTCATATACTTTATGAAGTTACACTTGGCAAAGGAAATTTGTCCAGCACCAAAATGCAGCCAGACTACCATTGTGCTGTTAGGATGCTGGACAAGACAAGTTAAAAAAGAAAAAGAAAAGAAAAAATTACAGAACTAAGCAGAGGTGTGAATCTAAGGAAAGAGCTGCCCAGGAAATATAAATAACTGTCCACAATTGAGGTACTGGAGACTGCTAAGCAATGGCTCACAGCCTGACTAAAGAGGTATACAAGAGAAGTAGAGGCAAGTAGAATTAAAGCTGCAAGCAGCATTGGGCAGGACCTAGCACTGGGCATTCCGCCTCCCGCGCGATCCGCCTCCCGTGACCGTCGACACCTCAGCTCTACTCACACTTCTCCATCCCGATATCAGCTCCCAGCCTTTTGTATCCATCCTCCTTACATCCCTACAGAACACCAGCGACCCTCTGCTGAAACCACCGTCACCTTTAAATGAGACTTGGATTTTGGAAACCCTACTGTGTGTATGTGCGTTTGTGAGTGTATGTGAGAGACAGAATCAGTTTGAAAAATGAACTGAAATTGTATGAATAATTGAGCATAAAAGTGATGATTTATCACATTTAAGGCTATTATTTTGGAAAAACGCTTTTGTGTGAGCATGTGTGTCTGTGAGAAAGAGTACTTTTTAATGAAGAAACATTGTACAACCAGTTGAGCGTTTGGTCATAAAAATGAAAAGAAGTTATTTAATAGCCATCCATCCATCCATCCATCCATTATCCACCGCTTATCCGGGGCTGGGTCGCGGGGGCAACAGTCTTAACAGGGATGCCCAGACTTCCCTCTCCCAAGCCACCTCCTCCAGCTCTTCTGGGGGGACCCTGAGGCGTTCCCAGGCCAGCCAAGAGACATAGTCTCTCCAACGTGACCTAGGTCTTCCCCGAGGCCTCCTCCCGGTGGGACATGCCCTGAACACCTCCCCAAGGAGGTGTCCAGGAGGCATCCGAAGCAGATGTGGAGCAAAAACCTCTCGATGTGGAGGAGCAGTGGCTCTACTCCGAGCTCCTCCCTGGTGAGTGAGCTCCTCACCCTATCTCTAAGGGTGCGCCCAGCCACCCGACGGAGGAAACTCATTTCGACCGCTTGTATCTGGGATCTTGTCCTTTCAGTCATGACTCAAAGCTCATGACCATAGGTGAGGGTCGGAACGTAGATTGACCGGTAAAGCTAGAGCTTCACCTCTCGGCTCAGCTCCTTCTTTACCACAGCCGAGCGATACAGTCAGGGACGTGCACAGGTAGACCTGAGGTTACCCTCAAGACCTGCCCCTCTGGCCCTTCTGGCAATTTTTTCTTTTTTTTTTTTTTTTTTTTAAATGTAATTATTTATTTATTTTTCCTCATTCAAAGAAGACAATAGAGTCTGCATCAACATGACATTATAACCATATTTTAATATTAAGTTAAATCCAAATAATTCTCAGTGCTTCCTGTCCTTCCCTGAGTCCGACTCCTCTCACTGCCTCTCTCTCCTGCTCTGCTTGTGTTCGACTAATGCGGTCGGAGCTCTGCTGTTGCTGATCACACATCGCGTGGCCCTAGACTTTTTGCAAGAGACAAACTGGTAGGAATAGCGGTGCCTTTGACTTACAACTGTTTAAGCAAATCTTTGTCCCGTTCCCCATAAGTTTGTCTGGTTAGTGTAGCCAGTAGCCCAATACTAGCATGTGTCGGTGATTAGCTGTTGCTAGCGGAGAGGTCACAGAGAAGTCACAGAGAGGTCACAGAGGTCACGGCCCACGGCCTGCTGATGCTAATTCAGTGCATTTGATAATGTGAGGAGAGATGGAGGGGCGAACCAGCAAATCGACGAAAATCCTCTGCTACTTATTTGCGTGAAAAGTTGTGAGTACCTGGTATATTTACAGAGTCACAAATCTATAATAGCCTATTAATCCAAACTGTGTCTAAAAGTGCATGTTGTTGTGGTGTCAGGCTGAACAGAGGCAATGGAGTTTGTAGTTTCTGGGGAGTGGACAAGAGGAGCAGATCAGAGGTGAGCACCCAGACACTAGGCTTCATGTTACATTTGCATTAATTGGAGTTTTACACATAATATGAAAGTTAAATCAAATCCCCTTTTTTGGAAATGATTGGGATGTGAAGTTCATGATTATTAAATTATTGTCAAAGTTGTTGTTTGTCATTATGAAAAGTTACACAAGCATGAAAAAAAAAATCTGTATGTCTACAACACAGGTGTCCAACATGTGGCCCGGGGGCCAAATCTGGCCCGCCAAAGGGTTCAATCCGGCCCCTGGGATGAATTTGTGAAATGCAAAAATTACACTGAAGATATTAATAATCAAGGATGTTAAAATCATTTTAGGTCATTTCAGTCTAAAGTGGATCAGACCAGTAAAATACTATCATAATAACCTATAAATAATGAAAACTGTAAATTTGTCTCTTTGTTTTAGCGTAAAAAAAGTCAAATTACACAAAAATGTTTACATTTACAGACAAGCTTTTTACAAAAAGTGTGAATATCTGAGATGTCTTAAGAGAAGTATGTGGCATTTTAGTAATATTCTCCCTGTTAATTAATGTTTTGTGTATTTGTAGATCCACTGTGATCTCTAAGTTGTGATTCACTTGTATAAATGATAAACTGAGGTGTAATATTGTTAACATTGCACTTATTTTACTAACAATTTTTCAGGTTGTTCATATTTGTTCATGAACAAGTACAATTCGTAGATGTAAACATTTTCATTACAGAATTTACTTTTTTCACTCAAAAGTTCTTATCCTATTATGCATATTATTTTACTGGTCCGGCCCACTTTAGATCATATTAAGCATATGTAGCCCCTGAACTAAAATGAGTTTGACACCCCTGGTCTACAATGTTCACTGTAGTGCACAATTTGATGTTTCTTATTCATCAATTGCAGCAAATGCCAAAAAAGGAAAGAGTAAAGAAACAGAAGGAAAGAGACTTGCAGCAGGCAGCCCAGAGTACCAGCTCTCTTCTGTCATGGATCAAGTCAAATGTCAGTTCTTATGCACAGTTGTGTCAAGTGTGCAGTCCTAGATTGGTTCTATGATACTGTTTTTTTCAGGTTGATAGAGGTTGTTCAGTAAATTAGTGATTGTCATGGTTATGCGACTCAGTTTTGGCTTTGTAGATTTTTACACGGTTGGGTGGTTCATAATCCTCCTCTTGTCATTTTTTTTGCTCCTGGACTCTTAAGGCCTATGCTCATTGTACTTTACAAGTAGAATGTTTTTTTGTTTGTTTTTTTCTAGTTATTTGGTGTGAAAAGTGTAAGGCCATTGCAGTAGCAGTACATTCTTTTGTAGAATGCTAACATATGTGTAATACCGAATAAACAGTGATGGCAAGTTATTGTGGACCAATATTTATGAAAACTCTGCAGATCAGGATTGTCGGACTTGGGAGAGGGGTGCCCTTTTTCGTTGGCTGAGGACCTGCCCCTCTAAATGTCTATGCATGCCACTGGATACAGTGACTGCATCACTGCAGCCGCTGCACCGATCCGTCTGTCAATCTCACGCTCCATCCTTCCCTCACTCGTGAACAAGACCCCAAGATACTTGAACTCCTCCACTTGGGGCAAAGACTCTCCGCCGACCCGGAGAGGGCAAACCACCTTTTTCCTGTCAAGAACCATGGCCTCAGATTTGTCCTCATCCCACTCGCTTCACACTCGGCTGCAAACCGCCCCAGGGCACGCTGAAGGTCCAGGTTTGATGAGACCAACAGGACAACTTCATCTGCAAAAAGCAGAGACTAAATCCTGTGGTCCCCAAACCGGACCCCCTCCGGTCCCTGGCTGCGCCTAGAAATTCTATCCATAAAAATTATGAACAGAACCGGTGACAAAGGGCAGCCCTGCCGGAGTTCCACATGCACCTGGAACAGGTCTGACTTACTACCGGCAATGCGAACCAGGCTCCTGCTTTGGTCATACAAGGACCGGACTGCCCTTAACAAAGGACCCCATACTCCCGAAGCACCCCCCACAGGATACCATGGGGGACACGGTCGAACACCCTCTCCAAATCCACAATACACATGTGGACTGGTTGGGCGAACTCCCATGAACCCTTGAGCACCCGATGGAGAGTATAGAGATGGTCCAGCGTTCCGCGACTGGGACGAAAACTGCATTGTCCCTCCTGGATCCGAGGTTCAACTATCGGTCAGATCCTCCTCTCCAGCACTCTGGAATAGACTTTCCCTGGGAGGCTGAGGAGTGTGATCCCCCTGTGGTTGGAGCACATCCACCTTCTTAAGAAGGGGGACCATCACCCCGGTTTGCCAGTCCAGAGGTACTGTCCCTGACTGCCACGCGATGTTACAGAGACGTGTCAGCCAAGACAGTCCCTGCACATTCAGAGACTTAAAGTACTCAGGGCGAATCTCATCCACCCCTGGTGCTCTGCCACTGAGGAGCTTGCCAACCACCTCGGTGACTTCAGCTTGGGTGATGAACAAGTCCACATCTGAGACCTCAGCCTCTGCTTCCTCCATGGAAGACGTGACAGTGGGATTGAGGAGATCCTCGAAGTATTCCTTCCACTGTTCAACAACATCCCCAGTCGAGGTCAGTAGCTTCCCACTTCCGCTGTAAACAGTGTTGGTGGTGCACTGCTTTCCCCTCCTGAGGCGCCGGATGGTTTGCCAGAATTTCCTCGAGGCCGACCGATAGCCCTCCTCCATGGCCTCCCCAGACTCCACCTAGCATTTAATAGCCATTATTTATTATTTTTAATAAGGCTTTTATTTTGAAAAAATGTACTCTGTGTACTTTGTCATGTGTGCAAAATGTCCAATATCCACAATACAATGCAGCAAAACCTGTTTTAAAATGTGAGGGAGAAAAAAAAAAACATATAAAGTTTTTACCTTGCATGGGATTCAAACCTGCAACCTCCTGTACAATAGGTAGCAGCTCTCACCACTACTCCATTCACAGACACTTAAAGTCTGTACCACTAACCTATACATAGGGATTTTTTTCAATGTGAAAAGTGAAACTAAAGGTACTTTTCAAAAAATTGTGATTATTCCATAACCATACGTCCTATATCAAAAATTCTTTCACTTATTGATTCTTCAGACTTGTGGGAATTTGATGATGTATAACTTTTATGAAAAATTCTGAAATGAATAAGCAGTAATCGCAGGAACATGGAGTAACTTTGAAAGGCAGATTGCCAACTTCCTGTTGGAGTTAGCTCATGGGTGTCAATGTATGATTTGTTGGGCTCAATCAGACCAACATTTTGGTGTTTGTTTCATGTGTCTGTGACATTCCTACTGGCCGCTAGGGCAGTTTTTGTGTTTTTTTTAGTACATAGGTGGCGCTACAGAGTCCATTTTGGCACCCAAGGGGTTAATTTTGATATTTTAGGAAAGTGCTCACCAGCAATGACATACATGGCAAATTTGGTGACTTTTGGAGCATGTTAAGGGGGTCAAATGGCAGTCTGAAGTGGAAAAAGTATGAAAACAAACAAATTGTAATAAATCAATAACCGTACATCCTATCTCAAAAATTTTTGCATGTGGGAGTTGTGGTGAGTCCAGTGAACGAATAGATATGTAACATGTGGGGAAAATGTCTGAAGTGAAAAATGAGCTCCAGACATCGCAACTTTCCAGGCTTCTAAAAAAAAAAAAAACTAAGACAGTTGTGGAAAAAGTGCAAGATCACTTTTTTGAGAAGGTTTTACTCTATCTTTTGGTGCTATTTAGAAGTCAAAACGACAAACGGTGTCAGACGAGTTAGTTTTAGAAATTTTATTTTGAAAGGCTTATTGCGAACTTCCTGTTGGAGTTAGGTCATGGGTGTCAGTGTATCACTTGTAGTGCATCATCCAACAAACATTTTGGCGTTGGTTTCATGTCTCTACGACATTCCTACTGGCCACTAGGGCCGTTAATGTTTTTTTTTCCAAATACGTGGCGCTAGAGAGCACCTATGGGGTTAATTTTTACATTTTATCAAATTTTTTGCCTGGCCTGTCATACATGCCAAATTTGGTGAGTTTTTGAGCATGTTTACGGGGGTCAAAATCCAGTTGAAAGTGGTGTCTGAATAAGATAAAAATGAATGAAAAATAGGGCCTTGCTTTCAAGGCAACACCTCTCACTGTGTGAGGGGGCCTTACCTTTTGGCTCGGTCTGTAATAAACAAGATGTTCTCCACTAACCCAGCTAAGGTCTACTCTCAGTGGCAGGGTAACAAGGTGACAGCGGACGGACGGACAAACGGACGGACAGACAGACAGACAGACAGATAGATAGCACAAGAAAACCAAAAACAGACAGAACAAAACAGGCAGGTTAGTAAGCAGGTTGACATTAAGGTTAGTATATACTCTAAAAAAAACATGCTATATAACTTACTCTAAAAAGTATTGCTAAAGAACTTACTCTAAGCAAACTTCTAATTTTAATTTAATTTAAAGACTTCTAATTTAAAAAACTGTAGAAAACTAAATGTATTATCAATGTACAATATTTACACATTTCAGGGCACTGTGATTTAACATGAAATCCACCATCTCCTTGGTCTTGGAGGTGTTCAGCTGCAGGTGGTTTGTGCTGCAACCATCCTACGAAGTTCTCCACCAGGCCCCTGTACTCCCCCTCTCATCCACTCTCGATGCATCCAACAATCATAGCGTCATCTGAGTACTTCTGCATGTGGCAGAGCTCAGACTCGTACTGAAAGTCAGATGTGTAGAGCTCCACCTAGGGCTGAGACTGAGCAATAGTAGAAGAGTATCTGGGAGAAAGAGGCAACATAAAATGCTAATGCCCAATGGCTGATAGACTTACAGGCAGAGCAATGCCAACTTCCAGAACAAGACCCATTAATCATCACCCTAGCAGACATCCAAACAAAGTGTCCAAAATGAAGAGTTGGACAGCACAGGGCCCAACATGATTCACACCTACTGGCTTGAGAAGCTGACTGCACTCCATGAACCCTAGCAACACAGATTAACAAGCTGCTAATGTCGGAATTACCACCCAGAGTGGCTAACCCAAGGCCAGACAGCCCTCATGATGAAGGACCTCCAGAAGGAAACAATACCATCCAACTATCGGCCTGTAACCTGCCTCAGCATGACATGGAAGCTCCTATCAGGCATCATAGTGGCTAAGATGAGTAGGTACATGGAGAAATACATGAGCAGAGCACAGAAAGGAATTGGCAGCAACACTAGAGGAACCAAGCACCAACGAGGAACACCAACCTGTGCACTGCCTGGACTGACTACAAGAAAGCCTATGACTCAATGCCACACACAGATACTAGAGTGCCCAAAGCTATATAACACCAATAGGACACTACGAGATTTCATCTAGAACTTGATGAGGCTATGAAACATGACTCTGGAGGCCAACACAAAGTCAGTTGCACAGGTGAGCATCAGATGCTAATATCCTGGCCACTGGAAGAGATACAAGCCACTGATATCAAGACAAGAAAGCTCCTTAGGAGGGATTCACCCTAAGTCCAGCATCCTGAGGCTGTACACAAAACGAAAGGAGGGGGGCTGAGGATGAGTAAGTGTCAGAGCTACAGTCCAAGAGGAAACAACAAGCCTCCAGGAATATGTCAAGAAGATGGCCCCCAATGACCAACTGCTGAGTGAATGCAACAAAAGCCCTGGCATGTACCACTGACAAATTGAGGAAGTGGCTAATATTGACAAAACATACCAGTGGCTGGAAAAGGGTGGACTCAAAGACGGCACAGAGGCACTACTCATGGCTGCACAAGAACAGGCCCTGAACACCAGAGTAATAGAGGAGTAATAGAGGTCTACCATGCCAGACAAGACCCCAGATGTAGGCTGTATAGAGAAGCCCCTAAGACAGTCCAGCACATCACAGCAGGCAAGACATACATGGAGCAGCATAACCAGGTAGCGGGCATAGTGTACAGGAACATCTGTACCAAGTATGGACTGGAGGTCCCAGGGTCAAGATGTTAGACACCCCCAAAGGTGATAGAGAACAAAGAGGCTGAGAGCCTGTGGGACTTCCAGATCCAGGCCGACAAGATGGTGATGGCCAATCAGCCTGACATAGTGGTGGTTGATAAACATCAGAAGACAGTGGTAGTGATAGATGTAGCAATCCCAATTTGTACCTGACCGCACCACTCTCCAGGGGGTGTGGATGGGGTGGTAGTGGTCAGCTGAAAAGAATGTCATGTCCCATAAAACACTGATATTATTTAAGTTCAAGTCAGCCCACAACAAAATAATTACAGTGTATTTTTGACACACAAACCCTAGGCTATACGTATGTGTAATTCTAACATGTTAACAGAACACTAAGTCCCCCCAAAAGCAAAAATTATATAATATTTTACCAAACACATAATTATGTCTCAAGAAACCCCTTGCATATATACGTGTACACATTATTGAAGGGATAATGCCACATCCTTGCAGCCAAGGTCTTGATTATAACAAATGTTTAATATTTTTAATGCTACACAGCTGATGCAGCGGAAGTGAACATTTCAGGGTTTTTTTTGTCATATGGCAGCATCTGCCACCATTTTTTGCCTCTTTTTCTCTCAGATTTTTTCTGCATCTCCTTTTCATTTCTTCTCCATTTTTTTTTTGTCAGTCTATCACATGCCCAACTGATGGACTGAGACAGTGAGACCATGGCTCTCGGTTGCGATTGGCTGACACAGCCCAAATGCCAAGTGAAAGAGGGAAAAGGGTGTGACACATCCACATGGACCAAAGTTATCTGACCTGCCACTCATGAAACTAGTCAAACACTGGAAACCATATTAAAGGCCGGCTGCCAGCCCAACTGCGCCAATACTCACCCTGTTGTGTACCACTGGCCACAACCTTGTTGCCTGTCTAGGCACTGAAAACAGCACTCCCCCCCCCGCCCCCCCCCCCCCCTCACTGGCACACCCGCCCACCGGCAAAACTCCCGGTACTCCTGATGGCCAGCCTGCCCCTGTATTTTCTATCTATCTATCTATCTATCTATCTATCTATCTATCTATCTATCTATCTATCTATCTATCTATCTATCTATCTATCTATCTATCTATCTATCTATCTATCTATCTATCTATCTATCTATCTATCTATATCTATATATACACGAGGGCCGTTCAATAAGTTCATGGCCTCACCCAGAAATACTGGTTGTTATAATACAGGATGTTACATTCTTTCGTGATGGGATAGGGATGCTTGAACATCGATGGACCAAGTGCACTGCTGTAAATGGAGATTATGTTAAAAAATAAAGTATAAAATATCAGTCTGTGTTGTTCTGTTCTGGGTGAGGCCATGAACTTATTGAACGGCCCTCGTATATATATGTATATATATATATATATATATATATATATATATATATATATATATATATATATATATATATATATATATGTGTGTGTGTGTGTGTGTGTATGTATGTATATATATACACTATATTGCCAAAAGTATTCGCTCATCCATCCAAATAATCAGAATCAGGTGTTCCAATCACTTCCATGGCCACAGGTGTGGAAAATCTAGCACCTAGGCATGCAGACTGCTTGTACAAACATTTGTGAAAGAATGGGTCGCTCTCAAGAGCTCAGTGAATTCCAGCATGGAACATTGATAGTATGCCACCTGTGCAACAAATCCAGTCGTGAAATTTCCTCGCTCCTAAATATTCCACAGTCCACTGTCAGCTGTATTATAAGAAAGTGGAAGTGTTTGGGAACGACAGCAACTCAGCCACGAAGTGGTAGGCCACGTAAACGGACGGAGCGGGGTCAGCAGATGCTGAGGCGCATAGTGTGAAGAGGTCGCCAACTTTCTGCAGAGTCGATCACTACAGACCTCCAAACTTCATGTGGCCTTCAGATTAGTTCAAGAACAGTGCGCAGAGAGCTTCATGGAATGGGTTTCCATGGCCGAGCAGCTGCATCCAAGCCATACATCACCAAGTGCAATGCAAAGTGCCGGATGCAGTGGTGTAAAGCACGCCGCCACTGGACTCTAAAGCAGTGGAGGTGCGTTCTCTGGAGTGACCAATCGCGCTTCTCCATCTGGCAATCTGATGGACGGGTCTGGGTTTGGCGGTTGCCAGGAGAACGATATTTGTCGGACTGTATTGTGCTAAGTGTAAAGTTTGGTGGAGGGGGGGTTATGGTGTGGGGTTGTTTTTCAAGAGCTGGGCTTGGCCCCTTAGTTTCAGTGAAAGGAACTGTGAATGCTTCAGCATACCGAGACATTTTGGACAATTCCATGCTCCCAACTTTGTGGGAACAGTTTGGAGCTGGCCCCTTCCTCTTCCAACATGACTGTGCACCAGTGCACAAAGCAAGGTCCATAAAGACGTGGATGACAGAGTCTGGTGTGGATGAACTGGACTGGCCTGCACAGAGTCCTGACCTCAACCACATAGAACACCTTTGGGATGAATTAGAGCGGAGACTGAGAGCCAGGCCTTCTCGTCCAACATCATTGTGTGACCTCACAAAGCGCTTCTGGAAGAATGGTCAAAAATTCCCATGAACACACTCCTAAACCTTGTGGACAGCCTTCCCAGAAGAGTTGAAGCTGTTATAGCTGCAAAGGGTGGACCCACGTCATATTGAACCCCATAGACTAGGAATGGGATGGCACTGAAATTCATATGCGAGTCAAGGCAGGTGAGCAAATACTTTTGGCAATATAGTGTGTGTGTGTGTGTGTGTGTGTGTGTGTGTGTGTATGTATATATATATATATTTTTTTTTTTTTTCTTAATTTATTTATTTTGTATTATTTACTAACCCTGAGGCTTAGATGCAGTAGTAGCATAAGTTTTTTCTACTTTGCAGTAAGCCTACTAGTAGTTCATACAGGAAAATGTGTGTGTGCATGTAGAATACTTGACAATCTGTCAAGCAAAACACTAATGATTCACAAGATGCTGACATGTCTGACAGCCAGTAAATGCAGTAAAATGTATCTACACACACCAGTTAGATATAGGCCTATGTTTGACAACTTTGTGTGATTCACTCAATCACGGGCTGTGTTCTGTGGCAAATGCAATGCAGCAATATTGTTCCCACTGTATAATAATACATTACATACCTTTTGTGGCTTCCCATTTGTTTTTCTGACATGCAGACCCAAATGCTGCATGAATAAACAGTTGTCTCTTCAGGATTATTAGACTTAAGTCTAGTTCAGATTTAACTCTCTTCACCATGCAAATACAAGTTATAAATGGCATGTGCACAGTAGACCCCCCTCCCCTCCTCCATTACAAGAGTCTTGGGGCACAAAAATTTGGGCGCAAGTACCACCCACAGGAATAAACATTACATCCTGAAAAGAATGAAGACACACAGATAGCAAATAGGTCGGCCATTGGCACTGCTGGTGTATAGCTTAGCAGGTAACTCTACAGACTATGATGTGGAGGACAGGGTTTTGAATCCTGGCTGTGGCGATTCTTTTTTTCCCGCACATTTTCAAACGGGGAGCGTGGCGCTAGTAGGTAAATCCACCATTGCCTGCTGGATGACATTAAAGGACAAAACCAGTCCTGCTCCATAAAAATAATTTATTTACAGTTGCATGAATTAGAAATGAACAAGCGGTATTGGCAAAAGTAACTTGACAGTAGACAGCCTGCATAGAGTGTGATCATCCAGACATCTGCCTTGGAAAACACTCACTGTGAATAAAATGTTAGTCTGGACTGGAATGTGTCAACACTTAGATATTCCACATGAATATCAGGAGGAAAATGTTTAAAAATAAAAAAATCACAAACAGCTCCATCCTGATTTACCACTCTATCAGCAAACACTCATTTTACAGCTGATCACCAAGACAATGGAGGAACGTTTTACAGTGATATCGTCTACTCACTGACAGAGGGAATGTGCTCTATGGACTAGGACAAAATGTGAATTATCTGTCGGGCCACAGTATCTTCATTTAAAGATGATTTTACCAGTGGCTGAAGTTATAACATTATTACTGTACTGTGCCATAGTCTTAACAAAATTCTGTCTGTGTATTAAGTTATAACCAGGATAAATGGGAAATAGCCCATGTAAAATAAAATTAAAAAAACAACTAAAAAACAAAAAACCTGATTCTGTAAACAAGTGTCTAGTGTTTAATGCTACCTGTACTCAACATGTCTTTAATAACTCTTGTGAGACAATGTGACATATACTGCATTCATTTTGTGTTTTATACCAGGTTTCATTCAACACATCAATACTTTTCCACAATAGGAACAAAGGTTCTGCAAAGTGCTGAGAGTAACCTGTAGGAGCCATTTAGCTCTCATGTTTTTGTATTTTTAATACTGTGCACATATTTTTTTGTAGTTTCTTGCTTGCTTGCTGAGAATTATAGATGAACATTAATTTCAACCCTGCAAAAACAACAAAGTTAAAGGTCGTCTAAGACTTCTACACAGTACTGTAGATGACTTTATATTTTATAAGCTATTTTCTGACCTGCCCTTGGCTTGAAACCCGTTGAAGCCTGTTTTCACCACTTGAAAATTCTGCCATCGTACCTCAAAATTCAATTCAATACCTAAAAAATAATGAACTTACTTAGTAATGTAGTCATTATTTACATTTCTTTTTTTTTCTCTCACAGAAGCCTAAATAGACTAGAATAAAAAGCAGCATGGGTACTTTTTCCAAGTATGCTTGCTTGGTTTTGTTTGTACTTATCTACACACATGCACTGGCTTTACAGAGATGAAAACTGACAATTTAGAGCTGGTTAAATATTCATTTTACAGTGTACTGTAGGTCAGTGCAGCTAGTTTGCTTCATCATCAACAGCTCACATGGTCAGTCCAGATGTCAAATGTGTTATAGCATGTTTCTATAGCAGTGTGCCCTGCTTAACCCTCAGATGCATAACTGAGTCAAAAGGTTGTTTTCTTGCAATGTCTTTGTAAAAAAAAAAAAGTACCTGTGTGAAAAGATCACTGCCAGACACAGGTAGTTTATCACAACTGATTACAGTGATGAGACAGAAAGCACAAGACGGATGTGGATATCGTTGTATTGTTGTTATATACTATATATTATGTACTATGTATAGTTTGCTTTTCAAATTTTGAAAATATAAAAAAAAAATTAAATGGTTAAAAATGTTAAAACATGAAAAAAAACAAAAAATCAAACATTAAATCATTCTTGTGTGAACCAAAATATACAAATTATTATTTTTAATGTGACAAAATGACAAAAATGTCATTAAAATGCATTGATTTTAACACAAGTCATTTTTGACCCAGTTATGGAAGAGTGTAAGGTCCAGTCACTCATGCATCTAAGGGTTAACTTCAATATCTGTCCAACAAATACATTATACATACACATCAAACAAAAATGGTAATGATAAAATAATAGTGAAAAGTTAGCATGATGTGCCTGGCTCTGATTTTCAGCCTTGTTTGTGCATTCATCCTCCATTTTAAAGAAAAATGGTCTCAAATTTCTATTTAGTCCTTGTGATACAGTTACTGGTCCATCAAACAAAGGTGTGTTTAAAGAAAACTGACATTAGACCCTGAAAAACAGTGTTTTACAGAGAATCTCCCTGGAGCAATATGCAGCTACACTCAACACGTTGTACATTTTGCTGAATGCTGACACAGTATCATCATCAACTTACATTATCAGTGAGTTGAAGCTGAGGTTATGGAAATAGACTGAATGTGAAGACTACTGTTACTGAGCAGAATGTGACATCTCATCACCCATCTGTAAAATGCACACAGCTAAGGCATAACCCTATCAGTCTTAAGATTTGAAAATATTCACAAGAAATACAGTAGTATCAAAAAAGAGAACATTTGGAAAAAGATCACTCATTCCCATCTAAAAGACATAGGGGTTAACAAACAGGACTGTCTAGGTTGCCATCATTCTCCACAAACATGGGGGAGGGAGGGGTTTTTCACATTTGTATTAACAAATATCAGGGCCACACAGAGGATCTAAAGAAGAGGAAAAAGTCTGAATTTTGAGAAAAAAAAAAAAAAAGAAAAATACTACAAGACTACAATACTACAAGTCATAAAAACAAAAGTCAAACAAGAGAAGTCAATATATTAAACCATTTTTAAATACAAAGCATAAATAACGTTACAAAGAAAAGCCATAATTTACATCAGTACTTCAGAAAAAAGTCAAACTTTCAGAAGAATAAAGTCATAATTGTTTGACAAAAACTATTTCCAGAAACAATGTTCCAAATTTTATGAGTCTACAGTTGTAATTGTTTAAAGAATAGGTCCAAGTTTTGAAGGAATAAAGTTGTAATGGTTGAGAAAGTCATACCATTACAAGGATAAATTTTGTTATACCACCCCCCCCCAAAAAAAAAAAAAAAAGTACAGAAACATAGTAATGACATAGCATAGCATAACATAATGTTATGTAGAAAACACTTCAATTTCCAGTGGACTCAAATGTAGTGGTGTGTGTTTTATAAATGCAGTTTTACTGAATGAAAAACAAGGCTGATATTTCTATTAGATGCTACTGTACATGATTTCTTCATTTAAATTAAATTCCACAAAAGTAAAATGACTTTAATCCTATGATAATAAGACTTTATTACAATTATATTTCATTTCTGCTCAGTGTGGCCCTGATACAGTACATCATTATACAGCTGTTTGGGATTTTACAAATACCAGCATGTTTTACTGGACTTTAATGTCATTTCAGATGTATTTTTGTACAACCTGTGGACAAAAGAATATATCTTATCTGTGATGGAGGATCAATAATAACTAATTTAAAAAAAGAAAAGTTAAAACTTCAATTCAGTGTTTCATTTTGCAGTCAGTTTGCATGTTCACATTCTTCATCCTTGATACAGTACGCGCTTTGCAGTTTTTCTGGACCACCCAAAGGTTAAAAAAATACACAACAAAAATTACAGATGGTTTTGTTCACAATTTCAAGCTAACAGACATGTATGTGAAAGCACCTAAAAGATCAGAGAGCACCTTTGAAAATTTTTGATGAAATGATTCTCCAGACATTTCCAGGTAGTAAAATTCAACATAACTGTGAGATGTGAAGGATCTTCATAAATAGAAAGTTTGCACTAATAATAAACATGTTGTCCTTGCCTATTTATGATCACAGGTTCAGTGATCATAAACAGTCTGGATACATGACATTCAATCACTG
This sequence comes from Sphaeramia orbicularis, assembly GCF_902148855.1. Lineage (NCBI taxonomy): Eukaryota > Metazoa > Chordata > Actinopteri > Kurtiformes > Apogonidae > Sphaeramia > Sphaeramia orbicularis. The sequence goes on from NC_043973.1 coordinate 5,995,982, forward strand.
TCCAGAACCAGCAGCCTTCAAATGAATGAATGCGTTTCAAATGAAATGCAGTAGTATGGGTTTTTATATACATGTTTAGAAGGCAAAGTTGCCTTTTAGGCAGAAAAAATCTCAATAGTCAAACCTCAGAGGAGTGGGGAAAATGATCAAAACAGTAAACAAAGACTGAGTTAATACTAGCGTGCTTACATGGTGATGTTTAGAACTTAATGGGAGAAATCCACAATAGGAGACCTCCATTGCTGGACAGGAAGTCATCAGTCTCAACGGAGAAAGTTAAAATGAAAGATGTCTATAATTATATTTTATAAATCCATGTCCAGTTTTCGTGGAAAAAAAACAAAAAACTACAAAAAGTCTGAAATGGTCTACAGTTTAAGACAATTTACTAGTTACTCATTCATCAGTTTTGCAGTGTGGATCTTTTAATGTGGAGGAGAAATTGAAAGTAGTATTAAAACATGAGATAGAGCATTAAAAATTAATGTAATCTTAATGTACAATATTGTATAAAGATCTGACAGAAAATTGTTTGACCAAACTTTTTTTTTTTTCCTCTAAGGAACATTTTTGGCTGTTGAGGTACCTGAGTTCCTGTCAGCCTGTGGACGAATGAGGTCAATGTTACATACCCTTGCTTACTGTTAACAAAAGTGTTACTTATAAGTGTTAGCATGCCAACACAAAGTTGACAGCACTAAACGCAAAGCTGCAGCTGTGGGGGGATGTCACTTTTGCACATATCATAACTTACAGTTCTGGCACTAGATAAGAAACCTATGGATTATCATAGCCTCAACAGTTATGCCACTCATTAACTGATTATCATAAATGTCTTCAAAATGGATATATTTTCTTGAAAATGATTCCAGTCTACAAGATGGCACCAATTCTTTTCTTTCTCGCTTGAATAACATGTGAGCTGCTGACCTGTCTGTTTCTTATGAGATTCTCCAGGCTCATGTGACCCCAGTGACTGTGAAGAAGTAAACCAACCCCCTCCAGCTTAAATGCCTGGGACTGTCAAAAAGTCTACTAGAAATAAAGAAGTCTTTTGGATAAGAGATTAAACATCTTCAAGAAAGTTTATCAAGTCCAGTTGATTCAGCACTTAAGCTGCTTTTCCACTGACAGTACCAACTCAGCTACCCTTTTTCTGACTTGACTTCACTCTTGTTTTGGTACCAGCACATTCCATTTCCATTGGTGGTTGTAATGTCATCTTGAAACTGAAGGCATCTACAGGCTAACAGCAATAGTGGGGGATGAAACTTGCAAATATAAATTGTCAATTTTGAAGTAAAATGTACGCTTTAATACTTTTTCAAGCTGGAGTATATTTATGTAAATTCAGTTCTGAGGTCAACTTATTAAGATAGAGCTGACTTGAACATTTGATCCCAGGTAGCTGGCTACTGTCCAGTGCCACAACATGGTGATACAAAAAAGTGTTCGTGTTGTGACAACTCTACATTGACCAATCTGTGATCTGAAGTGTTTTATGTTATGTTTTTGTTACATCAGCATGCTCGGAACTAATGTAAAGGTGGTATTATAAATGATACCTGACAAAACGTGTTAATCACATAGTGCTGAGTTGAGGCAAGTTGAGCTCATACAGCCAATGGCACCACATATACCATGACTTGGATAACTAAGATCTTCACAGCGTTAGGTGTAAGCTGTAACATACACCAGTCAGCCTTAGTATTATGACCACTGATACATGAAGAGGACATCTGAAGGACTTTGACAAGGGACAAATTGTGATGGCAAAATGACTTGCTAAGAGAATCAGTAAAACTGCAGATCCTTTTGAGCATTCCTGATCTGCGGTGATTAGTAGCCTGCCAAAAGTGGTCTAAGCAAGAACTGATTCTCAATCCAACTGGGCATCTGTGGGAACATAACATTATTACTTATATCGTAACATCTCTGACCTGAGACCTGGACTCCAAAAGACCTCTGAAGGTGTGCTGTGGTGTCTGGCACTAAGACATCAACAACAGATCCTTTAAATTCTGTAAGTTCGGACATGGGTCCTCCGTGGATTGGATTTGTTTGTCCAGAACATCCTGTAGATGCCGGGTTGAACTGAGATCATCTGGTTTTCCCTCCTTAGACTGGCGGTCTGATTTTTGTTAGATTACCAACCAATTGGGAACATCTAACAGGATTTGCAGTTTTGGAGATGTTCAGACCGAGTAATTGGCCAGTATAATTGCTAGATGCTTAGGCTACCCATTTTGCTGATGCCATCATATCAACTTTGAGGACTAAATGTTAATTTGCTGCCTAATATATTCTACCCACTGAAAAGTGCCATGTTAATGAAAAAATCCACATTTTACCATTTCACTTGACAACATGTTGTAGCTGATCAGTGACTGCTTATGTTTAACCTGTTTCAGCTGGTGCAACCCTTCACTTGCTAACTAGCTAAATTCTCACAAGATTGGCTATTTAGCTGAGTGTGATCATTAGTTAAAGACCTCTGATTGTCATACCGGAATGAAAATTAAGTATTTAACTATTTTGTCTATTTGTCTACAGAGTTGCTTAAATCAAGTGACCGACTTGCAGAGTGAGGTTTAATATAATCATCACTGTCATTATTTCTGCTCTCTGAGAAACATTCTAAACTGCTGCTTTGCAATACCACTTAAGGGAAAAGCACTAGAATAAATCCAAATATGTACAAATATATACACATTCACCTTCAAAAAGTCATTAAATAGGGATACCTGTATACAGTTCCCCCGTAACTACAGCAGTTAAAATATATTAATTTCAAAATCAACAACAATATGTACCATTCTTCATTTCATACAAATAGTCTCTAAAATGTCTTCAAAACTATAAATACCAGTAAAATATTTTTTTTCATAAACCTTCAAACAGGCTATAAAATCGAACCATAAGTGATACAGTCCATGTATCATACAGGTCTATCAACCATTCATATCTCTAACTCTGACATCAATACTTTTAGTTTAACACACACACACACACACACACACACACACACACGGTCTCAGAGACTTGAGAGGATTACAGTTGTGTGTTTTCAGCAGGAAAACTCCCAAATACATTCATCTGACCAGTGGATGTAGGAGTAACAGTGTAGGACTGGTACGGATGGAAAGTTTCCCTGTCAGGACTTTTGCATAAAAATGATGAACCGGATTGAGGTGAATGCGGTTCAGAAGGTTTTACACGTCTTTGATGTACTCTCTCCACTTTTCTCTCAGTAGGGTGGTATGAAAGAGGGAGCCACGTTTCCAGAGCTGACATCAATGTTTTTTGCATGTTTCATCATCACAACTGCAGTCAAGGTCAGCAGAAATTCTAGAAAAGAAGGAAACATTACACCCCATTATAAACACATGGCATCATGTGTCTAAAAAGGAAAATGAAGAAAATAAAAAATAATATTTTACTTCATTTTCTTTGCTTGTAATAAGCAAAAGAGTCTCATATTAAGACTTTTTTGGTTTAATCTTTCAGTTGACTGACTTTTATTGTAGACTTAACAAATTTAGTCATGAAAAACTTTCTAACCCTTTTTTTTGCTGAATAACGATTGTTTTTTTTTCCCACAACTATTCTTCAAGTATGTTTTCTTTTGCACATAAAAACTCATTCAAGGATCTTCTTGTAAATGCATTCAATAGTATCAGTATTAGTATAAAACATTCTGGCCTGGTCTGAACATTTCGTATGCACTATTTCATCATTATGTGTTACTCACATACATAAAGGCAACTACACTTTACTTACAGAACTGGTATCAGTGTCTGGTGTCAGCATCTCCATTCCTGCCAGCTGTTCCAGGATCAGGCTGCTGTCACTCACCTGTACCAGGAAGGATGGCAGAATTAATGAACAATGAACTTGATTTCTATCAATATAAAATTATTGAGACCTTTTACAGAAATACTGGTTAAGTAACAACTGTAGAATGCTGTGCAACATGTAATACCATTTCTTGAAACCTTTCCATTATGAAAAATAATTCCCATATATGAAAATATTATCCTGAAAAATGGACCAACCTTCCTATAGAAATCCATAGATACATCTAAAGAGTGTAGGATCTAAAACTGAATATTGAAGAACGTCATAATAAATTTTACACTTCAGCTTTTACATGAGCATTCATCCATGTTTACAAAAAAAAAAATCAATATAATACTTGACCCAATGAAAACCTGTGACAGAGAGGCCAGTCAGACTGTGAAGCCTACCTGAAAGACATGACTGACCTTTCAATTAATAAATTGATAAATCAAATAATAATAACAATAACATACAAAGCTTTCTTTTTAGACTCACATTAGACCTGGAGTTTTTTGGAAATATAACTTGTTGGATACTGGTCTGTAGTTATAAAAGAGTCAGGTATTTAAGAGGTTCAACTACAGCTACGGTGACCAGGTGCTTATGAGTCACATGTGGGACAAGGAGTGTGTTTGTGTGGGACAATGTGGGACATGTAACCGTAATGCTGGAACAAAGTCTAGATTTTTAAACAATGTCTATCTTTTTGTCCACCTTAAATAACAACAATTTGATTTGGTTGCACACCGTAAGCATATTTTTGCACTTGGCATTTATTTTTTTTGCTTTTTTTTTGCACAGGTTTCAACAACTTTTTTTTGCTTGTAAAAACAAACAAACAAAAAAATCTACTAGTAAACTCAAAAAAGAAACCTCAAGTTTCAAATATTGTAATTGAATACTTTTAGAGAATCAGCGGTTTTTTTTTTTTTTTTTTGAGTGCGTGTTCACAACCCAAGGTAAACTAATCTATGTGCAATATAACAAAAAAGCATAACTGACAACATTATAACAGCTGTTTCCACTTCCAGACAACCTAAAATTACTTGGACCAAAAACCTTTGTGCATCCATACACAGAACAGTCAAATATTTTGCATTTTAACAGAGTAATAAAAATAGAATAAGATAAAATAAATATCCTGTGGAATTTTGTCAAAAAATAAATATCCACATACTTGACAAAAGCATATTTTGTCACCTCAAGTCTCTCAGTTCAAACTCCAAACTTAAAAACAGGCAAAAGGGAATAGGGATCAAATCTAACCAAACATCACATGCATACAGTGTGTCGCTTCAAGTCATACGCGCCTCTAGGCGCGATGGAGAAATAACATAGTTGACATAGTTCACAGAATATCCTGTGTAAAATCACCCCCCATTTCTTTAACTCATGTATAAACATTTTCCTATTCTTTTCTGTAGTTGCATCTTTTGTTTTTTGCACGGAATTTCCATGATTTCCACCAATGTTTGCATGCCGGTGTCTGAGGCTTTTGCCTTTGTTTTTTGTGTGCCAGTGAGCAGAGGTCAGGAGGACACTGCTGACAGGTTGATGGACTCCTGACCCCCATGTGCATGTTTGTTGATTGACAGCGGACACAGCCAGTAGTGATAGTGCTGTCTCCGCAACAAAACAAAAGTCATGTTTGGAGAAAGGCAACTGCCCTGCGCTTTGGAGAGCCAGAGCCAATCAAATGCTGGACATCGTCTCAATTTGCGGGACGTGGAAAAATGGTCATAATGCTGTGCAGTCCCACACAAGGCGGGACAACTGGTCACTGTAAATACAGCTATCTTTAGAGTGGTAGGGAAAGCACCCATCTAATTCTTCATCAAAAAATCTATAAACTATCAAAACAAATAATGTAGCAATGGAATCTAAAAAGCAACTGGTAAGTTTTAATTGGGAAATACATTTACTACCAGCATGAACTGGGATTAATTTCATCAGTGTAATTTCAAAGGAAAGGTTGCAGGTGTAAAGATTCATATATTGAAAGTAGCATAGATATTTTATAATGGGGTCTATCTCATCTCTGAAGTGAAATCAAAAGGCAAATGTGCAAGCCAGACGAGTTATATATAACATGCACAATGTAGTGTGTTTTCATTTCAGCATTTCAGCTGCCTCATATTTAGAATCAATAAATGGTGCATCTAAAAGCTCATTTACAATAATAGACTCATTAAACCTATTAAAAATAAAGGTAATAATAAACAAGTGGTGCCAGGCACAACAAACCCCGCCCCTCGCACATATTGTAGCTTATTTTGGCATGGATCCACCTGCTGTTATCATGTCTATGTGTGTGCTGATGTCAGCATATCAATTGCCTCTGTATATGTGCCAAGTTTGAAGTAAATTGAAACAAAATTGATGTTTTATAGACATTTGAAATTTCACCCATTATAACTAAATGAGAGAAGAAAACAGATTTTAAAAATTCCCCCAAAAATTTGAACTTTGACCTACTTTTCCCAAAATGTAATCACGTCTACTCTGGGTCACTGGTAATCTATTAATTCAATTTGGTATGAATTCAACCAAGAGTTTTGCTGCTACAGACATGTGACATTTTGCCCATTATAAGTAAATGGAAAAAAAAAAAAATTTAAAAAATTCATAAAAAATTGAAAGTTTGACCTACTTTTCCCAAAATGTAATCAGATATATTATGTGTCACTGGCAAGCAATGAACCAAATTTAGTATGAATTCAACCAATAGTTTTGCTGCTAGAGTGTTAACCATCAAACAAACAAACCAAACCAAAAACAATACCCCTTGCCTTTAGCATGCAGTATATACTTTCAAAGCACAGAATAAAATTAGAGCCAGCATCCATGCAGACTGCGTCTCTCACCTGATCTGGACCCATGGATGTCATGGAGCTCATCCGTCCTGACATGTGGTTCATGTTACCACTGTTACTGGCCATTGGTATGCCCACGTTCATGTTGCTGTTACCATTGTACATTCCTGCAGTGGGTTGTGTGGAATACTGGGATTGGGACTGCTGTGGATAAACACTGAACAGAGGGAACTTCAGTCAGCCTGGGTGCATCATGAGCAGGGTCCAAGTCCAGCTCCATTTTTAACGTTTGCTGTTTTGAACATTGCGCTATTATGCCATAATGAACAGTATTTTTACATTCCTTGCTGAAACTCCAAAAAGCATCTATAACCACAACAATTAAAACTCATTTCCTAAAATAAAAAAATAAAACTGCGACTACTTGTGTACTCGTACTTGCTGCTGGTGGAGATGTTGGCAGGTTGGGGCCATCCACTGAGGTCTGTGCTAGGTTCATAGCCTGGGCCTCCTCCCTGATTTGGGCCCTGGCCTTGTGTAAGGGCTTGGCCTTGGTTCTGTTGAAGTATAGGGCTCTGACCTTGCCCCATCCTGGGAGACAGCAGGGGACTCTGCGGAGTCACTGTTCCACATGGGAAGCCTGACATTGGATCCTGGTGTTGCTGCTGGCCCATTCCTAGAGGATGTAATTGATTCGAATGACCACCTGAAGTGCACATTGGTACATGTATCTACTCCCACTCCAAATGCTCAACAGGTGAGCAGGAATTGAATCCCAACACCAACCAATTGCAAAAACAGCATGATCACCCCCCACTGCAGCCATTGTGTCCTTCTCTCAAAACTAGTCTTTCCAATAAAAAAGTGAATCATATTCTGTCCTTCACTTGAGAAACTTTCAGAATTGTCAACAAAGTTCTAGAAGAAGCATGCCAAATGTCAAACTGAGAATAATATATAGAATCAAGGGAAAGAGAAGATTCATCAGTGATATAGGGATTTCAATGAAAATGACTGTGTTTTACACAGTGCCGCAGAGACGACAGAGTTTTGACGGCTATATGTTCAAAAGTACAAAAGTTTGTGATGCTTGCACATTGTGTTTGGCGAGATCATCCTCATAAAAGCAAACCACTCTTAGGATGAATTTGAAGAGGAAATGCCATCCCCCAAAACTACAATGTTAACCTGACTATAATGAACTGATTGTATGTCTGTAAGATATGGAAATGTGTCAAAATTCACATGTGGTATATATGAGGTCATAGAACAAACCATAAAAACCTGTTGCATTTGTTAACCACAAAGGTAAAAGCTTAACCACAGAACTAATTTCAGGAACCAAATCAAAATCCCACTAAAAATCATTATCACCCCATAAACCTGTCTACTTTCATCCAGGCACATCTTTTTGTATAGACTGTAATTACATTGTGTTATTAAGTTTGATAAAGAAAAAATAAAGACTGTTCTCTATCTTTAATTTTTAGCTTTATGTTGGATAAATGAAGCTTTAATACAGTCAGTTCTCGACTGAAGATGAGCCCTGTTTTAGAAAGGATAGGGCGTGAATTAAGTGGCTATTCACACTAGAAAAAGGCTAATGACTCAAGATGATGGCACAGAAAGTATAAAATGCCAACTCATTTCCGGGTTTTAATAGTCATTCCTGCAGCAGTCTGTCTGTAGCCTGACTAGTTTATAATATAGATGGTGTAAAAATAAGATATTTAAGTGCAAGAAACAAGAAGGACTAACAAGTGATTATAGACAAAACAGATATTTAAATTTAGATGATTATGTTCAAACACCTCAAAATACAAAACAAAAAATGACTGATCTCCCATGAACCAATGCTGTGCACTGATCATATACCTGAACTTTTGAACTGAAAGACAGTGTGCTGTGATGGCGGACTAAAAACCCTGTTGTACTGCTTGCCTATATTTCCCATCATGCCCTGGCGAGCCATATGATGAGTTGGAGAGAGTGGGGAGAAGAAGGGACTGGAGGAACCAGGATGAGGAGAAGGAGAGAGTAGGCTTGTACCGTAGCTAGAGGCTGGGTAGGGGAACTGCTGTGGGTTGCCTTGTGGGAGGCGAGGGTTGGTACTGCCCATGGGCATCGGCATAGGTGCAGCACCCCCACTAGGCATGTTAGATGGCATGCTAAGCCCCTGAGTCCGTAACATCATGGTACGTTGCTGGTGCACGTGTTGTTGCTGTTGCTGGCGTTGGCGGAGGTGGTTGCTGAGGTACTCCCGCTGACGCTGGGCCAGCATCTGGGTGTTGACAGGTCCCTGAAAGACCAAACAAACAGTGAGGAAACCAGGCTGCATATACTACAGTAATCATAGAACAGCAAACACTATCTACACAGTAACATGTGTATTGCACAACACAAATATTTTCCTTTACATTTTGGTCTAAAAAATTATATTGGTCACTTAATACTGATGCCTTCGAGAATGATGATTATAAAGACCTCTCGTTTGTATATATGTATGCGGGCATTAATATAGACTTTAACAAATGATAACATCACCTTCACAGCTGAAACAACAATGTAAGTGGTAGATTCACAAATGACCTGTTCCCTTTGTGTCTTGTGTGCTCAGCTTCATCACCAGGGAAACATTTCTGTGTCTTCTCTGCCCAGTATGACCTGACCCACAGCGTGCACACTTTAGTCTGCCAGCAACAATGCTTTTTGTTTTTACTGTGTTTCTTGCATTTTTGTGTTGTTGTGATCCTTTGTGATGTTTGTGGTATGAAGATGTTTTGTAAAAGATAGCTTGTATAGATAGATTTTTTAGCAGAAGATGGAAAAATAATTGAATTATTGTAAATTATACATTAATTTCAACCAAAAAATGTAATTTTATTGATGCATACCAAAATCAGGCGGGCAAGCGTGACTGTCGATCGGAGCAGGGCCATAGCTATCCAGGAATTTCACTTTACTGCTCCTCTAACTCCACAGTAACTGATAGCATCACCTATGGCTGAGTGTAGATATCATGTATACCACATGTATACCATGTATTCCCAGAACGACCAGTTTCCGCGACCTGCCTTGGAGAGCCTCTGGGCTTCCAGTTCCTCCGCACTGTGGGTTCGACTTTGAGACCAGGAGGACCTCCCACAGAGGGGTTTTCCCCATGCTTCCTTCTGCGCCCCTCCCGCATCTGAACCATGGCGAGCGAGACTGACACCCCCCATCTCCCCCAGGGGTTTGTGAGACGGAGCCGGCCACGACTCCGTGTCAGGTACTCGTGGTCCTGCTCTGAAAAATCAATCTCATCCACTATTACTCGATTACACAAAATTTAAATAAAATCGATCTAAGATTGATTTTTTTTTTACCCTGTCTCACATAAAGCTGTGAGACAGTGAAAGTGAACTCCCCTCACTTTATATTGTTGTTGACTATCTGCTGCCCCGGTTGAGAACCACTGGTGCATGCCAAAGTTTTTGCACATACTGGACAGACAGACAGACGGACGGATGACCAAGTGTTGACAATACCCTGTGGCCAGTGTGGTTGAGGATAAAAAGTAAGCAGAGCTTACTAATACCCCCGCCTGCTCGCACAACACTTTGGCCCTCCTGCTCACTGTTACCCTGTTTACCTGGGGAATAATTTTGAGTCTTAACTTTCAATCTAAAAAATCTCGATCTAAAAATTGCAAAAATTAAGAAAGGCACATGCAAAGAGCATGTGTGTAAAATTTGAAAAGAATGGGGAGAATAACTGGCTGAGAAATCAGATGGACAATTATATAAGTTGAAATTTTTAAAAATGCATTAAAAAATGCCAAAATTGGAATTCAGCTATCAAACTGTGCACTGGACCTCTCCTAGGGGTCAAGAGCATGTGTGTGAAAATTTAAAAGAATCAGTTGAATAGTATCCAAGAGATGGAATGGACAAAAATCTCAGACAGAATTCCTGGTATATCTATATACCCTCTATACACCCTCTGGGACGGGCGGGGGTACAGCTACAGAATTACATACAGAAAGGGAGACAAATAAGAGAAGACAAAAAATGATCACAGAGAGTAAAAGAGACTGCCTGGTAGCGACCAAGAGATGGCAAAGTGACAATGAAACAAACATGGATGGACAGACTGCTGGCATGAAAGAAGAATGGCTGCCACACAGAGGTGTGATCAGACAGTAATTCATCCCTTATCAAGTCTGTGTGAGACATGCATATATGCAACGAAAAGGAGACATGATACTGAGGACTGACCTGGTTTGGTAGATTAGACCTTAGAGGTAGATTCATACTGGACACTCCGCTCATCTGGTTCACTGGCTGACGGTTCTACAATGAACAGAGGACTGCATTACACTTCCAAAGAATATTGACTAAATATCTTCACTAGGCCTGTACTTACTAACAAAATGCCTATAGTTAGAAAAAAAGCAAGGCTGGGTAAAAAAACAATTACACAATTTAATTTGATTAATCAAGTTTTTGTTTGTTGTAATATATTAGTTGTGAACATGTTTTTATATTCACTGCCTTCCAGTGGAACTTTATTTCACTTAAAAAAAAGCACACTGACACCTTTGCAAATGCAATATTTTGATGATTATGTCATAATGTGTTGTGAAGTTGTACTTTATATGAACAAAATACTTGATCTTTTGGAACATCCAAACCAGATTATGATAAACATAATTTAAAAACTGTAACAAAGTGTTTACGCAAAACATACACCTGTTACATCAAAATGTTTTCTAAACACGATTATATATTTATTTTCTTGTATTCTCTAAAAATTTAATTTTTTTCTTTTTTTAATCCCACTGCATTGGTCCATTTATTCAGTTGAAAAATGTCACAACATTGGACAACTTCTCTAAATATCATATATTTACACATGGCAGAATCTAGTTTTTTTTCCAGATGTTTTACTGTAAATTATTTGTACAAAAATATGTTAGAGCCATGTCAGTCCTTTCTCAACACTACACAATATCATCAGTGAAGTTTTAGTTGATGTACAGTGAAAGTTGTCTTCTCTCAAATGTCCACCAGGTGGCAGACCAAGTACATTTAAATTACAAGGTTTTTACAGTTCGAAGGGGCCATTTTGACTATTTCATTCCAAAAGTCAAGTATAAAAGCCTTAAGATGAAGAGCATTTTGACACTGGGCAACTTAAATATGAAGGAGAAAAATTTAATGTGTGCTAGTTGAAGTATCTAATGCCACCTACTAGCTGGGCCTGAAGTCTGTGCTGCAGCTGGAGCCTCAGGTTATTGGGCTGTGGGGGCACTACTGGATTAGGTCCACCTGGTCTCATCCCTGCTGGTCTGGGCCCTCCTGCACCAGGCATCCTCATCATTGAGGGGTATCCAGAGGAGGGTGGCATCCTCTGTGGCCCCATATGGCCAGCCATAGATGGACCGTGGAAAGCTGCATCTGGAGGTAGACTGCCATAACCTGGCTGGCTGCTGTAGTGTTGGCTGTACAGAGGAGGCTTCATTCCTGGTGATAGGTCTGAGGAGCCAAGGTACTGGTCCCGCTCAGACATTTGACCCTGCAAGGTGGGTGAATGAGGGGGCATATGAGTGAAATGTTTTGGATTTCCATCCAAATGTATTGTAATTTTTAGCAGAATTTTCTGAAAATTTACAAAGGAAAATGTGGATTTATGTGCACTTCAGTCACCTACTGTGATGTAAATATTAGGAGTTAGTTTGCCAACAGCAGGTTTGCACTACCTAGCACAAATGAGCTGAAGACAATTTAACAGCTCATTTGACTGAAAAGGTGAGGATTAAGACTGAAACTACAATTAATAGTTATCAAGCTCCTGTAATTTAATTCATCATTACCTTAAGGGGATGGAAAATATATTTGTGCCAGTTTTTCGTGGTGTTTCATGCAATCACAAACTACCTGAGCTCTTGGTTGAAGAAACCAATTGAAAATACATACAAAAACAGCTGATTACAAAGACACTTGCACACACAATGCTGTTTTTAAGCATCTTCAACAGTTATACAATGTTTGTGCTAATATTGGTTTTCACTTCAGCATTGTCTTGTTTGATTCAGTAGCTCTGCCTTGAATTTTGTTATTGTTTGCTAGGTTATCCTTCAGCACTGAATATCAATTTTTAACAATAGGATGTTTGTTGTTTCAGATGTGACCAATGAAAGGTGGTCACATCTGTAATCCATCCTTTAAAAAATGTGAATAACATGACCAACCATGAACAACCTGAAATTTCTTAAGAAATGTCTCATAATACACATGTGCATTAAAACTTATGATCACAGTATAATAATGGATTAGAGTTATATAGCACTTTTCTATCAATGCATACTCAAAGTGCTTACAATGGATCCATTATTCATTCACTCTCACACTCTGATGGTGGTAAAGTATGTTTGTAGCCACAGCTGCCCTGGGGCAAACTGACGGAAGCATGTCTGCCAAACTGCTTCTGACCACCACCAAACATTTGCACGCATTTATACACCAGTGTGTGTAGCAGCACTGGAGCGCTATCTTGCCCAAGGGCACAACAGCACATGACTAGGACAGAGTGGGATTCAAACTGCCAACCCTTCGGTTATTGGATGACCTGCTCTACCTCCTGAGCTACGGACACCCCAGGAGATATACAAATGCACAAAATATAGTAAGTCATTCATTAATTCATTTTCTGAACCTGCTTTGTCCTCACTAGGGTCATGGGGGTCGCTTGGAGCCTATCCCAGCTACCTATGGGCGAAGGCGGGGTACACCCTGGACATGTCGCCAGTTCATTGCAGGGCTGACAGGTAACAGTAACAGTCATAATATTGTTAAATTATACTTTTAAGACATTTTAGTATGTTCAGGTTATTCACATTTTTTTGTGAAAGGATAGTTTGTAAATATAAATATTTTCATGTAATTTTACTCCTTTGCACTAAAACAAAGAGGAAAAATTTGAAGTTGTCACTTTAGGTCTTTATGATATTTTACCGGTCCAACCCAGTTGAGATCCGAACAGAAATGATTTTGACACCTTTAACTATGAATATCTTTAGTGTAATTTTTACATTTCACAAATTCATCCCACAGGCTGGATTGGACCCTTTGGTGGGCCAGTTTGCCCCACAGACCATGTGTTTAACACCCCTGGTCTAGACTATAGGCAGGCAGATATGCGATCCAATCCAATGTAACACAATTCATTTTTATTTGTAAAACACAAATTTAAATAAACCCATAGGTTTCAAAAGTGCTTTACAGTAAAATAAACACAATAAAAACATAATTAGATAAAATTCTAAGATAAAAACACAATAAAACATAATAAGTAAATTGACTGACCACCCCAGATACAATATCCGAGCACATAAAATCAACAGCCTATGTGGTGTGAAAAGCCAAAGAACAGAGGAGGGTTTTAAGAAGAGTTTTAAAATTAGACAGTGAGGAGGCCTGTCTAATGTGCAGTGGCAGTTCATTCCATAGTTTTGGAGCTGCCACAGAAAACGCTCAGTCCCCTC